>NC_089888.1:6024305-6326944 GCF_040182565.1 Anser cygnoides | reverse complement strand
GTGACAGATCACTTAGTGTCTTCTTGGCCTGAGGAAGACCACCAGCTTACTAATTACTCATGTATATCAATCCAGTGACAGTGTCCTGTTATACCAGTAGCTCTTTAAAGGAACAGGTATAGATGAAAAAGGGAAGATATGTTGAAAACTGAAATTATATAAGAATTATCTGCCTTTATTGCTTTGGTTAATACTTGAATTTTCTATCGATTGACATTGCTGAACATACGCAGAGATTTCCAAGTGCCGGATGTTTGTTACATAAGCACAAGTATTAAAATAATATTACTATAGGTAAATGCAATAATCCTTGAGTTTTCTTGCACTGAAGTGACATTTCTTTGAGGGTAAGTGGCTTTCCTGAGGTAGCCTTTCTGCTCTGTACTTGCTGTTGTAAGTCCATCCACCCTCTTGGACCAGGTGAAAGGGGCCCCCTGCAAACTGTTCGTGTCTCCCATGAGGGGCCAACAGGGCAGCTCTGCAGCAAAGAGGCAGCACACACAGTGCAAGCTTCTACCACAGTGACAATGGGGGAAAAATAATGCAGCATGTTCCAGCCCTCAACAGCAGCTCATTCTATGAACTGAAACAGAAATAAGGGTGAAGCTACCAGGTGCTGTTACAATACCAGCAATGCATGTGCTGAAGACTGACTTTTATTTTTCTTGTAGCAATAACTGTGTGCATCAGCACTGAATCCTACTTGGAAAGTGAGATTCATTCGTATCTGACCTTGGTTTGAGTTTTACCCACTGTCCTCATTAGGAAAATGAAGTCTAGCACCTTGCACCCTTCTATCATCCCCAGAGCATAAGCATTTTGAATCTCCATCAAGGCCTGGACTTTCTGCCCTGATTTCATGCTCTGCATGTGCGTACAGTGTGTGAGAGAGCAGAGAACATTTGAGAATAAACCACATTAGCTCTGGAGGAGAGATTGTAAAGTTTTAATATTATGGTTGTCTAGTTTGATCTAGCATCTGGTCATTGAATTGTATCATTGCAAGAAACAGGAGAACAGCAGCATGACCATGAGGTATATTGTGTTACAGAATGAGGTTACATAGCACCAAAGCACCACCATATTTCAGTAACAAATGCAGCTTCTGGGGAGTTTTGTTATCATTGCATAAGCTTCACTGCTCCCTGGAAGATGACACTGATTCAGACAGAAAACACTAATTCAGTTCTTGCCAGCAGAGCCAATTGTCTCTTTGATTACATTAGACTGACAACTGGTTTTCAATGTCATTGTCAGCCGCAACTTCTCATACACGGGGCACTGGAGCATGAACGGGGCTCCCTTTATTTAATTATTTCTGCCTATTTCTGTATTTGTGAAGAAGGCAAATGTGAGACTGCCATCCAGCATATCAGAAAGCGTCAGGTGTTTGGATTACAAAACTTCAGCAGTGGCACCTGGCCTCCCTTTTAAAGGCAGGTCCTGAACGGGTGTGTCACCCGAGAATGAGCTTGAAACTTTTGTTTTGTCGGTTCCTGTTTATCGCATTAAATTATTTGCTGAACGACTATATTTATTTGGTAAATGAGATGTAACTGGAACACTGGATGCAAGCTGCCCACTGCAGGCACTTGCTGTATAAAATTTCCCTGGCTTTGGTGGGTGGTGTTTGGGCATGCCAGCCTTGTGGTCCGTTCATTCCCGAGTCTGGATGAGCACAAAGCCCAGGGAATATCTGTGCCGGCACACGGTGCGGATCCAGATGTGGTGGTGCTGAGGGGACGATGCAGGCTGCGAGGTGCCTCGGTAGGCTTTGGGATGTGCTCGTCTCAACCAGCACGGGCAGCCACCAGGGATCTCTCTGATCCAACCACACTTGGATGGTGCTGGGCTGTCTCCACCTTCCCCCCTTGCACATAGACCACGGGCTGTCGAGGTACAGCCTGGCCACGAGCTGTCCGCCATGCTCTCTGAGCTTTCACTCAGGCCGTGATTTGATGCATTTTATGGAGCCCGGGACTCCCAATGGTGCTCTAGTGCTGTGCTCACGTACAAGTGTCTAAAGCTACAGCGGGTGGCCAGCCCCTCTGCCCCCAGCACATGCCAGCCCCTGCAAGTGGGATCTGGGGACCGGGGGGCTGCTGGAGGTTCAGGAGCAGGCTGCAGGGCTTGGACTCTTTGTGCAAATTTTCCTGTTCCCTCTCAGCAGAGAAAGGATTAAAGGTGGTGTGGGGCAGGGACATTTTTTTGTTTGTTTCAAATCTTTTCATTCTCCTTCTCTTGAATGGAGTATGGGTGGGTTTGCTTTTTGTTTTGTTTTAATGTTTTCTTCCCTGTAAGGGTTATAAATGTTTTTTTTTTTTTTTTAAATACAGCTGATTTTTTTCACTAAATATAGTTTCTTGAAGACCTGTGGGCTTAAGCAAAACAAGAGATTGACAATAAAATCAAGAGAAGTATCAGCAATGAAGGTTGCTCTGCCAAATAATATGCTATTAAAATACTATTTTTGAATGAGTTTTATGTACTATTCCTGGTGTATTAGAAATACCCCAGGAGGTCTTAGAAATGAGTTGGTGATCAAAGAGGGAGCTCCACGAGCTTACAGTAGCTCTGTGAAATGTAGCCCCATTAAACGGCTGCTGCCAACTCTGCGTGATTCTTCCATGCCTGCAGAATAAGAGATTTATGTTCTTCATAAACGTGTATCCTATTTCTGAATCCTCTTCTACTGCTCCCATTGCCCAAAAGCCAAACAAAGCTAACCTCCTCCAGGTCCCAGAGTGAAAAAATGCAAACACACTGCATTTAAAAGTAGATTTAGCAACTCCAAAGTGGGCGATTTGGTTCCACCCATCAAACCTGAGTTCTCTGATCTAAAGTCAGATGGGTGCTACTCCTAGCGAGATGTGTGCCAAATCTAATTAAGCTTTGCATAATGTGCATCTTGGGTGATTTGATTTATTAGCTTTGTTTGAAGAAAGTAATAATAAAAAAAGAAAATGGCTTTGGTAATAAGCCGTTTGAATTCCCTGTGCAAGTAGGCACAGTCCCTCCTGGATCTCACTGCAATGCTCACGGGGTGTGCAGGTTCCCTCTCAGCAGCCTGGTGCAGTGCTGGGGCTGGGGTCCCACTCCTTCGCTCTCCTGGCTTTTGCCTTGGTGTAGGTATGCAGGTGGTCCCCGTGTCTAATGATTTCCTTTCTCACCGCCACCGTACCCAACAGGAATTCTCACGTTTCTCCGTTTGTACCAGTGGAAGTTATGCAGAGAAGGACTGGAGATGGCTGTAGTGTGCAGCACAGAGGCCTACATTAGCACTAAATGCTGGGATTTGCAACTGGAAAAGTAGTTCCAGACCCTGTGCTAGTGCAGCAAGGTTGCTTTTGATACCTAAGGTAGCTCTTAGCTATCTCGTTATTAATTTGAGGTGTGCAGTGCAGGCATGTCCTGTGGCTTAGATCCTCAACAACCCCAGTCCTATCGATTCTGGTGGGCCAAGTTATGGCGGTTGGCCATGGCGCTATCTCATATCCTGTAGCGTTCCTGAAGCTGGGTTCTCGCTTGCCATCCTAATACTGGCCTGTCTGTCTTGTCTTTGATGTCTTGTGCTCTGTGGGTTATGGAGGAGTGTTTCCTGCAGGGCTCCCGATAAGGCTACCTCTAATTCCAGCAAGGAGAGTCTCAGGGAGACCTTCTGGTCCCTTTGCTTCCTTCATCCCCTAAAGCATCATCTCGTGGGTCTATTGCAGCATGACCCAACTCGAATCTGCATTTGTAAACATCAACATTGCAGTGCTGGTGTTCATTGCACAGCAGGGAAAGATTTACTGGAAAGTGGCACGCACTGAAAATTTATAGATGCTACTTGAGTGGCTGCAATAGCTTTGCCCTGGGATCAGATGGAAAAACAATTGCCTTGGGGTCAGATCAGCAGTGATATTTCAGCATATAACTTCCAGTAATTTGAATGTGAATAAGGGGCTAATAGGTCTGGGTTTCCGGAAATTAGAACCTCTCTTCCCCGTCCTACTCTTTAACTGCAGTAGGCACAAAACCATGACCAAGCGCTGAGCATCTGCAGTTTCTGTTCAGTGGCTATGAATTACTTCCAGAGAAAATGTCTGAAATTTTTATTTGGCATTGACAGTGGGAACAAGAGCTTTGAGGACTATCAGTTCACAGGGCTGTTGTGTTATCCTAGGGTACCAATAATGAATTGAAGAATAATGGATTCTAGGAATGTTCCTATTACCCCACAAAGGGAAACAATGTCCGTTTGTCCTCACTAGTTCTAGGATGATCTCTTCTAAAACCTTTCAGGTTATTGCTGTTTACAACCTAGAAATTGGGAATTAGATGTAGAGCCTGATTTGGTTTTAGCTGGTCACAGGATGTCTTGGTATTTTATATTTGGTGATTATTGGGATATACAACCCATGTGTAAGTGCCAATGTGTCTCTTCAGCACTATTTCATGCTACTGTGAAACAAGGCACATGATAGGAACATGCCTGCATGATCTGATGAAATATTTCTTTTTTTTTTTTTTCATTTGTTAAACACATGTGGCATATCACTTATTTTGGAGAATATCCATAGAGTAGAAATGATTAAATGCGAGTTATTTTTTGCTATGCAGTTCTTTCTGTTAGAAAAATCAGATGTGATTATACTAAAATAAATAAATAAATAAAAATCAAGCTCTGAAATGCTTTACTAGCTTTAATGAGAGTAATTCCTTTTTTTTCTTTGTAAAAAAGAATCCATTTTCTTTCCACTGAAATGAGTGAAGAGAAATACACGGATTAATAGCAATTTTTTGACATAACTTGAGTGTTTTGGGTTTTTACTGTTTTGGTCAAACATACAGCTGAACTTTGCAGCAGAAACATTCACCTAACATACTGATATTAAGCAAATATCAGTAAATATTGTGAAAAACACTGAATACATCGACATTCTCACCATAATAGTATTTCACTACAGCCAGGCACCAGGAACAAGTTGTGCAGCCTGTTGTGTATAATCAATATGCCTTGAATATTAAATATGAATATATTCAAAATTTACTTAAAGACCATTAATACCACCCAGAACTTACCCAGATATTAATTTTCAAATAACGTACCTGGTGAAGGGGCAGGGAGGAACTGGGAAGGAGTTGTGAAAATATTTTGCCAGTAGTTTTTTGACAGAGATGCAAAATGGGTCAAAGCAATGTTTCATTATGAAAAATTCCCATTCTGGTGCAGCTAGCCCCTAAATGAAAGTTTGGCACAGAAATGCAGAAGGCGCATTTGCTTTCCAGAGGGTCACTGCTTTGTGACAGTGACCATTTACCTGCTCCAGCTGTACAATGATTCTGGCATACAGGGGAAAATCACAGAAGGAGCCTGGGGAGAGTGAGAAGGTTTTCTGTAGTTGTGGTAATGAGCAGAAGGGTCTTGGGTAGGCGTCTTTGCAATTATGGGGTCTCCTTTGTCCTTAGAAAACACAGTGACGAAGTGAAAGCTCCTGTCCTCATCTCCTCGATTTAACCCCAAGACAGAAGCTGGGATTTTCAAAGGCACCTGAGAGCGTGAGTGCTCCGCTCCCATTGAATTTTAATAGGTTTTGAATGCTTGACTCCTTCAGGCTTCTCTGCAAACCTCAGCTTTGGTTCATCTGCCTGCTTAGGGGCTTGACTAATAAGGTTTTAACCCAAGGGGCAAAACCTCTTTCATGCAAGTCAGGTGCTCTCTTCCAAAAAGCTGTGTGTATGCAGGGAATCTGCACCCTTCGTGTGCGTGGAGAGGGGCCTATGGAGGGGCCAAGGGAAGAGGAGTTTATTTTTAAACTGGTTTTACTGAGTTCCAGACAGCGCTGCGCACCGCCTCTGCTGACTCTGCAGGCTTCTCTGCGCTGGGCTCCATCTGACAGTGACTCAGAGGCAGCAAGAGAGCGATTACGGCTCCTGGCTCTAACGTTGAGTCTGTTGGGAGGAGGAGGATAATTCATTAATTTATTTGGGACACTGGATGGTTTCCTCGCTGTCTGCAACAACTGGGTGTGAGCAACCCCAGCTCCAGCTGCTGGCAGACGGGTTTTGCAGAGGCAACACAACGTTCCCTCCCCAGCGCTGCCGGCCGGAGAAGCACGGCAGCCAAGGCGGAC
This sequence comes from Anser cygnoides, assembly GCF_040182565.1. Lineage (NCBI taxonomy): Eukaryota > Metazoa > Chordata > Aves > Anseriformes > Anatidae > Anser > Anser cygnoides. The sequence goes on along the minus strand of NC_089888.1, from coordinate 6,320,828 downwards.
AGGGGGCTTGGGGAGCTCGGCGTTCAGTCCTCACAATGCTCATGTGTTCGGTAGTGAGAGATTGCTTTCAATGCCTGCTAGGGGAGTTTGCCATAGCACAAAGTCTTTTCCTTTCCCCTGGAAATGGTAGCGTCTCCGTGGCAGTGCCGTTTGGCTGGGAAGGGATTTGTTTGGGAGCACGAAGGGTAACCAGCTCCCATGGGCTTAGGGGCTTCGCCAGCCTTGTGCTGAGCTGGTGCCAGCTGGTTCCACTGAAGCCAATGGACATGTCCCTGAGGCTACATATCAACTGACGAGTCAAAGACTCAGAAAATTGTAGTCATGTATTTCTTCTGTTAGCACGAATCAGGAGCGGCTCCATTACAGAACGTGCTATGGTACTGGAGACAACAGGGAAGCTTACTAGTGTTTTTAAAATGAGTAAGATTTCCCCGAGTGCCAAGTGTAATCAATTATTAAAATTATTTAAAAAAATAAATAAATCCATTTCTCACAAAGGTGATCCTCCATCCTGACCACAGTTTAATCTTTGCACCTCAGCTCCCTCTGAAGGAGCCACAGAGCTGTGAATGCAATGCCACCGGAGGAAGGGCTGGGCTGGTCTACCCTACCCTACCCTACCCTACCCTGCCATTTCATATCTGCAGCTGCAGAAACAGCATTTCATTTCCTACTCTCTGAGCTGCAATTACCATAAATTGAAATCTACCTACATATGCATTATTTAAAGGTAAATGTCAGAGGGTCAATATCCTGACGGGGAATTTTGCATGCTGCCGTAAAATAAATATTTACTAGTAATGACAGTAATAATACATTAATCTTCTGTTCGGTTTCTAAATGTTTGCTCTAATAAAATAATAATAATAGAAAAGTAAAATCTCCATTCCTCTATGGTGCAAGGACAAAATATGAAATATGCATTCCAAACACTGTGATTAAGTTAACAAATGATGTTTTGCTAGAGAATTAGGAGACGTGATTTTCAAAGACTTCTATGGAGTTTGTTTTGCCATTAGTCTTAATCTCTGCAGGATGTGGTAAAGAAGATTAGTTTTGGCAGTTTAATACTTACAAAGAAAAATATTTTGCAAAATCTATCACAACTAGACAATACTTAAAACGTTTTATTTACCAAAGGCCATTTTTTCAAACGTGGTCAGTGTCCATTACAACACACTCTTCCCAGAGCTCTCTGTAGCCGCAGCTGAGATTAGCTGTTTGGGTCGCGTGTTAATATTTTGGACGTGATTGTGAATGTAGCGTTGCAGCATTGTGTTGCAGCAGGAAAACCAGCCCCCAGAAATTGCAGATACAGAGATATGTGTTGGCTCCAAAGTCCATTTTTTAATCTTGATTTCAAGAAGTACTGAATGGAAAATTACTTTAGGGCTATGCATTTTAAATGCTTGGCTACCAAGTAGGAAATTTTAAAAGCATCTGAGTAATTTCTGAACATAATCCCACTCACTTTTACATGAGACTGGTCCTGAGAATTTTTGGGAGAGACTCTTCAAATCCACTTTAGGTGGTTAAAATAACTTTTTTCTATCTTGAGGAGCAAGATACGAAATGTTAAGAAGCTAGCGTGGTGGATCTGACGGTAATTGCTTCCGTTAAGTAGATGATTTTTAGCATCCTGTCAGCCCATCATTTGGTGGACCTCCTTGTGGAACAAGCCCTTCGTAAATGTGGGTTGAAAACCTGGTTTTAATTTGTGAGTCACCTTGAGTGGAGCTCAGGAGAGGCATTTTGACTACTGCAGGTGGCTGAAGCCCTGAGTCTGTCTCTCATCTGCAGTTATATTCTTGAAGTTTCACCAGCGTATTCCACAGCTGATTTTTTGGGTTGGAAACATGGTGAAAACATAAACACAACCTAGCATCTCATCACTGCTTGGCTTGGACAGAAATTACATAATTGCACTTTTTGCTAGGAGGAACTATTTTGAAGTGATAATGGTTTTCTTAAAGAGACGCTGTGAAGATATGCATCAAATATTTATTTCCATAAAAAAATCCATCCTCAGCCATGAGATGAGCACCACCTTGGTTTATTAAAACTGAAAATGTCTTAATAATATGATTGACTAATGAGTTGTATGACCCTGCAAAGGGAAGATGGCAGCTATTCCCGAACTGCTCTGTAATTACAATCTGGGATGAGGGATTTGATCTTGCAGTCATGCAAAGGGAATTTTTTGAGTGTAATGAAGGTGGAGCCGAAGGTAGAATGATTTCAGTTAGCCGTAGGTTGGTATTTTGTCTTTTTTTTTAAGCTGTAAACCGGAATTTAATGCATCTAACCATAGACACCAAACTTGTAAATGGATTTAGACTCTGGTGCATGACTGTGGGTTTCCAACAATGTTCCAGGGATTTTTCAAAAACCAGACGCCTATTGGTATAGATTAATTTATGTCATTCACACATTAATTGTGGCACTTGTTCGTATCTCAGAAAAGCAGCATATTTCACAGGTGAAAAACACCAGTGAGTCCCTCCACCCTCTGTTGCCAGTGCCCATGCCTGCTCTGTCCTTAAAAAGCTGGGTACTCTAGACTGCAACAGCTGTTCCCTGAGGTCTAACCATCTGTCCTAGAAAGGTGACAGCCTTCCAAGTGAGATACCTGTGTGTCTGACAATTAATCACATGTCCTACTTCCTAAAGTGAAGTTCTGGCTATGAGCATATTTAAATAATTTGTGCATTGTTGTCTTCAGGTAGATATGCCCTACTATTCATCGGTAAGCAGAAGTTCAAAACCCCACTCAAAAAAAAAAAAAAAAAAACGAAAAACAAAACTCCCACAGATTGAATGAGTCTTCCTCTGGATTGATACTTTTCGATCGTTTCTAGTGGGCTGGGTGCACTTCTTTATAAAACGTTTAAGCCTTCTCATTATAGGTTTGCCTTTTAAAATTATCTAAGTCCCTGCAGTCCTTCAGGTCTGCAGACCGCAAGCTGAAAGCCAGCGGTGTGCACACCTTATCTGCAGGGCTGCGTAGTCGAGCGCGCTGTATGTGTCTGTCTGTCCTTTCACCACCCACCCATTCACAGATATGAGGGGTCTGAAAACCTGATGAACTTCAGTGACTTTGTCAGAGGGATCCAAGCTAGCTCACGGGACCTTGGCGCTAGAGTTAGGAGGAAGCACCGTATTTCACTTTTCTGTTTCATAGCAAGAGAACTGTTTTTGTTTCCAAAGATCTGTATCAGGGAACTTGTCTTCCAAAGAGCGCCGCTCGTTACTGCAGCCACCTTTATTTAAGGTAAAGCCACAGCTCAGCAAAAGCTAAAGAAATTGCAATGGTTATTTTCTAAATTAGATTTTAAATGATGTTAAAATGTCAAATTTTAAATTTCTTGCAGGGTCTGGGACCAGAAATTGGCTTGCATTAATTGCTGGTTTTATTATTTCTGGACAATTTTAAATTTAGGAAAAGAATTAAGCCTGGTAAATTCAAAACTTTTTTTTTTTCCTAAAACATTTTTATCAACTGAAAAGTTGTGAAGAAGTTGAAAGAAACATTTGGTTAGAACCAAAGTAAAGCAGTTTCTTTATTTTTGGACACTTCACATGTAAATATATGAAATTGCAGAACGAACAACTGCTTAGAAAAGAAATCAATTATTTCAGTAAGAGCCGAAATGAGAAGTTGGAGTTTTCAGGGAAGTATTTCTGTTTGTTTTGGTCTCTGAAGGGAACGCTTGGCTGAAACTGGCACAGAGGCACTGCTTCAGGTTTGCTGAGTGTGCAGCTTTAGCCTGAGCACTGTGGAAGGTTTTTCTGGCTGTTGGAGAGCCACGGAAAGCTCAGGAGAATTTTCATGTATGTTCATGCAAACGCTTTATCACTTTATTTTTGCTTGTCCCCCCAGATAGAATACTTTCACTACCTTACCAAACCAACATCATTTACACATCAAAACAATAATTCATTTTCAGCTTCAGCCCTTCATTAAAAAGATAAGTAGGGCTTAATTGGTATCTAGTGCCTGTGTAGCTATTCTGTACTAGAGAGGAGTTAAGTGGGGTTTCTCAGACAAGGGCCTTGGGCAAGCCCTCTGTCTGGGATGAATTTCTCCCCAATTAAACTCATTTGTTTTCACATTCACATAATGGCACCTGAGATATGGAATGTCTCAACCACTTCCTTCAGCTTTTTTCTGAGGGTGGGGAATTGTTTAAATCTGAGCTGCAAACTCATTACTGCTGAATATACCGTGCAAATAAATGTCCAATGTGCTGGAGGATTATCTGATTAAAGAGGTTAAATTATCCTCTTATTACTTTAATAGTTTATCTTTTCTGAGGTTCAGGTAGAATGATGTTTTATTGAAGATATGCCAAGAGGTGGAGTTCTGCCCTGGATTATGTTTAGGGTAGAAGCTGAGTTTGAAGCTGAATCAGAGGTGCCAAATCTTATGACCTGTTCATGCCAGAGTAGGATTTAGGGTGGTGGGAATTGTGAAAGATTTGCCATCTCAAATGATTATGAGAAATGTTCCCTCCACGAAGAGCTCTGCTGCATCTGAGCTGGGACTGGTCTGACTCAGACAAAGAAGCCCGGACGGTTCAGATCAAAATTCCGAGGGATTTTGCTGAGGTGTTATAACAAAACCTACCTACTAGGCTAGCTCGCTGCATTGCCTAGAACCAGGCAAAAAACAGAGCTGTCATCTTATCTGAATTCTTTCATTTTTCTTTCTTTCTTTTTTTTTTTTTTTTTTAACCTCTATGTTTTCCATATTTTGGATTCCTGTAATTAAAAGTGAAGAGAGGAGACACAGGGCTGATCTGCACTGAAGCAGTTATGGCTGCTCTCAGTCTGACCAGTGGGCCAAGCTTTTATGGGCACTTGGATGCCTAAATGATGCAGCAAACAGATGCCCACAGGTGGTGTCATCCCATTGGAAGCATGGTATTTTTGGAAATCCCAGGCAGATATTGTGTGGAAATCAAATATCTTCGAGATCTTTATTCTGCTTTTACTTTTGAGCCAGCTGCCTCCTTGCAGAGCTGCGAAAGACAGCATCCTCTGCTGGAAGCCAAGACCGACAGCTCCTGGCCTCGCCTCTGTTATCGGCTCTCTGGGGAGGTCCGTGCGAGGTCAGGTGTGAAGCCCAGCTTTGGTGGTCATCTGCTCCAGGGGAACGCAGACCAGTGGCTGGGCACAGGGTAGAGCAAGTCTGGAGCCTGCCTAGGGGACGGGAGGAACTTCAGCCTGCTGAGCCCTTCATGCAGCTCCAAAAATGCAGCCCTGTGTACATGGGGGACGGCAGCTCCTGCTGCTGTGCTGGGGCCACGGGGCTGCGTGGGCATCGGGGGGCCGGGAACATCACCCAAGACCCTCTCATATTTGCTCAGTTCCCTTTCACAGCCAAAACAAACAAACAAAAAGGATCATCCTGAGTCATGTTTGTATTGTGCTTTCAGACTTCTGGGTGGAATAAAAATGTTAGAAGGATTTATATTATTACTCATAAATAAATACGCTGATGGGACGCGGGATTTTCTTGCCCTCTTCTGCTGAAATCCTTCACATCAGGAAGCTCGATACAGAGCCTCTGTTCCACCAGGCCACAGATGTCCAGATGGAACAAGAGAAATAGCTCGATATATTTAAATACTGTCAAGAAGTTCATCTTTCTTCCAGTTTGGCATTCCTTGGCGTGTTAATAACCACAAGAATTAGAGATGGAAAGATGTAGTGTTGCAAGAACAGCAACATGGGTAGCTACGGAAAATTATCTCTGTCTCTGTCTGGCATCAGGAACGAGCAAAGAGGACACAACACGGCAGAAACTGAGCCTGCAGCTTCTGCGATCAGAGCCAATAAACAGTAGCATTTTCTGTATACCTCTGAAAGGCTCTGGTTGCACAGAGAACAGCGCGTGCTTCAAACCACGGTGCCGGATTTGTGTGGTCTAAATCTGCGCCCCAGCAAGATGAATCAGGCGGGGTGTCTTTTCCGTAGTGTTGCATCTGTAGTGGCTGCAACGTAATGTCTTGTAGCAAACTGCACCTTAAAAAAATATTAAAAAGAGCAACCATGCAGGCAAGAAGAAGCATCTGCATTTGCTAAACTGGATCTTTTTGTCAGGCATTGTGATCAGGCTGACAGTTAGCCCTGAGGAAAGTTATAAATTCTGCGCTGAATTGCGGTACAATCTTTCACCATGGCATTTCTGCCCTCTGGCCACGCTCTGGTTATCCATAATTGTGGCAGATAATGGTTTTTTATGGCTGGAAACATTCTTTGCAGGCACAGGGACAATAACCAGGGCTGAAAATGTAATTAAAGTGAATGGATGAACTTTCTTAAAGAAACAGTGTAGATTATTACTGGAGCTTAACACCCAAAAAGCCTGGGGCAAAATGGCAGCATCTGAAAAAACTTGTATAAATTTTAAATGTAGGCCAAGCTTCAAGGTGGATATTAGATTACAGAAGGAAAACTGAGACATTTGATGTAACAGATAACTAAAGGCTTAGATCATCTCCAGAAATATAAACTAATGTAACACATCTTTCTCTGTCAGTTGGAATATGTTGTTAGTGTTCAGTGGCACTTTGTTTTCTCAGACCTATGGAGGTTTGTTGCAGATTTTGTCCACTTTTGCGGCTGCAGAAGAATCTTCCTGAAAGAAAAAAAAAATCAGAGTAGAAAAGAGATTTGGTATCTCTTCTGTTTGTAATACCTATTTTATATCATAAAGTGCACCAGATTTATTTTACATAGCACCGTTAAAGGTCTGGAAAGCTGTGTTGTTTTTCTTTTTTTTTTTAATTGAACAGTTCCAAAAAGGCACAAATGAATAGGTAATAGCACATCTCTATTTATTACAACACTTCTGCAACTCTAAAAGTCAAATAAATCATAGCACAACACTCATCCATTCCTGTTTGTCTCCTCTCGGGGCCACATGAGTTACGTACAGGTAATTCCTTTTCCCAGATGGAGACATTTTCTCATGAGGCTGAAAGCTTCCCAGCTTCTTCAAAACATCATTGTTCTACACCTGCTGATGAGCAACATGAGATAATGCGTTAATTATTATTAACAAGGAGCTAATATTTCTGGGAGTATTACTTTAACCACTCATGAATGCAATCCAGATATGGCCAGCTGAGCCTTGGCTCCCGTATTTCCCGTGTCCCGCGTGCGGAGGTGACGCTGGGCTGGCACTGCGGGCGCTGCGGTGTGCTGGCTCTGCTCGCAGCAGGGACTCGTTGCGGGGCCTTTTCACATTGTCTTCCCGGGCTGCTCTTGGTTTGCATGCATGAAAACTAGCTGCAAAACTTAGGAGCGATCTGATTTTTTATCGCCTTCTATTTTTAGTACCCGACTCTATTCCCACAGCAGCATTCCCGCAGACGCACCACGGCAGCAGAAGCACAAGCACCGCGCAGCCGCTCGTGGCACAGGTGTAGCAGCTGACTGCCCCGCCGACTGCAAATGAGGACAGCTTTCTGTGTGGGATAAAATGAGAACTGGCAAAGCTGCTTTGTGTATTTTAAATAAGCTTCACAGTTAAGGATATATTATGTTAATCTAGAACCACAAACAATACAGGCATCTGGTTTTCTGCACGCTTTATATCTGGTAAGTGAGCTTCATCTTCGAGGTATGGGCTCATAAGACCTAGCTGAATTTTGAAGCCATGTGCTTTTCTCAGCAAACCATTTTCTGTTTGTCTGAGTTCATTGTGTAAAGGTGGGTCTTGTGGAAAGCATCACGGACCAAAGGGGTAGCTGAGGATGGTCTCATCGGAGCAATTAAAAACTGTAGGGTGGAAGAAGGGGCATAGGAAAGAGACCTTACAAGGATTATTTGAAGCTCTGCTAGAACATGTTCTTGGCAGAAACCTCTGCCCAGTTGCATTTCCTGGTTGCCAGCACCAGAGACTTGCATCAAGAGAGAAATTTTCTTTTCTGAAGAACAAGAAATATTGTCTGCATGACAAACGAGGAATTAACGTTCTGCAGCACATTCAACCCTCAGTGGGCCTTTTCCCTCTTACAGTGCCGCCCCTCTTAGCAAATAGCACCCAAGTGCCGCATGGCATTACGGTTTTGGGGTGTCGCCAGTGCCATGTCTTGTCTCTCTGAGTCAATGGCAGCAGCCTGGGGATAGAATTGGCTGCATGTGGCCAAAGTTTGTCTCCAAGCTGTTTAGCTGGGTGAGAGGGGTGTAAGTGGAAGCAGAATCTGGCCCCGTGCATTGCCCTGAGCACAGCAGCTGTTCTTGCTGCCCAGGCAGCTTTTCTCTGCCACTGTTCGTGGTGGTTCAGGCTGCTGGAAGGCTGTCGCATGTCTGGGAGTCCATGACGGATCCCATCTATTTTGAATTTCTTTATTTTTCCTAATCTCCAAGTGAAAGACGATCTCAAAGTTTGTTCCTCTTGCCCTGTTTCAGTTATACAATAAAGAGGGAACGTTAGTCAGAAGAAGGAGATTCCCACAAACTGAGGTCTAAATTTTGTAGAAGAAAAATGCTATGGTAACAGCTGAGCCTAAAGAAAATGGTAGGAAAGCTCACTTTCATTTTTGTCCAATGGCTTTCCTGTTATTGGTACTCTGATCCACCCACACAAAATGGAGGACCGGGAATTTGGGTTTTGTTTATTGTTCTCCGGGATTTAGCTCCTTCTTGTAGCTCAGAATATTTTCTTCTTTAAAAAGATGGTAGGAAAAGGGGAAAATCAGCTAAGATACTGCCAAAAAAAATCTATTTCCTTTTTCTGTATGAACTTAGTTAATTTATACATGGCTGACTCACATTATGGAATAAATATCATTGACATGATCCCACCTGACAAGATCACGTGATATGCCATATTAAACTTAAAGAAAAAATCTTTTAAATCAGATGTCCTCCATCAATTTCAATTTCAGAGTAAGGTAACTTAAAGCATTTGGCATATGGAAGAAATTCTGGTGTCTGTCTTGAGTAAATGACTCCATGTATTATAGTTATTGCTCAGGGTATGGATCAGAAAATACAGTTAAGAAATTTGTCGCTTTTTAGTGGGACAATTCAAGAAACATGATATATTTTTTTTTAATTTTTCTTCCTAAATGCAAACCAATGCAACAGACACACCAGAACAAGCAAAGCGCTGAGTAGAACATTTCTCTCAATTAACCATGCTGTTTATCTACACATATAACATGTTGCTACATGTTTTTGATTAATACAAACGCTCAGCTCTCGGTATGAATTTCTGTGCGTATGAATGTACAGGATAAATCCTCTTAGCTCATGAGAAAAAAAAAAGGCCTTCAAAACTAAGAAGATAGGAAAATTATATAATACCCATCCAACAATACTGAGTCTAGAGAATATGCGCGTGTATGCTTTTGTCTTGCAGGGTATGTAGAAAGAGGACAGGAAAGGTCAGCAGTGCTTGGTAGCATATTACAGTGCTCTTCCTTGGTCAGTTATCAGGAATGAGAGGGAAAAACAAAACCAGCCAAGCTGGTAGTGTTCAGAAGGTGGGAAACCTTTGGTTTGGAGGAATGGATTAATATGGACAACTCTAATACTTTTTCTGGCTAGGGAGGTTTGATATATTTTTGTGGGTGCTTGCTGGGTTCTTTTAGTGGTGTTGTGAAGTGGGCGTCCTTGATTAGTCACAAGGTTTTGAATGTGAAGAGTATGTTCCCATCTGCTGATGAGAACCAAAGACTCACAAATATCAACTTGGAGGAAAAACATTTTAAAGTATCCTTTAAAATCTCTTATATGCTAGAGGCAACTTTGCCATTCATTTAAAAGTTTGTTTTCTTTTTGGCCACTTTTCCAAACAACAGCCTGCAGTTGGCTCCTCTGGCTGGTTGCTCCCTGCCCTGACGGCACTCTGGGTTGGGCTCGTGTCTGGGGCTGTTTCTTTGCCAGGGTGGAACTTTGGACCGAAAGGCTCCATTTGACTGCAAAATTCCCTCTTTTAAAAATGGCGGTTTTCAGTGCTAATGAAGAAATTCTACAAGAATTCTGCAAGAATTCTGCAAGAAATTCTTATTTTAAAGAAAAGTCTTGCCAGTTGTCCTTTAATTCGTGCTCTGATAATAGTCATTTGCAGACAAATGAATTAATCTCCATGCTGCGCACACACTTATTTTTAAAAATTACTCAACAAATGCCAACCTGCAAGTTTATCTTTATAAAAGTCTGAGCTCAGATTCATCTGTTCTGTAGCTGTGGTGCTGGGGAACATTTCCCACTGTGACGGGAATGGCAGCATCTCTCCCACCATTACAAAAATGCCTAGCAGCTCAAACATCAGGGTGTGAAAAACCCCAGTGTGGCAAGGAAAATACCACACCAGAGAGGTGAAACTACTGAAATGAAGTAGTGCTTGCTACTCTTTTTTGGTCTTTTCCAAATCTGCTCCTGCAAACAGGAGACTGCTGGGCAAGGGAAAGCAAGGAGGGGTTTTGCTGGGGGAGAGCAGGGCAGCGCAGCGGTCCCGATGAGTGCTGCCGAGGGAATTGTGTGCAGTGTCGTGGAAAGGGGATTTGCCACCTGCGGGCTTGCTGCAACTCGATGCTGTGCAGGGCTGGGGGCACCCTCGCTGCCGAGGCTGCTGCTCTGCCTTTTCAGCCCAAGGAAACACACCCTGCAGCTGCCAAAATCCAGTGACAGAAAAGGGGGTGGAAGGGGATAACAAGGAAATTAATGGGAGGGAAAAGAATCCCAACAGGTACAAAATAAGCACCTCTGAATACCCAAGTTATCAATGGGTTATGGGCTGCACGGCTGTGGAGGCAGCGATGCATGATGCCATAGAGATGCTTAAAAAGATACATGATTATGAGCATTGGCATTAACCACAAGCGAAATATAAACCCTTCATTTAGCTCGGGGTAAAGAAAGAAACAAAACTGTTTCTTGATGTCATGTCACAAGAGATCATGTCCAAGTCTGATGTGCTGCAAAAGAAATTTTGCATGTGATAGAGCCCACAGTTCCTCCATGTCCTTCATGCCTTTTAGGCACAGAGAGGGCCAGACAGTTGAATTTAGTGTATTGCCGTGATGATGCTAGACATGTATGGAGGGAGAGGGGAAAGTTCTTTTGCTCTGGGCAGCTAGAAAGCAAACTCAACTCTTTTACAGATCGGACTCACAGTTGCTCTGTGGGAGGCAGCTGGATGACTGTTCAGACGAGCATTATTTGTGCAAAAAGCCCAGGAGTTTGGTTCAGGGCTTTTGGCAGACCATAGCTGAGACCACACTTTTCTAAGAAAAGAAAATAACATGTTTAGGGGGTTAGAAAATAGAATGCGTATACCTGTAAATCTGTAGATGAAACAGGACTGGAAGGTGGACTTGTTGCACACAAGTAACCATTAGAGTACCCTCTGCCTATATCTTTTGCCCTAGCTGCTGTTAAAGCAATTGTTAAACAAGGTTTTGCTCATTCATGTTCACTCTTTAGGTGTACGGTTTGTGGCTCCATTTCCCTTCCTATGGTTTGAAAGAAACTAACATCTTACCTGCCTCAGAAAGATGCTGCAAAGTGAACCTTGGGAAATGCAAGGGGGTTGTGCTTTGAGGGTGCTGAACAAATAACACAATATTTGATACCCATTTTTTTTCAACCACGTTTCTATCTCCTCTGGCATTTCTTTTTAGAGAGCGAAAGCATGCAACCAAAAGAGTTAAATGTTGCAGGTAAAGCCTATTTCAGCTTTACGTGCCTTAATTTCACTGTTGAAAGTTTCTTTGATCTTTTCTTTCAGTTTAGCATTAGTAGTAGAAACTTGTGCCTAACAACAGTGTTGCAGTACAGCCAAGTCTTCAGGTAATTTGTTCAAAGTGGAAAAGCAATGAGAAAGCGCGTACAAGTAACTCGAATAGGATCCGATCCAAAGCGTATTGACATCATGGAAAGGTTTCTATTTGTTCACGTTGGTTTGGGGTTGGAGAAATATAGATTTTAACAGAATCTTTCCAGACGTGCAGTCTGTGGGTGTTTCAGCTGTTACAAATTATGCCAAATTTGTGGATAAAGTATATTTTATTTCATACAAAAGATGAGTGAATAATTTTAATAGCAGCAATCACAAATGAATGGTCTTGACAAAAGTTATTTTGAACTAGGCTTATTTCAATCAACCATCCATTAGAAGAATGTTTGTATTCATCTTTTCAGCCAGCTATGTGATCCTTACAGTAATTTCTGAAATATATATATTTAATATTTGTTTTTAATGGCACTTAATAGTCTGTATTTCATTTGACTTAATTGTTAGATTTGATAGACAAAGAAATGAGTCTAGGAATATTTGCAATACAGAACCACTTCTTCCTAGTATAAATTCAGAACATTTTCCAAAGAAGAGAAAACCCTGTGCGTGTCAGTGCTTCAGTTCATCATTCTTTTGATTTGTAGATTTTGGGGGAGAGTTTTAAGGCAAGGGAGAGGGAAAAAGAAGTAAAAGGAAGATGTCAGAAACATTCCCAGAAGTTTTGTATATCATTAGAAAAATTAACTGTCGCTCTCCTACATTTGGAGTCAGGCAATCCAGATGCCTACACTCAGCACTAGGAGAAATGAAGTAACAAGCCTGATGCATGCTGACATCCAACAGATCTCATTCCCTCACTTCCAGAAAATCAAAAGGAAAAAGCTGCAGAAATCCACAGGGGATTATCACCAGGCATAATGCTTGGACGAAAGGCAAGAATTATCCTGTATGGGATACTGTAATTGTATGTAATTGGATGCTTGTCACACTTGTATCTTAGTTAATACAAAATACATATATATTTGTTTCACCTGTGCACAGGCTTTGTGAGGACTGGGCAGTAGAAAAACTGGTGAAATTGAAGATTTCTAAATATATCTGATATTTTATTCTGCTTTCTCTTGTGTAATTTCAACATGGTATTTTTCTGGCTGAGAGGAGCCGGCTCTGTCCAAGGACCTTCTCTAAGCAGCTGTTTCAGGGCTGAAATAAATACGAGGAGAAGAGGACATTTGACAAGGACTATTCTGCTCTACCCCTGCTGCTTAGGATTAGGTTGAAAGGGTTTACAGTGTGTAGGGAGCAGCAGATGATGCTGTCAAGCCACCTTTTGTCACTGTTAGGAAGCCAGTAGATAATATAAATGAAAGTCTTAACTCCACCAGGTTTGAAGGGCCTGTACCTTTTTCAAATAAGAGTTGAGCAAGGAGAGTCAATCTTTAAAGCAGTCAAGTATTTTCCAGTGCTACATTTATCAAAAAAGTAGGCTGAGCTTTGCTGAGGAAAAAAACATTTGATGGTGTAAGAAGGTAGAAAGTAAAATCTTACAGAAGTCACCTTCTTCTTCAAAATAGCACAGGCCAGAAAAGATCATGGAAAAATGAATTACGTTTAAAAAAAAAAAAAAAAAGGTGGTGGTGGGGAGAACAAACAAAGAAAAACAGGACCTTTGGATGCAGATCAGTTCTCCTGGAGACATAGCAGTAAATGCTGCAGAATTGAGGAGAATTAAAATAAATGTAAATCTGTGTCATCCTTTGGATATTGGACATCCTTTGGCTGTTAGATATTGGGAGATATTTTGGAGGCGAGTTAATTCCTAATTTTCTGGTTTGGGTCATCTCACATGTCCCTCTAGGTCACCTAGTACTAAGCAGAGTTGAAGTTTGGATGATAGACTCAGTAGGCTGTTGGATCACTCCTGTGTAGCAATTTCTGGTGGTCTCTGTCTATGGCAAAGATGCATCTGGAACAAAACTTAACCTCCAATCTGGTGCCTACTTGTGCTCTGAAGTCCAGTCCATTAAAAAATTAAATTAATATTCTACTGTTGTTTAAATATCAATGCTTCTACTCTATAAAATAAATAAACAGTAGTACATTCAAACAGAATTCAATAAAGACTGATAATGTAGTAAAGTACCTATAACCAAAACCAAAATAGTAATTGCTCCCTTTTATAATTGAATATTGCTCTTGAAGTATTGAAGAAAATCAGCAATGACACTGTCATACTTTACAAATGGTGTGTGAAATTCAACTATTGGTCCATGCAAGTTGCATACAATTGTGATTTGACTAATTAGCTGAACTGTGCAATTTCCGATTTTTAATAGAAAGAGCCTGCAAAGCAATTGTGAAAGGGTGCAAGCAGAAAGGAGAAGGAGGAAAAAAACAGCTGAAAGAAAAGTCTTTAATTTCTATGTAATTTTAAAAGTCTTTAATTGGATCTTATTAAGGGAAAAGCCTCAAGATTGAAATATTTCATTATTATAATGACACCAGTAGGAACTGAGAGCAAGAAATGAGAACTCTGCATTTGAATCCTATTCCTCGTAAAGTTTGCTTTATTACACATTTGCTAGCATAAAACAATGTAATAATCTTTTACACTTGTCGGAGAATGTACAGCTCAGGGTGAATTGGTCTATTATTTCTTAGACTTTCTGTATGCTATAAAAAGGAAAGTTTTGTTGAATTAGACTGCACTTAGATATCTACAATATTTAGGTAAAACTTTCACATATTCCAGCTGTTAATGTTTTCCCAACTGGAGGGAAAACAGAGGAGAAAATGGGTTGTTCTGGAATTCCTTTTATTTTTTCCTTATGTTTTCTTCCTATTTGCTTTACTTTGCAGTGCTTTCCAACTGAAATAAAAAGAAAAGGTCCAAAATGCAAGGAAGAAGACCAAAAAAAAAAAAAAAAGGCATTGCACTAAATGAAAAACTTTGTTTAACCTAAATAAAAGGCTTTGCTGCATCAATCTTAATTATAATTTTTAAATTTGGCATAATTTCAAAATGAAAGATCATTTGGAAAAGAAAAGCCAAACATTTCAAAACTCAAAACAAAATGTTTCTCTTGATAGAAACTATTGTACTTTGCCCTTGACAAGTAGTAGCTGTGTTTTTCTAGTAATAAACTGTCCATCAGAAAAATGTAGCTTTGGTTTAAAATCAAATCTTAAATTCTACCATAAAGATCCTTATGGAAATAGAATAGGTAAAATGAGATTAATGGTGAAAGATTACAGAAGATAGTATGACAGAGGTGCTTTCTCTCAGATGGAGATCAAACCTGCAGGAAGTTAGGGGCAGTGGTTGTGTGGCTGAATGCACAGCACCAATAAACCAGGGTTTGGAATCTACTGAATGCTGTGTGATGAAACTAATACCGGTTTAATACATTTAATAGCTGAACTGTAACCAGTTCACTGAAGTGAAGGTGAAATTCCCCATTGAAACCATTGTGAGAAGTGCCTTACTGCCAGAAGCAGTCCTGCTACAGGACAGGGGAGTTGTTCTTGCCAGAGAGCCCCTGGGGATGGATTTTGGTAGACGTCCTGCAAAGCATGGCCCAGAGTGCTCTGCCTCCGGCCCTGCGAGACCCAACCCACAGAACAGACCTCTCATCTCTGTTTTATTTTTTTATTTATTTATTTATTTCCCTCCTATTGTTCCAACCTACAAGGGATGGTAGAAAAGCAGAGCAGCTCAGCATTGCCAGCCTGCAGTACTGCCCTTGCCATTTCCCCAGGCACCACCAGCGAGGGCCAAGAGCAGTGTGAACGCACAAACTTGCTGTGTGCTTCACTTGACAAATTTCTGTGCCTTGTCAGTACTCAGTTTGTGTAAAATTTGTATCCTGCAAGATGCTAGTGCCCTCCACTGTCACTGATTTCTCTGATAACTGGAGGAGTCCAGTCACTGTGAAATGGTCATTGAATATCAAAGGCAGCACGGCATTGCTCAGTCAATCGGGAATTGTGTCTGCAAGCCTGGCAGGTAAAAAGATGTCTGGATTAAATCTCAGTTCTCCCTAACCAGCCTCAGTGGGGGTTGGAGTTTGCTGGTAAAGACAAATGAAGAGGATTACACTGAAGCTGTAATCACTCAAACTGCTCCCTCCCTCAGCAAAATTAAAAGTCTCTACAAAGGCACTGAGCAGAAAGCTGTCAGCAGCCACGGTGGTTTCAAGCAGATAAGCCTTCACCTGTAGCACCCAAGCACTGCATCAGCACAGCTCCTGCATGAGAACTGGGAAGAAGAAATAAGGACTCTGGTAAAAGCAAAGAGCTGCTTTTCTCGTTAGACTGGAAGAGACCTAAAAGTGTGGGGGGAAAAAAATTAAAAGGAGATTACTTTGGGTTATGATTACCTAAAGTGCTCTTTTTCTCTCCCAGGGAATTCAACATCTCATTAACAACATCTCCCTAATGATGGCGATGCCCAATCCTTTATCCCCCCTGGGCCGGGTGGCCCCACGCCGGCGCTGGGTGCAGGCAGGCTCGCGGCAGGAGGGTGCTGCCTGCGGGTGGGAGAGGGCAGCTCCCGGCATGGGCATCTCCCCTCGGCGGCGCAGGGCCGCCGCTAGCTGCAGCATTTCGCTCCCTTCCAGTTTAATGGAGAAGGTGGTTATACTTATTGTCTGAGGTGTGGCTTCGAGGATTTCTGTTTTCAGACTCTTTATAGAAATCCACTGAACCGTGCTGTCTTGTCTTTCATTTATGTTTTTTATTATGCTTGCATACGAGGTCTTGTCATAAAGCGTAGTTGCCAGGAGGCAAGTTGTATATGAAAAATGCTCTGGTTATTTTATTTGAATAGCAGAGTATGTGTAGGATTCTAGAATTTAATAGGCTACTTAAGTGTATTTAAGGACGTTTGGAGTGTTTAAATGCTCTGGGAAGGGAGCTGTGCTGCTGAGTGAACAGCACATGCAGTGGGGTCCTGGGTTGTCACTGGAGATCTGGAAAAGTGCTGGGATGCAAAACCCAGCCTACTGCTCGGGATCTAAGGTCAGGGTTAGAGTTAGCCAGAAAGCATGGGCAGGTTTGGTACATCAAAGTCCAGCTGGTTTGATTTTACATGAGGGCTAATACAGGCACAAAATTTGCAATGGAGTTAAGCCTTCTTCACAAATAGTAAAATCTGTGCATAGGTGCTACCCAGAGCCCTCATCTCCCTCCTTGTCTGGACAGGTCTCTGAGATCGAGACTTCCCGCTGTTGCCCTTATCCCCAGAAGGCGGGTTCCATTGCAGAAGGGAAACTTGGTGAATTGATTTGATGTGCATGACCTGCCCTAGAGAAAGACTGTGAGGCTTTGGAGTAGATGGTATATCTTTCTCCAGCCCTGTTCTCTATTGAAAATCTGCCTCAGCTTAACGTGGCCCCAACTCTAGTTACTATCTCAGTACTGCTCCCGATCCTGCCATGAACTGGGTAGTGTTCTCTAGCCTGCTCTGTTTTCTCTGTGAAAGGTGACATCCACTTGCATATAAACCTCTCGGTGATGCCTACTTGACAACACATCTCATAAGACTGGGGTGGTGGGTTCATTCAGACTAGTAGCCCAACAGATAGCCAATGTAATTATACGCAGATCTTAATTCTTACCTGCATTCAGAGTCTGTAAACACCAGGAACTACCAACAGTATGATTCAAGCTCCTGGCCCAGGTTTATCTTCATTAAAATTTCTGATTGTAAAGACCTTTGTGATGTCCATGCAGTTCAGGGCTAGCAGAAGACATGGCTCCACTACCAGGTTCAAGGAAACCTGTTACTTTAAGAGCCAATTTTTTGGAAATATATTTGAGGGAATGGGAAAGAGAATAATACAGTTCTCTCTGAATGAAGTGGGGAACTCTGTAGTACATAAAGAAACTGGCAGGGGTCCATGAAAATTAACATGAGAGATAAAAGGAATCTAACCATTGCTATGCTGGGAGAGTACAGTGAAACCCTGATGTTGGGCTTTTGGCAGGTCTAGGCATAAGACAAATGCTTACTGATGCATAGCCCAGGCAGACCTGGCATCATCTCCTCTGAAGCTGCCCTGCCAGCTGCCTCAGCCGTAAATGGGATCCCACAAACATGTACAGTCAAGGATGAACAATGAGAGAGATGAAATATGTTACAGGGGTTAAGGAAGAGGAGTGAGATTGGGCAGCCTTGCTTTTAATCTCATTTTGATGCTGACTCTTCTGTGTTGGGTCTACAGTGCAGTGAAGGGGAGTAAGAGAGTGTACTTGGCTATATGGGAAAAGGGCGATGCTGCATGTTGGCTGTCCCTGCCATCAGCTGGAAGCCAGATAACCTCTGCTCAAATCAGGCACCCTGCTCAGGAGAGCTGAGCTCAGGCTCTCTGCTAACAAATGTGAGGCCCTGCAGCTGTGTGCAGTCCACTGCAGGCGGTAGCTGAAAGGAGAGGTTCACGTGAAGGTGCTGACTGTGCCCAAGGACACTGGAGAGGGAGCCCCGTGGGCACCTGGGGGGTGCAGTACAGGTGGAGTGGTGGCTTCGTATAGGTGCAGATATGGGCTTAGGGCAGACATGTTGGTGTAGGTGGACAGATGGGTGACAATGGGCAATGTGCACTAAGGAGAAATTAATCTGAAATACCTCCAGGAATGCTCTAGACATGAAAAGTGTCACCTCAAATTTATTGTAAAACAAGGTGACAAATCACTTGAGTAAATGTTGGGTACCTGTCATAAGACATCCTCTCATAAGAGCAAAAGTCTTCTAATGATCATTAGCAGCTTATTTGCATGAATTTTTCCTGCATTTGATGTGAAATCTTGTTTGCCTAGATGCAAGGAAGGCTAAGTATGTGCTGAAAGCCAGTAATTTGATTATCTACACTCTTTCTGTCTAGTTATATGATCCTTGCAAAGTTCTTTAGTAAAACCTATTTAGAAAGAGTTGCTAAACCTTGGTGGAATGCCAACCATGCTAATACAATCTGGCCAGTGAAGAAGAGTAGATGCTTATTGAAAAGAAAACTTTAATCTTGTTAAGACTGGATACAAGGGAAATGGTAATAAGTGGGTTGTGCTGAAACTGTCGCTCAGACAATGAAGGTGGCACCTCCATTGTGGTGTGGACACACCTGTCCTTTTTCATACTGGAAAACTCCTCTTTCATGTAGGATAATCCTAATGTATAGGATTCCAAAAGAGCTTTTCACAGGTCATAATTATCCTGTACGCCAGCAGTTCCTGAATAGGCACCTTGGTCACTTCATTTGCATGTTCCGTAACTACTGTTTGTTCTTCGAAGGGGAGGGATTTCTTCGAGTTAGTTTGGTGTAGCAGTTTCTGTGTGTCAAAAAGTCATTTTAGAACACTGATGGATACTATAGAAAATCAACGATAAAATGATATCTGAGTGAGGATGTGCATTTTGTCTGCGTTAGAGTGCAATTGAGGAAACAGTGTAATTAGAAGACATTAGAAGAAGCTGTTGCAGTTATTTGACAGCACATTGAAGAGTCCCCTGCAGGGAGCCCTCAATCCCAAATGTAAAACCTGTGTGTGGAGACATACCTCCAGAATGGGACCTTGCTCCATCTAGGGCTGTAGGGTGTTTATAGACACACTCGAAAGCCATACAAAAATAGCTGGACTGAAATTTGCTAAAAACTAGGGGTAGGTTCAGTGAAAAGTTTATTTAGGATGGTGAATCTGGGCCAAGTAATGCCACAACAATAATGAGGAACAACTAAGAGACACGCTATTCTTCCTTGAGTTGTATTTGAAGACAGAGTCAGGGCAAATACCACAGCTTGAAGTGGTGCATGCAGGAGGGGCTCAGTGCATGAACAGCATGCATTGCACTCACGTGAATCCCACTAAAAGAGCACGAAGGGTTTGCACAGCTCCGCTGTCTGTGGTTTCAGTAACACAGTCCGGAGAGATGTTCCCACCCAGCACTGGCAGCATCAGTGCGCGAGCTGGCTGGGAGCTGAAGGGACTTGTCTCCTTACTGGTAAAGCTCCCCATCATCACTGGGGTGGCATGTGATCACGCTCCCAGTCATCACCGTGGCTTCAACCCGCCTCGAGATTCACGTTCTTTGTACTGTTTTGGATAAACCGCAATAAGATTAGTGACCAACTGTGCTTTTCTTGGGCTGGTGTATTGCCTGTGTCTCTCTGTCACAAGATCTAGCAACCATATGAGTTGTTCTGGCTCTGCAGTCTCTCTTCCAAGAATGAGAGGCTGAAATCTATGACCAGGTCCTATTTGAATGTAGAACTGATTTATTCTCGTAATTAAGCATTAATAAAAGTACAGGCTCTTGTTCAGTGGTAAAGATGCGCTTTGTCCTTGGAATGAGGAAGTGCTCCTAGTTGTCTACAAACACCTTTAAGCAGATTTGAGAGAAACCCAATTGTTACGAAATTAGACTCTTCCAGTACCTTTTCTGGTATCATTTTGCAGTTATGTTCATTGACATCTGTTATTGCTAATTACTCCTTCAAACTTCGTCAATGATCTCTTGCACTTCCTGTAAGAAATGCTGAAAGCTTTTAACAAACAAATTAATTATGTATAGTTTTTGATGCAAATTAGCCCAATTAGTTGTAGCATTGATACCTCCTTCATGTAAAAAGAAGTAGAGAAAGAAATATCATATACATATTTATAAGTACCTTTTTGACAGATGATGGTAGGTCAGGACGAGGAATTCATTTAGGTTTAGAGAATGACTTTTTAAAATGACAACTCAAAGTCACATTCTTGCGAAATGTTGTGTTTATTTCACCACAAAATCCTTGAATATTTAAAGATGGTGCTTGTGGGGAAAATCACTGCTCTTGACACCTGACAGTTTTTCCTAATGTGCTTCTGAACTTGGGGATCCCCAAACCGAAAATATTGTTATAAACTGAGTGCTTCGCACCCCAGCTCGGGAATCCATACCTGGATCTTTCTTGTTATCTCCTCTAACGTGTGGTAAATCCTCCCCTGTGAAGCTGGGCTCACATTATTTAGAGGAGGCTGGCTGCTCCCAACCTCTCGCACAGCCTTGTGCCGCGGGACAGCATGGTGTGGCCGAGGGCAGACACAGGGCTTGCTGGTCCCTGCTTCTGTAACCGATCAGCTAGAACGTGGGGTGCCGAAGGCACTTCCTAGGACCAGCTCCTCTCTGTATGGCAGCCTTTGTACTGTACTGATTCCTTCGAATCCTATCTCAGACCTTATCTTTCCTCTCTAAGAAATTCTCGGTCCTAATAAAACAATTAAAATGTCCTCTGAGGCTCACAGTTCCCATGCTCAATCATTTCCCTGAAACTTTGCATTTCACCATCCTTCAGTGCAGCACATCTGCATGCACTATCTCAGCAATCTTCTTCAAACAACATACCTGACTTGTAGTGTCACGTATAGCAGAATCGGTGTAAAGGGGTTGTTGTTCTTCAGCCTAAGTGACACTTGCACAGAACAAAATAGCAGTGCATCGTGCCACACTAACCTGTAAGGAATGCTATTGAACGGGTGCTGTTTCATTCAGCATTTCGTCCTATATGTATTTGAATTCCACACATTTTGGGGGGAATGACCTACAACAGAAAGACTTAAAAGGTTGACTATCAAAATCTATGACTGTATTAGAAGAGGAGAGACCATACCATGTGTTTAATCTCTGAAAATATTTAAGTTTGTGGTCTTAATGTTCTTAAAGAAATACGACTCTTCCGATAGTTCTCCATGCAGAGTTCGTTTTGGAGGGTACTTTTTCAGTGAGAGAGATAAGTGCTCTGCTGAGGTCACAGACAAAATTTAAAATGTACTACTTGTGCCTTACTCTGAAGGGACATAGTGGAGATGTCTCAGACCCCACCTTCTTGTAATGGGATGAAATCTGCTTTCAGGGTTCTCCTGTGGTCAGGCAATATGTGGGACTTTATCAAAGCTGATACCTAGTCCTGATTCTTAAACCTAGCTCTAAGACTGATTTCTAAAATAGTGCGCAGCTGCTCTGAGCTGTCATTGACCGAATGCAGTGATGGGCACTGAGAGAAACAGGATCAAAAGCAGAGCCAAGGCTGTTCAGATCACTTGCTTCTGGCTTCCCAGCATCTATCCCACACAGCTTCACAGGAAAGGTCTTGTGAGTGAGCTAAGTGAAAATCTTGGCGCGATTTTCAGCCAGGAAGGACTCCTGGCACCTCAAACACCAAACTGCCTGGCTTCTCCTTTCAGTAAATTCACTTTCTATCCGTGGACTATTGAGTTTCAGTTCTTGCTAGGAAGAATGTTTGTTATGCAATCAATGCAAGTTTCTATGGAATTAGATTGCTCCATTATAGCTTTCCCCTCTGAACACACGCAACTTATTGACTGGAGCCTATCCCCCTTCTTTTTTTCCCCCTTTCTGTTTTGATTGTTTGTTTTCTGTCTCTTTCTCTCTTTGTTTTGTTTTCACAAGAATTCACATTTCTTACCATTAAACAAAACAAATTTTCTGTGGTTGGCTTTTGAGGGTTAGCAATTGCCAAGAAAGGGTGTGGTGATAGTCACTGCTGGTATGTGATGGGAACTTAATTCCCCTTCTGACTACTCTCCCCAGGTATTTCATTAATTCTTACTAGCACAGATTGTGGAGAGTTACAAAACTGGGACTACAACATCTGTACAATGTTAATTCCAATAAATAAGCACTTTTTTTTTTGACCAGCAACTTCCAAAATTACAGCATCAACCAAGTGCTGCTGTATGATAAACTTTTTGAATATATCAGTTCAGAGATTAGATTAAAGAATGATAACATGCCTGCTATAGAGCTGTTAAAAACTGCCATATCTTTTGTTTGAATATGTCAAAGGAAAAGAAAAAAAAATAATGCTGTTTGAATTTATTTTTTTCTGTGATGGAACAGAGTCAAAACTACATTTGCATGTTTTGACACTCTAAGGCAAAACTTCTCTGAGAGTGTTTCAGGGGAGGGATGGGGAAGGACAAAAAACACTCCACACCCTTGTTTATCAAGACTTCGATGTTTGAGGTTTATGTGCAACTTCAAATCAAAATAGAGCTGCTGTGATTTTTGTGGAGAAGTATAAATTTCATTTGAAAAAATACTTTTTATATTAGGAATATTTTTGTGAGGGATTTTGACAAATTCTTATCAGTACTTTAAAGTAAGCTGGGAGAAATACCTCCAATCCCGATGTCCAAAGATTCTTGGTCAGGCAGTACCAATAGCACTGCACTGAGAGCATTCACTCTACAGTCATTCGTTGCGCAAGACATTGGGTCATTGACTAAGTTTTTCATCTTTTATTTTGTAGGGCCATGAGTCTAGATGAGAACCCTTCTGTGTATGTGTGTTTTAAGTACATTTTGAAATATTTCATGTGATTCCCCATAATACATTTATATCATGCTGATGATTAAGAGATGGCTTGAAAGAATATCTGAATGAAAGGACGAGCCACAGAAAAGAAAGAGGAGTGTCAAAATATTATGGCATGTAGCTTATCTGTTCTTTGGTGCTGCTTCACATCTCCTACATGTAGTTCTTGCACTCCCGAACACAGGGTCTTGTCTAAACAGAGCTATCGTATGAGCTTTGCTACAGCTGGTCAAGGTGCCAATGCTCTGTCTCCTGCAGGAACACATCACACTGCTTTTAGTTAGCACTGCTCATTTATCCTGGATGTGAAAGGGTGTATCTGTGAGGAATGTAGCATCAGCTTAACAAAAAAAAAAAAAAAAGTTATTTAAAATTTGAGGGTATAAGGGCTTACATGATTCACTGTATTGGCTTGTCCAAACCTACCTGGAAGATTAGAGTCAAACATGAATAAAGTTCAGTGCTCTTGCTGTTTCAGTCCAACTCTGACATAAGCACCAAGTTGAAGACAGTGTGAACTTAACCACAGAGAGGTGCTGCAGGAATTGGCTCTGGTAAGACAGGGAAAGAGCATTTACTTCATGGTGTTCTTCACAAAAAGAGGGCATTGCAAATTTCCACTCTAGAAATAACATAAAAAATTGATTCATGGAGATGAATGCCAATGTTTGCTTTTTCACACCACTGAGATATTGTGAGAGATGTTGTGCATTTCAGTTTTGTAGCCAGCAAAGCTTTGCTATAATAAACTCAAGTCAAAAAACAAATTTTGTGTTAGGTATTATAGGAAGTATCTGTTTAAAAAAGACCAGTTTGGGAAAGGAGAGATAGGAGTTTCAAATACTGTTTGCATTTTATTAGGTCAGCAGCCTAGTAAAATAAAGTAAACCCAACTGAGTAGAGACACCCGTGCCAAGCAGTAGTGCAGATAGTGAGCACCAGTCATGCATGCGTGCGTACCCACTGGATCTGTGTGAAGGGTCTGTGGACGTAATGTGTGATGGGTTTGTTGTTGTTCTTTCTTTAATAAATCAACCAGGTGCTGGCATTAAAGCTTCCAATGCTTCCACAGACCTGCTGGGCCTGTGCAGGGATCCTCCTTCTGCAGCAGTTTTTGCGAGCCCAGGGATCGTGAGCGACACACCTTGTAACCAGAGCAAGCTTGAGCCTCTGGCTTGCGGTTTGTCCTTCCCAGGCTCCGTCCTTTCTTGTACTTGGAGCTTGTATGAGTAAGCGACTGGGCATCCAAGACCTTGCAGTCCAGGACTAGGCTCAGGTTCCCATCTGGAGGCAGTTGTTTCACCATAAGCTTGCAGGAGCATCTCACCTTCTGCTGGGCACACTTCTTAGGATTGAACCTTTAGATGGGTGGGAGTCGTACTCCAGGACAGAGGGTCCTGTAGCAATCACTACTGGTACAGGGACTGAAGCTAAAATGGCCAGGCAGAGCTAGCTGGAGGGAAGGAGGCACACTCCAGATGCAAACAGGGAGGAAATGGAGCTTCACGCTCAAGAAGACTTGACCACGGTTGCCTCAGGTCACAGCAGAGAGCCCAAAGCCCCAGGTCCTCAGCCTATGCCCTAACTGAAAAACCCGCCTCTTTTTCTCCCCACTTGGGTTGTTTTTTCTTGGAGTTATGCCTGATGTTCTCCTAATTATTCCACTCTAATAGTCAACCCAGTAGATACATGAGGAAGCCAATCATAGCAATTTAGGCACTTCTCAAAAGACAGATTAGCAGATTAGTAGCTCCTCTGGAAAATGTGCTGCAGTGCTTGAAAATTAATCCTGCTCTTAATGCAGGGAAAAATGCAAAGAGAAGCAGGCCTGTTATTAGTATTTCCTATTTAAAATAGACTTCAATTTCTGATATTAAAATTGCAAATGCTATAAAAATATGGTGAAGTATGTGTTCTGAAGAAACCTCTTGAGGTTTCCTGTAACTAATTATTTACAGTACGAAGATCTGGCATGACAGGTATAGGCATCCTGGCGATTATGTATGAACGTAATCATGGCCTGTCAGATGTTTTTAATTAAGCTTTCCCTAGTCTGAGTGCTCTGAATGGTGATGAGCATTTACATCCCTCAGCAGAGCAGTGCACAACTTATGTACATGCTGTGACTCTTTGCTGTGCTCAGTGTTAGCCTTTAAAGTACAGATTTAACTTGAACCTGGGAGTGAGGTGAAGTGAGGTCTTATATTTGTGCCTTGGTGATTCCTGCTCCCTGCTTCTGTCTGCAGGTAAAGAGATCTCCGAGTCTCTCTTTTTTTTTTTTTTTTCAGTGTACACTAAGCTAGGGATGAGGAGCTTTTCTGCAGCCAACATCTCATGATCTCATGAAGGGATCTAAAAGGCAGCCTGGATATTTTCCCAAGTATACTCCAATATCAGGTTCTGCAAGGTAAACCATCCTGCCACCTCTTATCCCTTCCTCGTTCTCAGGAGAGCTTCACAAGTATGACTAACATGTTACCTGATGGAGG
This sequence comes from Anser cygnoides, assembly GCF_040182565.1. Taxonomy (NCBI): domain Eukaryota; kingdom Metazoa; phylum Chordata; class Aves; order Anseriformes; family Anatidae; genus Anser; species Anser cygnoides. Next base: position 6,295,213 of record NC_089888.1, on the reverse strand, counting down.
GGTTACGCATAATTGGACGGTGATATTGGAAAGCTGGGAGTTTGGCCTGATGAATGCTCCAGGTTGAGGGAAATGATTTTTCCCCTCTATTCAGCAGCGGTAAGGGAGTCTGGAGTACCGTGTCCAGTTCTGGGCTCTGTGGTGCAAGGGAGGGGCAAACCAGAGTGAGCTGAGCTGGTGGTCCCAAGGTTGGTCAGGCACAGGACATCCAAGAAGACCCTGACCAGCTGGGTCTGCCCAGCCTCGACCAGAGAAGGCCAAAGGCACGGAGGCAGACTTCATTGCTGTCTGCAGGTTCTTGATGGGTGGTTAGAGAGAAGACAGAGCTAACGCCTTCCCAGAGGGGGCAGAGAAAGTAGGGGAGGCAATGGGAGCAATACAGCAGGGGAAACTGCAGTCAGGTTAAAGGAAAAAAATCCTCAGTGGAGAGAGGTCAACCTAAGGACCAGGGAGGTGGTGGGACACCCCCATCCCTGGAGGTACTCAGAGCTCCCTGGAAAAAAAGGCCATAGGCAAACACAAGATGTGTTTGCGTGTAAGTGATTGGGGACGGCATCCACGCATCAGCACACAGGTGCACAGAAAAGTTTTGTGTATGCCTGGGAGGAAAGATTAGATTTTTAATTTTGACACTTTTAATATTATATTAAACTAAACTTCACTTTTTGTATTATCAAGAATTGTTAGGGAAACAAATGTATTTTTGGAAGTGACTCTAAGATCTACCTAAAAAATCTGTATGTTAAATAAATAAGTTTAGTATCTGGGGAAAATGTAAACATTATGAGAGTGGAATTTCCCACTAAGGAACGTGTGGAAGGGCCTTTTTTTTCTTTTTTTTTCTCCCAAAATTCATCTCAACCATAATCTACAGGTAGTTGATCCCAGCATTGTCACTTTGAGGCAGAAGCGCACACTGTAACTTACAAAGTAAGCCAAGGTTCCCCAGTTAGATTTCAAAGACCATTTAGTGCGAGGCCCTACTTCCCCTGCTCCCGTAGGGTTCACCAGTCACAACTGGAGCACCTTATTTTAACATGTATCTGAAGGATCCCATTCTTCGTGGAGAGGAGAGTTCCCAGCTGACTTGCAATGTGGAGCTTTTAATTTTTTGAATCTTCCATAATAGGGGATCTAAATGGATCCAGATTCAGCAAGTCGTACAAATGGGCATACAGCGCTGGTGCTGCAGGAGCTCTCCTGTGCTGGACATCCAGCCCAGAGTGTTCTCTTTGTGTTCATTTCCCTTTTTCTTTTTGTGGGGCAGTGGAGGGGATGGAGGGGTCCTGCTTTGTGAAGAGGGAAACTACTGGCCATCTGCATGTCAAACAGGTTGTCGCATGAATATCTATGCGTGGTCATTTAGGAGTGCTCATGCATTCCCCTATTTTGTGTACAAAACTGTGTGAATTGAATACAGTTTAGGGAAGAAAGTGCGGTCATAAAGAATGTGCAAAGTACAGTAGCTCAGCTTTTGTCAGAAAATAAGCTATGTAAATAACGTTAATACTGGTGAAGATGATGAAATTAAGATTAGCAAGTAATGAGTAAAATGACTTACTTCACTACAAAGAGAAACTGTATGAGAATCTTATCTGGAAAACAAATGCGAATCCTCAGATTCCATTAAAGATACACAGATTAGTGGCAGCTCCAAGTCTGACCCATTACATATCCATATTAGCCCTGAAAGGGCTGCATTACAAAGATTATCTGTGTACGGCTGGTTATAGCAAATCCTCACTGTTACAATAAAAATTCTCCTATTACTTAACCACTTCCTGCAATCATCGTCTGTGACTGTAACAGCTTGAAATTAGTTGAACAGGATCCTCTTTTTTGTTAATTTGCTTATGATTATAATTGAGGTAAAACCATCCTTTTAAAAAATTAGTTAGCTTTTAACTTCAGGCCAAAAGCTTTCCATTACCCAAATGAAAGAGCATAGATAAAATATTTTATATTTTATTCAGTATCAGCTTCCTAAGTATTTAAATTATTTTTTTACAAATGCTTAAAAACATAAATCATGCAAATTTGCGTTATGTGCTTGCATAGTGATTTGTTATGTCACTTTTTTGGAAAATGATTATTTGCATTCTTGATAAAGTAAATGCTGTCTGTTATTATACCGCTGTTTCTGCTATATGGAAATTACGGTGCCTAAACAAACTGCATTATGAAAAACATGTGTTTTGAGAACCTGTTCTCTAAAGATATTTAATTTCCATTTGGAACACTAGCTTTAAAATTAATGACTCTGCTTCAAAATGCAAATTTCCCTCCTCTATTTCAGGCAGACAAACTGAAGTTCACTGACTCCTGCGATATCGCTGCTTTGTCCCGAGAAAGCACTGTCTTTTTAAATCTCTGCTCTAATTCCTCTTTGATTTTGCATCAACACCTTAATGGGGAAAAAATTCGCCACAAATCAGCATCTGATTAGCCCAAATCATCCCTCCTAATCCCCCTCCGAAAAACACAATTTGCAAAATACTGTTGTGCGCCCATGTAACATCTTTGTAAATTTAAAAACCCAGGTGTATTGATGAAAATAAATAGAACATTTTAATTAAAACTCATAAAATTGTTGGACATCTGCTCCAAATTGTTCAACATTTTAGTGGTTAACAGATTTTGTGCACCTAGATAATGAATTACTCGTTATTATTGGCATAAATAGTAGCTGTGGGGCTTTTTATAGCAAGATCAGAAGCCTCTTTGTGAAAGCTCTGGCTTACTTTATAGTCTTTTGGCAGATGCCTATTAGAACCAATAAGTTTAGCTAAAAAAAGGGAGGCAGAGTTAAACACAGGAAACAAGAGTTGAATGTCCGCCAATAAAAATGATCACAAATCAGGGCTGCTGATGTCATAACCCTTGGGGTCAGAGGTTGGGCGCGGAATAAATGGCTCTGAAAGGGGCAGCCTGTCTGGAGGGCTGAGCTGTTGTTGGCAGGCAGGCAGGGCCATGAGTAAATGGGAGGCACAATGCCGCCAGTGGGCCTCATTAGCGGCAGGGCCCGGGTGAGGAGAAGTGTTTGATGAGTCCTTCACGTCCCACTGTGGCACTGTGTGATGTAAATGGAATAATTACTATGATCTAATGGGCGTCTCTTTTGCATGCGGGCCCCCGGTGAATGGAGCCCCTCTTTTATGGCATTCAGCCTGGGTTGTGCAAACTGTGGGGTGCCACTGGGGATGGGAGCCCGCGAGGCCGGCGGCAGGTCCGCGCCGACCCGCTTGTATTCACTGTGAATAGAAAGAGAAGGCCAAGTAATTTACTTCCCTGCCTTTCACCGCGAGAGTGGCAGATTGAAGGTCACACTCGATTTGGCAGGACTTGAGTCGCGCTCTGTGCTGACGCCGGGTTAGACAGATGCGACGTCTATTTGCAGCCCCGCCGAGGCCCGGCCGTTTAATTGCCCCGCGCGCCAGCGTGCGTGCTCCCAGCGTGCTCGCGTCCAGACAATGCGGTATTTCGTGTACCAGTGAGCCAAGGGCCCGGGTCTTAGCTATCTGTCCTTAAGTTGCCTAATTTCTCCTTGGAGCTTGGGGTGCCCACGCGCATCTGGCTCGGGGAAGGGTGCTGAGATGGCGGCTCTCGGGGAGAGATGGCTGGGCTGGATGGACCCCGCTTCAGATGCTAACAAACAGCCCATTGTGTTCTTTATATAGATCATTAAAAGTCTGAATTAAAATAATTGCATCTTCTGTAGGCATACTCCTTTTTCAGGCTGAAAAGATGCGACTCGTCTCTCTGTAAGATTGCTAGGAATGTGCTGCTAATAACATTATATTGATTGTGTAATGCTATATTCCTCGTTTGAATCCAGGCTAACGCAATCCTGACATAACGAGATTTCGTTGTGGCTGATTTCAGATGGCCATATTAACAATCAGCATTATTTCCTTATTAATTACATGCTTTGCACATCCATGTGGTTTAAATTAAATTTCTCAAACTTTTTTTTTTTTTTTTTAAAGTAGTATAATATTCTTTAGCAACTCACTCACTCCAGAAATACTTTGTGCATTTTTCCCAGTACTCCCCGTGGGCACGCTTTTTAGGGAACTCTCGAATGACTTTTAGTTTTGATGTTTGTTTTTATGATATGCTCAGTGCATGGCTAATGAGGGCCAAACCGTGGATACATAGAAGTCAATGGAAAAACTCTCGGTGACTTCAGTAGGACCAGGATTAAAGTGTGTGGTCTACGCAAAATTTGATGGAATCCAGTCTGTTGGAAAATATTTTTCCATGGGATATTTTATAAGGTCATTTTAATTATGACCTGCCCAGTATTTTGTTGTTTGCGGTCACACGGAATCTGCACTCATCCTTTGTGAAGACAACACGATCTTTCCTTTAGGCAACATTTTTTATTTTTAAAGAAGGAATAGATTGTGGATACTTGGGAAGGTCAAATCTAGGTCAGCATCAGTGCTCTAAGCGGTACTCTAAACACATGTTTACATCATTTGGAACCCATTATTCATGGTTTTATATTACTTATTGTGAAATAATGCATCAACAGTTTTGTTTTGTTTTGTATTTAACTGGTAATATTTGAGTGTTAAACTTCACATCAGCGGAGTGTGGGAGAAACAAACACATACAATTACTAGACAAAATAGATTGGAAGTTGACGATCTTCTGTTGCCTGTGGATTCATGGATGCAGTGATGTGGTTTTCTTGGCTACTTCAAAGGAATCCACAAAAAAGCACCTAATAAAAGCAAAACTTATTGTCAGTAAGTGTAAATTCTCTATACCAGGGTCTATCTGTAAGGTCTTTCTAACAATTTACAAAATTGTTAGAAATTGTTAGAGGTCTACAAAATTGAAAAAGGCTGGAAACCCCTGATGATCCCTCTTTCAATGTGTTATTAGTTACTTGCCATAATTCTTTGGTCCCTCTCTTTTGCTTCTGACCACTGCGAACAACAAACTTGGCTAAAATCAGATAAACCTGGCAGCAAGCATCCAAATCTGCCCAGGGCACGGTCACTGCACTGAAAGACAGTAACTATGTGATTTTCTTAGCAGTGCCAAGCGTCTTAAATTGCTTGGTTTCACAAGCACGTTTTCCAGTTGCATTTGAAGCCAGCAGTGATGAGCTTTCCGGACAGGGAAGCGACAGGAGGCTCAGCATGTCCAGCTGTCTGCTTGCAATTCGGAGTGCTCAAAGTGGCCGAATCTCCCCAATTTTCCTTCAGCTTCACTGAATTCTTTCGTCTTGCTTCGGCCACCCCCACCCCCACGGGGTCAATGGGTGTTTTGTCCTCGGGAAACAGACCCCTCAGCGGGTCAAATCGGATTTTCTGACACCCACTAAGTGCAAGGGAACTGGGTAAGGCACTGGTGGTGCAGGTTTACAGCACCCTTCTTGTCCCTGGGTGCGGACGTGCTGCGCTGCCACCTCACTCTGTCACACAGGCTGCCTCAGTCCAGCTTTGCTTTCTGTTTCTCTGTGGTCCAGAGCATCCATAAGCGGGCGAGCAGCACACCGAGCCCTTCCGAAATCCCCCCCTGCTTCTGACGCCTCCGCAGTTACCTTGCAGGCAGCATCACGCAAGGCAGCGCGCTGCTGGGAGGCAGCCCTTCGTGTGGCCAGAGCTGGCGGCTCTGCGGTTCCCGGAGTGCAGCAAGCAGAGCTTGTGCCAGTGAGTTCAAAGAGCACCCGAAATGAAAGGCACTCTCAAGCCAGATTTCCCAAATTGCTCAACGCTCAGCAGTTCCCTTGCTGAGTCGGCACCTGAATAAGTGACTTGATTTTTCAAAGTTATTCAGCAGCCTGTAACTCTTACTGCTCCTCATGATAAATAAGGCTTCAGTGGGAGTCACTACCCATTAAATACCTGGGAACCCTTCCCTGGTACAGTACTATTATTAGCATTGTTATTCCTGTATTTGTTGAAGCTGTTATTTGTTCCTGTAAATATTCTGTGGTAAATTAATCCCACTTCAGGAGATGCAGCGGGTGGACGGTCATTTCGTACACCTGGAGGTAAATGCTGCTGATAGAAATCTGTCAGAGGGAGGAAAACACAAAAGCCAGCTCAGAGTTTCAAGCCCACTTCAGTCGGTATTGATCCTCCTGAAACTGTTTTCTGTCTTTTTCTTGTTTTCTGGGAGCAGAGCAGCACAAGCAAACAAATAACTGCGAGTCCTGTCCCCCACCGCCTGCTCTGGAAAAGGGTTAAATTTAAATAATAATTTCGTGCGCTGTTCCTGTTGTAGGTGGGGTTTGGAATGTGGAGTACAACAGACCCTCACATTTTTCCCTGATTATCTTTAATTACTTGTGAGGGCTGAGCAGCTCGCATTACCCCCAGGCACCGCAGACTGACAAGGAATCTTCTTTCAAGCCATTTATAGTGCATCGCATTATCAAGTAACTAACAGAGCAAAACTGACACGGAAAGAAAGTTCATTATTACTTTCATTATTGTCAAAAGAGTTTTATTTACTTCTGAAGCCCTACTTTTAAACACACTTTGTGCTCTGCAAGTGTTGCCAGCGTGGGGCTTCTCCCCTGCCCCGGCGTGGTTTTTGAGGCTGCAGCCCAAGCAGCTGCCGTGCCTGGCAGCCCCAAAGTCCTCCAGAAAAAGCAAATTGTGCGTTTGGAAGGTTACTGCACCTGCGATCTGAGGGTTGAAGGTATTTATTTTGCCAGAGTTTATGTGAGATAGGAAGAATGATCTATGCTGGAAGGTTTTAGCCGTCCCCCTTCCCTTTTTCCCCTCCATTCCCTCTGTGTGTTTCAGGGGAGCTGGGGGTGCTGCGGTGTGATTTTAAGGTCAGTGATGAGAGCTTTGCTGTTTCTGTGCCTGTTACAGATACCTTAGAGGAAGGCAGGGGCGTCCAGAGATGACGGATCTATGCCAAAGTGTCAACTTCAGATACTTTAAATTCCAGGGTCTCTGATATGAACCTTATTTGGTGAGGTTAAGACAGCACAGAACGAATGTATTACAGGGCACTGGGAAGGCACCGAGGTCTAATCTGTGAAAAAGCAAGCCACAATGCCTGATGTCTAGGAACCTCTGGCTTTGATTTAATTGCAAAAAATCCCAACATAGCACATGGGGACAGTGAGGAACTGAGGCAGGAGTTAGCAAGAACTGGGACTGTGAGGAAGTCCAGGCTTACCAGGGCTACGTCCCTCCTGCTCTGGGCCTAAGGGATCACCTCCATCCTGAAACAAAGCAGTGCTAAACCGGCTGGGAAGTGGGATTGTGAACCAGAGATGTTCAACCGAGATAAGTGCCAAGGCTAGTTTTGCCGATTAAAATGATAATAATAATAAAAAAGCTGTACTACCACTTGCCGGCTCTGCCCAGCTATGGATTAGCCCACCAGGTTACTTGCACATTGCCACCATTTGGAAAAATCCAGGCTCAATGTCTTCTCTTGGATGCTGGGGCATTCAAACCAACATTTTTCACTTTGCTTCACTACTGTAGAATAAAAGACATTCACAGTGTTAACAGAGTGTAGCAATAGCTCCGTATAGTCTCAGGTGTAGGAGTGGCACCCCTTGTAACAATTTTGTTCATGAGATCCAAGATGTAAAATACATCTGCAGTTCATAGCAGATAATTCATGCAATTGCATTTGTCTAAGAAAATGTGGCTTGAGAAACATTCAATAACCAGGCACTGGGATACCCACAAATATCGTAATTTTAACCCCTCCACATTTTACGGATGTAATTTAAATTACTAACAAAATATCTAGTGGCCAGAAGTGAAGACATTGCTGCTGTACAAGTAATTGCTTATTAATCTAGGCATGTACTTGTCTTGCTTTAACAGTGCCAGATACCATATGTAATTTGTTTGACCTATTTGCTTTTAAAACTGGATTTTTTTACTGCATCTGTGGGAATGCTAATCAAGCCTTAATAGGCAGATGGAAGTATTTGCAAACCATCTTATTTGTCTTATTTTCAGTACTGTGGTTTATCAAGTTGTTCACGAGCAAATTGAAAAGCCAATGTGTGTATACAGATACTTTAAATCACAATACCGCTGAACACATCAGGCAGTGATGTCATGTTTTAAAGCAGTGTCTTGCATTGTCTGATGACAGTGTTTGCAGGTGGAAAGGATGTCCAGATATATTATAGGTCAAATTTGACCGTGCGCATACCCATGTTATAATGTCAGCAGCAGTGTCAGCCTCAGCACTCTTTTCAGTGACTCATTCCTCCTTCGCATGTCATAAATTCATGGTTACTGTTTTTCTGTTTTGTTTTGTTTTTTATTCCTGCAAAAACAATGATCCAGGTAACTGACAGTCAGGTGGAGCCATGGACTTCATTGACCATTTTCTGGAAATCTCACTTAAAATATAGCTTTGAAATAGCTTACTAAAACTCTATCTCTCATGATATTTCTGCCTATTTTTATCTCCATTACTGTTTTATTTATGTATTTTCTAATCATGGGAAAGATCAATTTAAGGGTAAGGTTGGAGAAATCCAACTTCTTCCGTAACTGCTGGGAGGGAAGTGGGGTTACTCTTCATTCGTCGTAGTACAATGCTCCAGAACGAGTCCTTACCTGAGAAAAGTCCATAGCACTAAAGAATAAAGAGGCAGTGCAGGCATTTACACCCAACAGTGTGAGTTCTCTGTGAGCAGAACAGCAAAAGTGGGCTTTTGCAGCAATTATTTTGCAATCCCAATTACTACACAACAGCTCCAATGTTTATGGCAGTCTAACATTCCAAGACACCTTTACTGCATCTCTTGTGTTTGACAGCAGCTTTGTCCACAAAGTTGTTCGATGTTCTTCTGGATTTTTTTTGATTTGATAACAGAAAGCCCACATGCTGCAAGTCCCTCTGCCCAGAATAGGGTGAAGAAGTACAAAATACAAGGATTATAGGTCAAAATGGATAAGTTGTATTAGAGCTACTGCCAGGGAAATGCAGGATATATTAGGCAGGTTGAGGATGCATCTTATATTACAATGGTGTCTTGAAATGCCAATATAAATAAGTTAGTCGGAGCTGCCAAAAGACAATTTTCTCTTTTATTATTCTACCTTTTCAATTCTAATTAACTTTTTTTTTCTTTCCTTTTTTTTTTTTTTTTTTTTTTAAACAAGGCTGATAGCCTATAGCAATGGGATGGGAAGATAGGGCTGAGATAATGGGAACATCATCACAAAAAGAAAAGTGCTGTGTAAAAGAGTAAGATAGAGAAGGTGAAGCACATTTAGCAGAGGTACTTTACAGTACCCATTAGCTGCGAGCTAGTGAGATAGGTCTTGACTGGTTCTCCCAGAAGTTTTGGCAACTTTCTTTTCTGTTTTGAGAGAAACAAGAGAAACTGAGCGAACTGGGTTGGGCTGGGTTGCAAGCAGTGGGCTGCCACGGCTATGCTCCAAAATAAGGGCTTGAACATCAAGACATAATGGCCTCAGTGCCATGTTGGGCTGTGAAACACTTGCACAGGGATTTCTCCATAGATGAGGCCAAATGACGCGTGCAGTCGGAGCCCAGGAACGTTTGGGCTCTGCTGTTGACCTCCAGTGATGGCTGACTGCCGAGAGTCACTCCACAGGGAGCAGGTTTCATCCTAGCACAGCTGGCCAGCTTGGGAATATCCACACAAGCTGTAAACAAGTTAAACTGCATGCTTGAAGCGCTCATCACATGGCATCAGGGCGCTCCTAGTGGGTTAATTTGCCTTTTGTGAAAACACAAAGTTTGGCCACACGCAGCTCTAAGCCACGAGACTGCGTTGCTCCACTTACTCTGGCCCGTCCTTGGTGCACTTGAAAGCCACACAACTTAATAACTGTTAATGACCACTGGGGACCAAAGGAGGTTTTGGCTCCTCTTTGGTGACTATATTTCTTCTCAATCTATTGCCAGTATGGCATCCTCAGAGTAGGAGCAAGCTACAAACATACAGTTTTAATTCCTCACTTCCTGAAGTCTCTGCTCTGTGCATTCACTTCAGGAAGTTTCAAATAATTCCAAACATCAGAAAAAGAAATATTCCTTAATCCCTGTTTGATGCACAGAACACATCTAGGGGTGTTTGTGTCCTTGCTGCTACAAAGTGCTTTTTTCTTCCTAAGCCCGTCCAGCCGACCTGATGTAAGTTTTCAAGGCGCTGCCTCTCACGTTCCCTCACCTGCTCTGCACCCCTGTGCAGCCAGCAGCCAGGTAGCTGCTGCCAGCAGCGACAGCAATGCTCTCCAGCCTTCTTGTTCAAGTTTGTCAGGAGCTTTAAACCAGTTTGTTTTCTGTCCCAGGGCTGCAGACAAAACGGGTTGGCTCTGTTTGCCAGAGTCTGTCTGCAGAAATTCCCTGAACGGGAAGGCTACTTCCAGATGAGGCAAAGAGGAAACCTTTGGTTAGATCAGACCTGGCTGAACACTCACGAGTACTTGATGGTGCTAGAAGAAAAAATTTTTTCTTCATTTCATGAGCCATCCTGCTCATATCTGAGACACCTAGACACTTCCCTAATGATTTGGCACATTTCAAAAATACAAAATGTATAAAAAAGGTTTGTACAACGCAGTTTATTTTCTGAATGCAAACAACTATTTGCATGTGTGATCACTCAAGAGTGTGCAATTAAAAAAAAGGAACCTAAATAACTGTTACATTCCCAACAGTATCGTCTTGTGAATAACTAGAAGGACCTATTCATTATTTGCCTCCAAATATATCTCCACTCAAATGATTCTTCTGTTTGGGGGAATCTCTATTAATAGAGACCAAGGCAAATAATGTCATCTTTGTCTCTTTCTAAGACATGTCCTTATTGTGTTTTGGACAATGGGGTCATTTATGATGATGAGGTAACTTGTTCTGAATCCTGAAAATGTAATTTCAGATGAACTGTGAGTAGTTTTACTAGTTGTTGAAATGTCTTTGCGACCTAATTTCCAGTTTACAATAGGCAGCATTCTAACATTGGTGTAAACAACGGCTTGGGCATCTGTATGCTTCCTTGAATGAAAAGGGAAAAAAAGAGGGATTTAAAATAACATGTCATGTCTGTGAATTCTGTTCTTTTTCATATTTTATGTCCATACATCCATCTCGGAAGAGCGAGGCAAGACGCATGCCTGAGCCACCTTGGCTGAGCGAGCTGCCACGCAGCGGCGCGTGTGCCAGAAGGCTTCAGCACAGGCAGCTCGCGGGGTCGGCTGAGCTGTGGCAGCGCAGCCCACGATGGCAAGCTGTGCCTCAGCCAAAAGCTGCTCCAAATACTGCAAGCAACAGCTGAAAACCAATCCTTTGCCTTTGCTGAATGTCACAGCAGCTGCTCGCCATCCATAACAAGCTGCTGATTTCTATCTGAGTGCAAAGGCCGTCTCTGCCCTTCCAGCTTCTCTTATTTTGGAAAAGTCAAAGATTAGGATTTACAACAGAAGCTGTTATAAAGGGCTCATAAACCTCTCAGGCCTGCAGATTGTAAGCAGGTAATTAAAGTTAAGCACCTGCTTAAGCAGCGTGCTGAGCCCACGGAGGCTGTGGGCAGTAGTGGTGGGAGGATGGCTGCAGCCATCCCATCTTGTCCCGTCCAGAGGTGCACGTGCGTGGTCACCTCCTGAGAAGGGGTCCTGCGGCGTGGGCAGGGGGCAGGATGTGCTTGGGAACGAGGCATTTCCATAGCGCTTCATAGGGTGTCTGCAGCACCTGGCGTGCACTGATTCTTGCACAGCCACAAAACCCTTTAGTTCATTAAATGAGTTTTGTCTGAGAGAAGCAGAGCAAACCGGTGACGTAGTCTTTCTCATTCAGACCGTTTAGGCGTGGAGATTCTGCATTAACATCCCCTTTACTTGTATTTGGATGTCAGAGCTGATAAGAGAATTTTTCATTTCAGCCAGTGTCTGAGTGTCCTAGCTTTGGCTGTTCTGTTATGTCATGATGTACCTGTATTTAGGAACTTATACTGTCTTTTTATAATTGGGGCTAGAAAAACTAACATAGTGAAGAGAGGAGGGTGTAAGAGCTCAACTCAGTATAGATATTGATGTGGTTTAAGACTCTGTTTAAACTGAGCTTGAGTCTTGTATCATTGTGTTGATACAAGTAGTAGGTTGAGGACTGCTGCTGCCAACTATTTGCACTGCAATTTACGGTTGCATTGTAAATTAACCAGTGCAGCTAAACTCCTGTAAACTAGTGCAAGTTTATTTCAAGAGTATTTTCACACAAAGCTGTATTGCTTTAATTATCTATTTTAAAACCACATCATTTTGTTAATCCAGTGTAACTTTTTATATGCAAAGTAGCCTTCAGAAAATTGATGGAGCGCCAAATTCTGCTCCGTCAGTGCTTTTGCTTCACTGAAGGTTTGGAGTAACTTTCTGTACAGTTATATTTAAGAGCAGAATTCAGCCCCTTTCTTCTCTTCTATTAGAATACGGAGGGAACAACTCTTGATCTTGTTGATTTAGTATGATTGCAATGGGTCATGTGAAGTATAAGAAATACCTTAGTATCTAGCCAACAAAATCAGACGTCCTCTTCCAAAGAAAAACATCTTGGCTTTTTCTTATCAGTCTGCTTAAAAACAAAATAGAAAAACAAACAACAACAACAAAAACAACTAACAGAAAACCACATGCTGACTTCCATACTCTTTTAAGATTAAATGCTTTGGGCAGAGAGGGTTTCACCCAAGCACAATAAAAGTGTTAAGCTGCTAAGCTGTTCTTTTTATACTTGTGCTCTGTGAATGAAGTTCAATTCCCCATGCTTTATTGACCTCGTGATTTATTTCCCCTTCTCTATCCCAAAAACCATGGACAAGAAAGCCACCACCAAGAGCAGCTACTTTAAGTGGAAGCACCAGTTCGGAAGACAGATAGGAGTTTTGCTGAGACAACCTGGACAGAGAAAACCCAGCAGGACAGTCACTGACTCGTCAGGTACTGCTGGCGAGTGATGCTGCAGATCTTCTGCAGCCCGGCTGCACATCCACAGAGAAAAATGTCATCAAAATGACTGGGAATATTTGGGAAAGTGTCTCAGCAGGAAAATGCAGCCAGGCTGTTAGTTTAGCTGCTGTAAAGTAGGATATTTCCACCGCTACCATTGGAGTGACAGGGACTTTGCTCTGCTTTGAGGCCTGGCCCATTTGTGTCTCATATCAGCTTTAGCTTAACAGTGCTGGATGGCTGTCTTCGTTCTATTACACTATTTACAAAATGATTGTAATTAACTAGATGATGACTTAATAAATGTGTAAGATAAATTCTTCTTGGCTGGAGAGCAAAAATGGTTGGCAGCTTCTGCTTTCTTAAATTAAAACAAGAAGTTGCTTCGACATTACATTTCCAAACAGGCAAAAACTTGCATTGCCATTTGGAGTGGTAAAATGAAACCATGACAATATTGTTGCTCAAGTGGGTGGTGCTGGAAATCGTTTTACTTAAAAACTCTCATTTATTTGTGCGCAAAAAGCAGCCTACTGCTTTCTTTTCAATTTGTGTGAACGGGTAACATGACTGTCTATACAGGAGTATTTACTATACTAACTCAGAATATATGCTGGCCTCATGATGTGTACATACGTGTATTTGGATTAATTGAGTGAATGTTTCCTCTGTAATTCTCCCTTTCGTTAACTGCTAGCTCTGCTGAATTTACATTTGTGCCAATTGGTTCACTTTAAAAGAAGCAATAATGTGGTTAAAAAAAGCAATGCAATTATTTTAAGCATTTTCTTTCTAAAGTTTTTCTCCAGCTGTAGTTAATTTATGTCTGATTAGTCTGACCTTTCACCCTATAAGGAAGTAGTTTAGCAAAAGGGATAACTGTGGTCACAGTATATATGTGTGTGTGTGTTTTGCATGTGCTGATGTATATTTGTAATCATAATCTTTTTATTGGTTTATGTTCAGCATGGAAAAGTTCTGCTTACATATATTTGTGCACGCTTTTATCTGTGCTGAACTTTACCACGAGTGTTTGAAATTATATATTTTCTCCCCTTTCAAAAAGATTTTGATGAATACAAAACTGCAAGAAAATCCCTAGCTTTTTTTTTTTTTCCTAAGCCTTACTAGACTAAACTGAAACACATAAAATAGTGTTTGCCTTCCCTCCTGAATTCCTGCCTGTATTGTAAATACATCTATTTACTGGTCAGATATTACGGAAATCTAAAACTCTGCTTGTGTTTGGATACGGGTTTGCACGGGATGATTCTGAAATAAAATACAGCTCCACAATGCTAACACCAAGAGAGTGACAGCTGGGAGAGAAAATGGCTCTTGAGTCTCTCTTACCTTGGAGAGGGCCGGATCGTTCATTTGCTGCCTCGAGGATATGCCCCTGCTGTTTTGCCCTACGCCTTGAGGAGAGGAAGCTCTTTTTGATTTGTGTTATATGGAAAGGTTTAATTAATTGTATTGTTGCCTTTTGCTACTGTTTGAGCCTAGGACCATTTGAAAATAGGTTGCCTTGGGTTCTGCCTTTGCGTCTCTACTAAATGTTTGACGCTAAATGGTTGGTGTGCCTACGTTGGAAAAGCATCGGGCATTTGGCCTTGTCCAGTTCCCGAGGCACTGTGCAGGGGGCTGTTCAGATCCAAATTCTGAGCTGAATTTCTCTAGTTCATTGCTCATAAGAACCAGTGCTGAGATATCAACTCAGATTTAATTTGGAGCTGCTTTTCAAATGCCACAAGTTACAGGAAATTATTGTCAGAAAGATGACTCACTTGTTACGTTAGTTTCCTTCTAGTTTGGCTTGAAGTGTGCAGTGCTATGAACTCAGAACTATTTTGGAGGGATTTATAGCTGTAAAATTCACCTGGGATTTAATCAGCTGTTGCTGCCATGCCCTTACAGCCCTCCCACCTGTAATTGGTATGGTCCTTAAATGACATCTTTTAGGGGTTATCTCATCTGACAGTAGGTCAGGTATTTGAAAAATAAATCCAATCCGTGAATACACAAATCCTGAGGTCTGTTCCAAGCCAAGAGCAGATTATTCGAATGAATGAATGAATGAATGCAGATTACATCTGCACTTGAGTTGTTTTCTTGAAATGTTGAGTTTTGGAAGTGTAAAAGAGGTGGGAGAAGGAGCAGGTGACCTGGGAGGACTACCAAGACACTATCCCAGCATGCAGGGACGGGGTTAAGAAAGCTGAAACTCTTCAGGAGAGGGATGGGAAGGGCACCTGGTGACAAAGAAAAGGCCAAGGATCTCAGTGCCTTCTTCGCCTCTTTACTGTAGAGACAAGTAAGATCTGCCTTCAAAAGTCCTAGGACCAGAGGGAAAATCCAGAGCAAGGAAGGCTTTGCCTTGGTGGAGGTGGAGCTGGAGCTGGTAAGGAACATTTCAGCAGAGGGACCTCATGGCAGGAGGGACTGGTATTGTCCCTGACCATGATGGTCTCAGCTCAGTTTTTCTTCCCATGAGTATGATACGTGGTAAGGAGTAACTGCACAAAGTAGTCTCAAGTGGTTTGAGAAATGATGGGCTTGTGGTGGGAGTGGAGGGTGGCTCCGAAGACCTGAGCTGTGCTCCCAGCCTGTGCTGCACAGAGCATTTGAGACATGACCTGGGCTGAGCACTGTGAGTACCGTTATTTTCGTGTGTCATAATGGACAGCTCAGATGGCTTCTTAAAATATCTACCTTTTCTTTGTTTCTTTAAAATGTATATTTTTCTCAGTCTTGTCTCATTGGTTAGAAGTTTTCACTCCTTGAGACCTTGGACAGTGCATTTTCCTGCTTGGTTAGGAGCTCTTCATTTTACTGGAGTACGCAACAATAACGGCACAGCACTATCAATATGCAGCTCTTGTTGTCATTAGTTGATACCAGCAAGTAAAACTAAGTTACCTGAGCATCCTTTACTCCTCACATCACCCTTTTCAGTTAAATGCTTAAAATTTGAAGATATTCTATGCCTTGAGATATGCCTTGTGGCAGTGATGCCTTGCAGATGAAAGAATAGCTGATATTCACTTCCACCAAAGTGACCTGTTATTACCGAATCCCATCTTTCAATTTTGCAATGACCTTTTCATTTGGGAAGCTTGCTTTCCTTGTCTGGATGCTGACAATCACGAGACGAGCTCTGTACCTGTGTTCCAGGGCGCACGCTGGCGTGTGTTAGTGACTGTCACTGCAGGGAGATGATGTGCTGCGAGAATCTTGCCCAAAGCACAGGAGCAAAGTTCGCATTAGGAATCCGCTTAAATTAAAGCAGAGCGCGGTGCACTCAGCAACAGTTCAAAATCCAATCTCGTGTTGTCACAAATTTTCTGTCATTAGCTTAATGATAGCTTGAATTGTGTGTGCTGTCAGATTTTCCTTCCTTACTGTAGGGAATTTGGTATTGTTGTTCCTATTACATTGAGAGTTCTGGAGTTGAAAGCTGCTAGCAATAGAGCTGGTACGCTGCTTATTTGCCAGAATGGTAAGAGCTGCTCACAGAATAGTCTGATTTCAGCATCTGTCAAAGAAATGAGTCTGATCAACAAAAGAGTTCATTTGATTGCTTTGAAAAAAAATTAAGTGCTGCCTTATGACACACAAGGCATAAATTAAATCATAACTAGATCAAGATTACTGACAAGAAGTGATGACAGGTGTTGTGAATAAGATGACACAGGACTACTACCCTGTGTAACAATTGTCAGTCATCGGCCAGTTTTGAGGTTCTGCTGTGGCTAATGGGGAATGGTTACTCGAAATGCGTAGGAACTGTTATTAACAGTCACATCTTAAAAAAATAATTTATGGTACAAACATTTGTTTCCTAAACAGCTGCAGACACGTCTCATGCAGCAGTACTAGTCACAGCCGCAGATGTAACACTGCAAGTGTGTTCGGTAGAGTGGTTAAGAAACAATTTCTAATTAAGATGCTGGACTGGGACTAGGAAGGTCTGGGCTTGCTCTGTGACACAGCCCTCTCTGTGACCCTCGGCAAAATATGTCACCTCTCTGCACGTCAGCTCCGAGTATGGGATGATATTTCTGCTGTCCGTCTTGCCCGTTTAAGCTGTTCGCTCCCTGGTGCATCGCCTGGCTCCTCTGTGGAGCCACACACCGGCACACCTGGTTTATCACCTGTAACCCACAATATCATGAAAGTACAACCACTGATAGTTAGAAGCGGGGGGGGAAGAAGGCATGGTCCTTGCCCCAGAGGAGTTACAAACTTATGGTAACAGGAGTTACTGCTGCTGAGATTGAAGTTGTACTGCGTATGTACCCAGACCGTGCCCACGTGTCACAATTTAGTAGATACAGACCGATGCCAAAAATGTAGAGACAAAAATTGTATCATCTCTGTTGACATGTCTGACACTTGTACTCCATCTACGAGATACTGTGGTCTCTGCTGCAGTTTGAGATGAGTAGAACGAGCTCTCCCCTGCAGCACTTTACAGGGATGTTTATGGGTAGGAAAATGGGTGGGTGGTAAATATCTGCCAGTCAGACCTCACGCATCTCTCAGCATCTTTCTTCAGAGAAATTCATCGTTATATTTGAACTGTGCTGTTTATGAAGTATCATTAGCATTATTCAGCTACTGACTTCAGATGTTTTCTTCTCTGGTCAGAGCAATCGTTAGAGGTTTATCCAAGAAGAGCTGTGACAGATGTCACAGTCTGTTACAGTCACTGTATGCCAGATTTTGCCTTCAGTTATGTGCTGCTTGAGTACTTTCTCTAAAAGCATCTTGTGAGTACCCTGCAGTAGAAACAAGTGACAAGGACTTCAGATATATTTGTGACATTGAATGAATGCATTTTTAGGATGAGATTATGATGTGGTAAGCAGGAAAACAAAGAAACAGGAGATAGTTTGCACAAAGCCAGTTTCCTGCCCTTTCTTAGCTGCGTCCTTTCATTCAGATGATGCACTACTAGTGGTCAAGTGAACTAAACTGTCCTGTAAATCTGGGACTAAGGTTTTTTGCTTGCTTGTTTGTTTGTTTTTGTCCTAATGTTTCAAAAATATTACACTTGTTTAGTGCCATATCTGTATTTTCATCATAGCTCTGACTGCTACATTAAGTGTTGTGGTAAATTCTTAAGTTGAAAAAGAAAGACACAAGTGAGCACAACTTGGTGTCACAAAGGGACATGGGGTGCAAACTCACTAATTAATCGTGCTTGGTCCTCAGCTACAAAATACACAGCTAGGCACGGACCACCCTATTTATCTGGCCACTATGTAAATACAGGCAATAAACCCTAGGTCTGTGTCTGGCTAATAATAAAGACAGGATCTGGTGTTATCACGTGTACTTGAACTCAACCAGGTTTTGTGTATCCTTAGACATACCGCATTTCTGGGGCAATTGGTGGCCTTCAGGACCAGAAACCTTCTCCCTTCCTTGTGCATGCTGGGGGGGTTCCACCCCAAGCTGTGGCTTTATGGACTAGGTGAGGAAGCACATTTTGAGCTGGCATGATACTGCTCATTGCATACGTAAGCTGGGAGTTAAAGCTGGCAGCAGTCACTGGAGTGCTGTGTTCCAGGTCAGCTATCAAGTGTTCATGAAGAGGACATGTAAATACCATATGTTGAGTTTGACTGATGAAAACAAATACACAAAACCCCGGAGAACTCACTGGTGTCATCATAACCCTCAGAAATTCCTTCCTGCCCGCTAGAGAGAGAAGTGAGAAAATGAGTGACAGAGCATGGACTACCAATTACAGCTGGCACTCCACTATTCAATTAATGCTCCTGAAGTGGTGAGAAGGGGTGCCTCTGTGTCTACGCTAGCTCTAATGACCTGTGAAAAGGAAAATCGCTGTGAAGGACCTCTCTTATCAAAAGTAGTGCTTCTACCTGTACCTCTAGAAGGACTCAGACACAGGATGTTATCCATCTGCCAAGTGATCCATAAGGTACTTCTGTCTTCCAGAACAACTGCATTCTTCTGCAAGGGCCTCTTGTCCCATTGATGCTTTCTAAGGGACACTGCAGCCATTCGCTCCTTAATTAGGAGATTAGGAGAATTCTTTGACCGAAAATTAAGAATCACTACGGCTTATTTTTATCACTAAAAGATCACTCCAGCAACTTCCTCCAGGAAATTGCAAAGGGAAGTCATTATGTGGAGGGGGGCTGGGGAGGCAGAAGCTGGCTAGATTGTGCATATGAACCCCAGATGAAATGCGTCCTAAGTCTGTGAGGGGGGCAAAAGGGGTGTTTACTAGGTCATTTACCATGTTCTTGTTTTTAAAGTTTCCTTTTCCACGATTACTTGTTGACCTTAATTGTTTCCATGCCCATGAGATAAGTCTTTGTACTTCCTACGGAGGCTTAGCAGAGAGGTCTGGGGATTGCTTTTGCTAATTGCCCTGTGTTCCTTCATTTCCCTCGAGTATCTGTGGCAAGCCTATTCCCACATATGCTACCAAAATCCATTTTAATAGAAGGGGCAGCAATGCACAGCTGACGACATATGTTTAGCTGCATTCAGCACTCGCTGAAGCATGCCTATCATGTTACATAAAAGGAGAAGGTCAGTACAAAACAAACAGCTTTTTACAGGCTACGGCTTAAGGATCCCGTCCTAAAGAACGCTTACATTTCAGGGGGAGGCAAATAAGCCTGTCCTTGAGCTCTGTTCTGTGTCTAGGCTTTTTTTTTTTTTTTTTTTTTTTTTTTTTTTGCATAGATTAGAAATGCTGTTAGTCTCCCAGGACAACCTGTGTTAAAACATTCTCTTCTGGCAGAAATAAAGCTCTCCTGGGCCTGATCCTCAGCTTCCCTGGCTCACCCGCGCAGGCTGGAGTGCCACAGTGGTTCCCCGGCCCCTGCCTGCACCTGCTGCGGGAGCACCGCCTGGCATCCCTGTGGAACAGGCTCGCAGTACCGTCTGCTGGGCTGTCGGACACAGGAGCTCTGTCTGCGCACAAGGGAAATTGAAGAACAGATCCCAAAGGAGATGCTTAAAGAAAACTTGGGCCAATGTCCATGAAATTGATTGTTTTCTTTTAACTTTTTTTTTCCTCCCCATAATCTGACCTAGAACAAAGTATGACGTGTTCCAGAGAAGATTTCTCAATGAAAATCCCAAGATTTCACCAAGGACAGTTGGCTCAGGTCCCATTACCTCCAGTGGGAGCGGTACGCACCAGCCCCTTCTGCACACTTGCTCGCCTCTGGCACAATACATGTGAGAGGGGATGCCCAGGGCTCTTCAGCGGGGGCCAGAGGAGCAAATTCAAACCTTGCTCCACGTCTCAGTAATGGCCTCTCTTGGCTGCAAAGGGGCATGGCCTCAGGCTGAGAAATCGAAACCAGCTGGGTAGGTGCCAGCCGCATCTCTGCCAGGTACGCCTGAGGAAGGGCAGCTGCTCGTGCTACCCCAGTGGGCTTTTAGGGCAACCAGGCAGGTTAGGGTCAGTTTGCCTGTGGCAATCTGAAATCCACCGGGGCAGGATGATGTTGTTTCCCAGGATCAGTCCTCGTGTAACGCAGCTTGAAACATCTGCGTGGCTGTGTCTCTAAGGGCATCCTTCTGTTCAGCCTTTCCGCATTTTTTGAAGCCTTTACAAAACACACCTCCCCTGGGAAGCACTGCTGATTCAGCAGATTCCTGCAGACAAGGACTGCTTGTGGCACTGATTCATTCATTTCTGTTATTTATACCACTGCATTAGGTGCTGTGTGAAGCAAGAGCAAAGCACTGGTCATGCCCCAGAGGCATCTGAAGTCAAGAAGAAGGCAGAATATGAGAGCATGTCATACACGAGAGGGTTGAAGGAGCAGCAGTGGGAGTCAGATGGGTGAAACATAACCGTATAGCATAACAGCTTCATATCTGTATGAAATGGAGTAGCTTCTCCACTTGATTTCTGCATGCAGCCTAGTTTAGGTGGGGATGTACCGGCACGTTAATTCCCGGTGCCTACATGCACTGCAGCTGGTTCTGGTCCGTGTAGGGCTGGGCACAGCCGTGGCTCCTGCACCGTGCGATGCACACCACGAGCAAGGGGGGGATCAGTGCCGATTGGTAGTGCTGAAAACTATACTTGTTACGGATACTTAATGCACGGAAAAGCTCCCATCAAGACCAAAAATATCTGAAAAACTCCTAAAAATCTGGTCCATAACTATTACTCTGTGCTTTTCAGATTCTGTGTGGCTGGGCTCTGGCACTGGCTCGAGCCCACTGGGTGCTGAGCACCACTGGCAATAGGACGAGTCCTCCTGATTTCCTTTAAAGCTCGCGGGACCTGATGAGCCTCAGGAACTTTTGGAAGCGTGTTTTTTCTCCACTTTGTACAAGTGCTTTTTCTGTTGTTAAATAATGTCTAACATAAATAGTATCTTTCTCGTCTAAGCGGGGCATGATTTCTTCCAGATTTCGATGTGAATATTTAAATACGCAGCCTTGCCAGCTGGGGGCTTTGTGCTGGGGTGCCAGGGTGCTTTTGTGACTTTACAACCTGAAATCTCAGGATACAGCAGGCGCAATGATGCCACCGAAGTGGGTGCAAGTGCTGATTTGCCTAGGGGGAAAGTAAACATTTTTTAGTGATTCATTTTTGTAGTGGATTTTACTCTTTTTTTTTTTTTTTAGCGTATTAAAAAAAAAAAAAAAAAGCTGTTTTGCAGCCAGCTAGCTAAAATGATGCAAATGGTTTCAATGTTCTTTTGGGGAAAAGTTTACAGAAGCAGTTCTTGGTATAGGCTAATAAAATCCCAGTGTTTGGCCTTGAAATAAGGAGGGAGGGAGCTTGAGCGGCAGGCTGTCCTGCTGCTTCTAAAGTTCAGTGACGGCTTGGGGGTTGGGACGGGGACTCTGACTGACACATCTATTGATATGGTTTGTCTCCCTTGTTCTTCCCAGTGTTAATGCATTCCACGAATACTAAATTCGCATTTGTTTGCCGGGTAAGGAAACCAATCAGAGACAAAAGATCATTTAGAGGGGATACCGCTGCTGCCTGTTTATAGCTGGGAACACAAGTACCACGTTCAAGCAGCTATTCGGGGCTGTGTAAACGCATCTGACAATGCTGACAGCAGATCTACCTGTTCCAAAAAGCATTCAGTACCCAAATTGACACGATTAATTGCCGCGAAGTATATTAAGTAAAACTCCAGCTCAGAGGGGGAACTCACCGTCCTCAGCCAAGCCCAGGGTTTGTACCAAACCCCAATTTTTTTTTCAAGTCCAAGGATGCAGCCAGCCTGTGTGCGGAGCGTGATGTGAATTAAACGCTCGCATCTCGCCCGCACCTGCCGCTGGCCCCTACACCAGGAGTTTCGGGTCGCTGATTTAGAGGTCGAGGGGAAGATCCTTGCAGCTGGGGTTCAGTGCGGCCCTCGGCTGCTTTCCGCAGCGCAGCCCGCGGTTCGGGAGCTGGAGGACCCGCGTGCTCCCACCCGAGGGGAGGCTGCGGGGCTCCCTCGTGATGCCGCAGCTTGACGGCGACGGGGAAGCAACATTCCTTGGCAGGTGTAGGAGGCCTTCAGCAGGAGAGCATGGAGCCTCGTAGCAAAATAGACATCAGTTAATCTCTCATGCCTAGATGATTTTACTGTGACATTCTGCCAAGCAGCCCGAGGCAGTGAAAAATAAACTGCTAGCATTATAGTATCATTATGTTTCTGATTCTCCAGAGAAGCCAATATTTGTTTGCTTTTCTCTGAAGTGTTTCATGTCACCATGTATGTGCTCTCTCCTTCTTTTCAGGGCAGGGAGAAGGGGAGGGAGAGAAGCTCGGCAGTGACTGCATAGCGCAGGTCCTGTCCTGCTTGGAGCTGGAGGGATGGTTTTTTCTCTTCTCCTCTCTCATGCCCGTGAAATTTGTAAACGGTTTTTTGCTACCTATTAGACTGCTAAGTGAGTGTTTTTTCTGAAACAGGCCATTCTCCGCAAACAAATTTTGCTGTTACAAGTGCTTGTGAATTTGATAGGCACAAAACCAATTTGCTAGGGGCTCGCGGGCTGGGGGAAGAGGGTCCTTCCTCCTGTCCCTCCGCTGTGCTGGAAGCCGGACCTCTTCCCAGAGCCTGCTCGCAGCCTCTGGGCTTTGATGCCCCGGGGCTGCCTCTCCTCTGGCTGGGCGCAGGGGTCCGGGGAGCCAGGGGGCAGCCGCTACCTGGCAGCCTCCTTCGCCTCTGCCCCCAGGGGAAAGCAGCGCAGCATCACCCGTCCTTCCCCGGCCTCCTGTGTTTAAGCCAACGCGCAGTGACGGCTGCACTCGATTACAAGGTGGTGTCTGGCGTGCTCCCTGCCCAGCACTGCCGGGGCCAGATCCAGCACATCTCCAGCTGACCAAACATCTTACAGATCTGCTGCATGGGTTCCAGTTCAGAACAAAACTCTGCACAGGGATTTATTTATTTATTTGTTGGTGTAACCACTAATTTGCTCAACTGTAGAAACGTCTAAAACATATAAAGTTACTCCCAATCCATAATACCGTTAGGTGAGTTTCTGGCAAAAGATTTTTTTTTTCTTTATCGTTTAGAAGGCAGTGATTTTAGAACTGGCTGCGGAGTGGCTCTAATCATAGATATGGCTTGAGAAATGATTCCAGAAATCAGGCTTTCTCAGCAAGCAGCTGAGGAAGTTTGCAGTATCGTATGTGAACAATCCACGCAAAGCAATTCTTTTTCTCTTTTTCTCTCTTCTTTAGTGGTATCTTTGCAGCTGATTTCAGCTGATAAAAATCGCTCTTGTGCTACTTGTGTTATTGTGGCAGAGATCATAAAAGGTCTAAACAAGCAGACTTTAGAAAGGAGTCATTGAACCAATTGTCTCAGCTGGGGATGTCTCTTCCCCTATTGTATCAGAGGTGAAATGTTAACTTGCTTTTCTTTGAAGACTCTCACAGGCACATTTAGTATCAGAATCAGCAAAATACAGTGTCCTGACATCCTGGAAGCCAACGTTCGTGCTAGGCATCTGTCTGAAAGTTACATTTTACTCCTGCAGTTGGTAGAAAAATGTGAAGGAAATTATTATGTTGCTATAATTTTTCCCTGTTTAATGTCAAGTGCCAAATCTTAATGTGATGTTAAAATATGCAATATTTCAGCAGTTCTCAGAGCTGATTGAAAAGCTGGAAAAAATCAGGGAAGTTTGACCACGTTTTTCCATTAGAAATTTGCAAGGTAAGAACCTTAGTTGCATTATTGACCTGTTTTACCCTTAAGATTATTATTTTTTTTTTCAAAAGTTCAAAATTTGAAAAAAATCCTCTTCTCTGAATTTGAAAACGTAGACAAGAATATCACAAAGGTCAAAGGTACAGTGATCAGGAGAGAAAAGATGCTATTTAAAAAAACCTTGAAAATTGTCCAGCTGTTTTTCAGCACAACTTTTTCCTGCATTTCCTACATCGACGTTTGCCTGAAGGAAGGGAAAGAAAGTGATGACAGGATAATGTTATGACAGGAGAAAGATGATTAGGGGTGGCATTTAAAAAATAAAAGTAAGAGTGAACGGTATTGTGAATAGCAATGCCAGTTTGTAGGGGTTCGTAACTCCACAATGTGCAGGTTACAAGGACTTTCAATTATTTATAGGACTCTTTATACAAGTTAGAAAAACATGCATTTCAGAACCTATACTCACAATTCTTTTACAGATTTTCATTTTTTCTGGATTCCTGCTTAAAAGCTCAATATCAGATGACAAATTAGAGTACATGGCAAGAGGCAAATAGTAAATAGCTAGAATTGAGATGCAATATATACCAAGACAGCTTCTCAAAATTTTTGCTAAACCCCTAAGAAATAGGATAAATGTATATTAAAAAAATACAAATATATACTTGAATGAATTGAATAGCTCATTCTCTAGAAGATATAGAGAATTTCTGTTAAAGATATATTAATTTATTTCCATAGCAGCTAAATACTTTGATTTTTTTTTCATGAAGTTGCTTTTATCCTCCTTTTTTTTTGTTTCTGTGTTTACACAAGGAAAATCAGTGTTCAAACCTTTAAAGTATTTTTACAAAACTACATTCAAAATTGGCACTAAAATCAGGGGATTGATTTCATCAATAGTTTACACCAGAGAAAGATCTGCCTCCTCTATGTTGGCAGAGATAATGCGGAGCAGTGAATGAGCCTCGTGATAGCTGTATGCTGAACTGTGAGTAATTGCCTCACATTTCAGAAAAAAAAAAAAAAAACAACTGAAGATTTCTTGGCCTCGCTGGAAATGTTGGGTTAGTAGCACTTAGCCTGTTTGGCTCCGGCACTTGTCTTTCATTTGCTTTTTGGAATGCGAAATAGATGGCAAGGAAGAGCTGTTAGGATTCCCCAAATCCTTCTTTTCTCCAAAAACAACTCCAGCATGTTTCTTCGTTAGTCCAAGTTTCCCTGGGCTCGGTTTCGTTTTTTCTTGGATAGAGGAGGACCTGCTGTCTGCTTTTTGCTGAAAAATGAGTCCTCGAATAGCTCCTTGGAGGGGAAAATTAGGCATTATATATATATATCTCAGGAAAAGTAATTATTTGGGAGGAAAAACAAATCATTATCACCCACTTGTAGCTGTTATAACCTTTCTGAGTGCTGTGACCATCACATGCCTCTTGCCGATTTGCTTCATTTCAGACATCTCAAAAAAATGAGATGTCTGTGAAAGGAGCTGGGGGGTGCATTTCTCTCCTTCCCGAAGCACCTTCGGGGGGGACCTGGGGACGGGGCAGCCAGGATGGGACCCTCTGGCTGTTGCTCCTGGCTCCGTGCAGCCAAAGGCAATAGGTGGCACGGTGCCACCGGCCTTGCTGTGACACATCTCAGCTGCCCTGTGCGTTACCTGCCACAGGGAGTGTGGGTTACACGGGGATCTCACTTATCAGTGGGAAAGCAGCGGGACCCCAAGGAAGTTCGAGAGTTCTTCTGCTTCTTTTCTGTGCTGACACATTAAGCCAGGTGCTTGGAGGAGTGCTAGTGAATGGCTTGTGTAAGTGAAGCGAGAGCGTGAGGATTACCGAGGCAGGGAGATTGGGAGCAAGGGCAGACTCTTTTGTCATTGCCAGGCCTTTCTGCAAGAATTACACAGTAGGCAAAAATGAACTAAAATTGCATCAGGAATGAGTTTGGCTTGTAGGATGGTTCCTGACTGAAGGCTAGTTTTTGGTCCACTTTGATGTGTTGAAGAACAAGAACTTCCAGTACCAGTTCTGCTTATGTGCATAAATCGTGGGGGTTGGAGAGAAAGAAAAGTGACTTACTGGTTCCCTTCCTTTATTAACGTAGGCTGTAGTCCATCGCAGTGGCTATAAAGTGGGACTGATAGCAAATGCTCAACTCTATCTAAGTCAAGAGGCCAATAAAGCCCGAAATATTTATACACCTGCGGTTTGAATAGCCCGGTAATGACTGACAACCCTTTTTCTTGTATGCATGTTTTCCTTTTTCCATCCCTAGCTCACACTGCAGCGAGCCTAGTGCCCTTTGGATTGTTTATACCTTGTCAAACCTGTTTTAAATAAAGCATCACGCTGCATTTTCCCTCTTGTCAGGGAAATTGCTGCCCTCTTCTGGTTTGAAGCAATTCTCGACCATCTGAAGGCATCTCCAAGGGAATGCCAGCTTCAACGTGATAATACAAGCCAATATGAAATTAATTAAGGCGAAACAATAGTTTCTTTAAGACTAAATCAGAAATGAGGGCAGGCAGCCCTATCTAGGACAAAAGGATTGGATCCAAATGCAGTTTTAAAGACGTGTCCCGCCTCCCCTGATCAGAGTGCGTTTAATGAGATTCATGCAATTTCTTTTGGAAAACAATAGCTTTAACCATCGGTTGCATAACCCAGGATATCCAGCTGAGGCCCCCCAAGTACAGAGTGTTCCACAAAAAGGAATGACAAAAACTCTTCTAGCTCAACTTAAATAATTAAAACAAGATCTGGAGAAATAGCCAGCCCGGTGAGATGCCGTTTAGGGGGTCAGGGAGTGAAGGAGACGAGAGGGAACTCCTAAGCGTGAAGCCAGATTTGCCCTTTGCTATCCCCTCTCCTTTCTGCTGAGATGGGACTGGGCAGCACGAAGCGCTGGGAGTCCCTCAGAGTCCCCGGTCCCCTCTGCCTTTCGTGGCTTTCAGCACCTTGCAGGATCAGGCCCCACTGCCGCAATTCAGAAAAGGCTATCTATTGTCTACATGGAAAGTAGGTCTGGAGCATATACTCGCTGAGATTAATTTGAATTTAGACTGTGATTTGTGGCTCTCATTTTACATGAAGTTTAAAGAGTTTCTTGGCTGCTGGAGATACTACCCTGAACTGAAGGATCTTATGCCATGTAAGTGGGTGGGAACAAGACATGGCAATGCAGACAGAGCTATAGACAATGCTTATTTAGGATTGTGGAAGCATTACAAACAAAGGAAAAAATTCCTCTTGCCCCTCCAGCTATAATAGCTTCACAAAGCATTCAGAGCAACAAATGTCATTTTCTAAAAAGCTAGCACCAGCCATCTGAGAAGAGCTACCCTTGGACGGGTGTGTGGAGAGCTGGTAGCCATGGCCTCTAACAGGCCCTATTAATGGCAAGCACCACATTTCAGAAACTAAACGCTTCATGCATAGCAAAATGCTTAAATTAGCTTCCACCCACCCCTCTTTTAAGACGAAAGCTATTTAAGCCGTGCTTTGAAGATCTAACTTTTGCATCCCATTTTGATAGCACACAGCAGCAATCCTGTTTGTTGGGTGATTTTGAAACAAAACACAGCCTTGTAGCAAAAAAAATCTGTTCTCGGTGCAGAAGTGAAGACAAATGATAGGCACTTCTCTGCAGTTAGAGCTGTAGACATGGTGCATGTGCATGAAGCTGAGTCTGAATTTTTATCTGGCTATTTTAAAAGGCTGCATTTCCTCAGGTGCTGAAGAAGGACAATTAAAGCTACATTATTGCTGCCTTTCACTTATTTGCTCATGATAAGCCTGGGTCTGGCTCTTCTTCTTCGCAGTTAAACATGTGACCATTCAACAGATGTGGTTCGGTCCAGCAGGGTTCTCTGGCATCCAGGCTTTTAGAGGTATCTGCAGCAGCATTTATTCCTAAATAATTGGCTAAATAAGTGGTAGAAAAAGAACCGCAATGAGCGGTAGCACAAGGGTTTCTTTATTTTGACCAGATTTATCTTACACCCAAATCTGTTTTACTGGTCTGCTGATCTGCATGTTATGGTCTGGATATTTGCAAAATGAAAGTGCTCCCAATCCATCCTATTTTTGAGCAAAAGAAAGAGAAGAACCAGGCTGGAGTGTCAAAATGGGATGTCCAGACATCCCATGCTTCCCTTAGCATCACCTGAGATTGAAACCCAATGGGGTTTTTGAGGTGTTCCTAATCTAATGTTGCCTGGCAGGGATACTGTGATATACATGGTTGAGTTCATTTCTCACGAGCTTGCTGCAAGCCTAATTCCAGCTTTGTGGCCACATTACGGGATGAACAAATCCACTTGCTGCCCACATAGGCTTCTGCAAAGACTCTTTGTCTGCGATGGAGCCACCTGTTTGCAGAAATCCAGAGGAGAATCCCTGTGAGCACTCCCTGTGTGTTTTTCTCTGAAGGTATCCAAGCACAGCCCGAAGCTGGTTCCGTGGGTGCTGAGCAGGAGGAGAAGAGCCGTGGCTGCAGTGTTCCCAGGAGGTCCTTGCAGGCGCCTGGCTGCTTACTGGGAGGGCAGAAGGGGGCTGGCAGTGGTGCTGGGGCCGTGCCATGGGGCGATTCCCTTGTAGCGTTGTGGTCAGGCCAGGCCCGCCATGGGACCGCTTTCACTGCCACTCCATCACTTGTGTTACCAAGTCCAAGATAGATTTTCGCTTTAAACAGAAGAATTGGGACAAGCATTTCAACAGCTCTATATGGTGTCGGGGGTATTTCAGTTTGGGCTGAAGGGGTATTGTAAAATGTTTTCCTTTTCTCAAAAATAATCTGAATTTTGGCTGAAAACCCGGCCCAGCTGTCATTTGGTGAACTGCCACACGCTGCCATTATCAGCTGTCCCCACCTGGCCGGCTTTATGTCCAGCCCACATTTGTTAATGACTGAAACAAGGTACAGGGGAAAAAAAACAACAAACACAAAGCAAAACCCAACGGCAGCACAGCTCTGAGTGCTACCAGATGCCACTGTGGTGAGTTCAAGCATAAGCTGTAGATTTTTATCTTTTAAATGGAGACGTCCCCTGGGCACAGCCACTGCCCCTGTCCACAGCTATCCTTGTCACCCAGACGGCCGCCGCGCTTGGCGCTGCGAGGCTCACACCATCAGGCTGAGGAGGATAGCAGCGGACAGGGGCAAGGATCAAGGTCTGGGGTCCCGGGGACATCGTGGTTTGAAGGGACTGGCGTCTCGGCGTGTGTAGTCATCCTTTGGAAGGGCGAGACCACGATGGAAAACAGCTAGGGCTCAAGGCCTCCATACGTTTTTGTTTGCGTTGATTGCTTGCGATGGGAGACATTCATCTTCAGATATTTCCAGAATTAGGGGGAAATAAGAAAAGACAACAAAGGAGTCTAAAGCTAGCAGCGGGAGGCTGGGACACGGCGCGGCACTACAAGATGCCAACTGTTTTGGGGGCCCTGTTCCTGAGCTCCCAGCTGCTGCTGCTCCGGGGAATCCCTGGTGCCGGTGCTCCAGACCTCAGCATTCACAGCACGGCCCTAGGGATGTTTTGGCTTATCTTTGGCCTTGTCTGGTGCTGTGAACTCCCCGGTTACTCAGTTATTTGGTCCCCATCTGGGTTTGCCATTGCTCTTCACCCCAGCCATGAGACAAAGCCACTGCTGGGCGTAATTCTGCCTTTTTCTGGGGTCTGCTCTCCATCCTGCTCTGGCTTTGCAGTGTGGTCTCCTGCCTTCTCCCCACAGTCTCTGTCTGCTCTCATGCTAGAAATTTCTCATTTGCAGATATTTTCCCAGAACAGTTTATTTCTACTCCGTCCCCTCTCCATCTGATTGGGATGGGAAAAAAAAAAAAAAAAAAAAAAAGCTCTTTTTTTGCCCCAGTTTGTACTTTAATAAATATTTGTTTGGTAGGAAGCGATGGGTGTTAACTACATGAGTAATCTGCAGCAATTTAAATCTGTAGCTCTTTAAATCTGTCTTTAAAACTTTATGGGATGTTGCCTGCAAGAAAAACAGTAATAGCTCTATTTTGTGCTTCAGACACAAGCGGTTTGACTGTGGGGCAAAAAAAATCAAGAGAAGAAGACAAATTCATAGAAAAGCAGATAAGTAATACCAAGTCACCAAAGTGGCTGTAGAGGACTCCCCAAACTACATCTTTCCAGGGATTCCTAGCGTATCTTTAGGGCAGTTTAAATGCATTCATAAGGCAGAACAACCCCTTCTGTAACAAGCCACAGCCACAAATGATCTGAACACGAAACTTATCAAGTGACAATCCTAAAACTAACAAAATCTGGGTGCTTGTGGGTGGTGACCTCCCATGCAAGTGGGCATCTGCTGGGCGCAGCTGGGGACTCGCGGAGAGGTGCCCAGCTCAGGGCAGCCGTAGGGACACAGCAGGACCTGCCCCTCGTAAGGGAGGGCTTAGTCTCATGCTCGGGAGCTGCTTTCACCTGTTGCTCTGTTTTACAAATCAGTATGAAGGTAAAAAGTTAATGCTGCAAACTCTTTGGCAAACCTTTCAAAACATTTAATCCTTTTTTTTTTTTCTTTTTTTTTACTGGAGCTCTTTGTGCACATTGCAGTGGGTGGGGGTATGCATCTGTGCGTCTTGCACTGTAAGTATTCACATTTCCATTTCAAAGGTTTATTTACAAAAATACCCCTTTAGCCTATTGGAGTGGGCGAGGAGGCGGCGGAGGCTTCCCCTGGGTGCCCACGGCCACCGGCGGCTCCATGCCTGTCAGCGAGCACCTGAGCTGCAAGGGGAGAGCCATAGCTCGATAAATCCGTTCAGTGTGCTGCTGTAAATCAAGTTTAGCTGGAAATCAGTTTTAACAATCAGCAGGGATTCTTCTGAAGTTGTCAGCAGAGGCCCCAGAAGACAGTAGCGTAAGAATAGCAAGCTGTTGCTCTCGAGACCATGACTCTTGGGGAAATAAGATTTCTGTCCAAAATGTGCGTGCGTGTCTGAAGTGAGTTTCATGAAACATGGAGGGAACGTTGTATTTTTCAATTTGTTAAGTGTTTGGCTTTACAGTAGCCCTGAAGTGCACCAAGCAGCATGGTTTAGACCTGGAGCAACCTCCAGATCCCGAGGCACTGTGCATGCGGTGGCTCTCGTCTACACTGGGTTCGTCTCCCTGCAGGTGTACAAGGAGCAGCGGGTCTAGCTCTCCTCAATGGCATTCCTGGAGGGATCTCAGTGAAGCCCACCTGTCAGACTGGGTTAAGGCTGAAGAGTGGCTTTGTTCTACACGTGCACGAGGTGTGCAGCACAGGGCTCCTGCCTGTGGCCTCTGGTCCAGCGTCTCTATTTCAGAAGGCTCACGGGCTCACCTGCCTGTGCACAACGCCCTGGGACAGGAGGGATGGCTGTGTGCTCCCGGGGGCGGCAGAGCCTGTCCTGGGGCCCTCAGGCAAGCCCTGAGCCTGGAAATCAGTGTCCTTGGCTTACGGGGCCGTTGCTTTCCAGGGACAGGGTGGCTATGGCCCTGCTCTGTGGCCAGAGCTTCCCAGTGATCTCCATGTCACGAAAAAAGCTCATGTTGGTTCTTCTCCCTTTCTCAGAGGGATTCATCCCAATGTTATGAGGTCTCAGGGGGGTTCAAAGCCCCGTTTTTGTCCTGCCACGATCACATGAGCAATTCAGAAGGATCATTTCAAAGGCAGGAGGAAGCAAACCTCTGCCGGCCTGGACAGCCTGCACCAGCAGGGCCCGGGAGAGCCCACGCTCACTGCTCTCTCTGGCTATGTAAGTTTTGTCTGTTTTAGGCACCTTGATCCTGCTTCAAGTGTGTGTACTTGGCAACTTTGGCAGTATTAGCTGTAGCAGCATTTAAGTGATGCAATTTTGTGCAGAGGAAAGGTGTAAGAGTGACGCATTTCTTCATTTTAAGGGAAACTTTTGAAACTTCGCTGTGCGGCTTCTTTTGCTGTGCATTGCTGCAACCTTGCACAGACTGAGCAGCACAAGCAATGTCTCTGCTGGCTGACCATAGTTGTTTTATCTCAAATATAGATATTTTAAAATGAAAAATAACTGGTAATTGAAGTTTCCACTTATCGGTCCCATTTTGCTGAATAAGTTTTATGAAAAACTGTCTATTTGCAAACTCTGGAAGGTGTGAAGGCGATGGTTGTGGGCAATCTGAAATAACAGAGAAGAAAATGTAAGTGAAAATGAAACGAGGTTGGTCTAAACTTCAAACAGTTCAGCTTGAAATACACACTGCAGAGCTGGGATGATGCAAGAAGACTGTACTGTACTTGATAATCCTCGGGGCATGAGGATGGATTAGGTGACCTCTGAAGTGTCATTCCAGCCCAGTGGTTCTTTGAGAAGACAAATACACTGGGAGAAGCAAATCTTATCTGAAAAGTGTAACGTGAGGCCACTTGTGGGATCCCGTAAATAATTTGGGTTTCATACAGCTGTGGAAGAAGAACCAGTGAATAACTGCCAACTGCTCTGGGATTTAGAAGGTGGGAAGGAAAGGCAAAAGCATGGTCTGAATACTAAACGAAAGGGTTACATTTCTGTATTCCCTACCTGAGCTGTAAGGTGCTCTAAAAAATGGGAGTTGTTTTTTTTTTTTTTTTTTTGGTTGCTGCTATCTCAGAGAGAGTAAGACAATGCATGGATGTCTCTCGTAAAGAAATCCTTTTGGACATGGCTGTGCACAACATTGGAGGAGATTAAAGCGTAGCATTCCAGTGACATGTTTAAACATGTCTTCTTATATCTCTTTGCAGCAATCCTTAAGCCCCAACCACCAAAGACTATCTCCTCACAGCAGTGACAAATTCCAATCCCAAACAAACCACCTGGGGCATGCTGAATCACTAAACACAAATGTCAGAGGTCTATATTATTTCCAATATTCTTTGACATTGCTTATGATGTGGCCTCTGGCACATTCCCAGCAGAAGAAAGTTCAGTTATATTTCTTTCAATTAAAGAATCTGATTTAGCCACTAATCATGTCAAAAAATGTCTGAGGGAAGGGAAGGGAAGAGGAGAACGTGAGCAAGTGGTAGTGCATTTCAGGGGGCTGTCCTGAGCCATCTGCAGGAGGCATGGCCGCTGCGGGGCCTGGCTGGGACAAAGGCTGGCACAAACAGAAAATTGCCAGTTGGCAAAAATATTCTTGGTTTGATAAAATCATGGAAATCCTGTTAATGCACAGGCTCAAGCACGCTGCTGCAGTGAAAATCATATTCCCAGAACTCAGTATTTTGGTAACAGTGGTGGGAAAGTTTGGGGATGATGAGAAACACCAGCAGTATGCTGTGGGTGAACGGGAGCACTTTAGTAAGCTTTATCCAGCATCTGCAGCAGCATCTCATGCAGGCACATGCTCACCTGTCTGCCCGAGGGCTCCCCGGGGCCAGGCACTGGGGCACAGCGGGCAAGGAGCACGCTGCTGGGTCAGGGCCGGACCTGGCCCCCCCCTCCACCGCTCCTTACAGCCCTACGTTGGGGCCAGCTGGCATTCTGATAGCTGGCAGCGTGCTGAGCCGCAGCCCTCCATGTCTGGTGGCCCAGGACAACTAACTAGGGCTGCTTCATCTGTTTGCACGTGTTGCTGATCTTCAGGGAATGGTGGAAAATACAGAAGGTTCCCAAACCTCCCGAAAAGTCCCAGACCATGTGTAAGAGCACTTGCATTTGGAACGTTTTGCCAGGTTACACAAGCAGACGCAATGCTTGGGATATTTCTGCTTAGGTTTTCCAAACCTCCCTTCTCCAACATCCTTGCAGTAACATTGCTTAAGATGGAAGCAGGGGGACCTTTGTACCTGTGTGGTCCCATAACCGTGGGCAAGTGTCAGGGATTTCTGCTGCTGGGGTCTCTAGGCATTGCGGCATCCAGCGAGACTACAGGCAGATTCCCAAGCGCAGCACAGGTGTCGTAAGGCAGAGCAGCTGTGGCATTTCTCATTTCTTCTCTACACCAGTGTAGCAATATGTCCTAAAACCCACACCTGAAATACGTATACAGCCATAAGAGTGCTATACAATTTGTAAATATTGCCCACATATTTTTTAATGGTGTAACATCATAGCATTTTTCAAATTAAAAAAATAGACAGTTTTACAGACAATGCCTTTTCACGTTAATATTGATGTTTTCGAGAGGTCCTGCCCTGGCCTCGCAGTGTCCCTCCTGGCACAGTAGTGCAGACCAGCGCCGGGCGCAGCCGGAGCTCAGAAATCCCTGGGGTCGGAGCGTGCCGACGCACCCTGCGTGGGGCTGCGCCGATGCCCTCTGTTGGGTGCACGCCGCGAGATGCATAACGTGCAGCCCGGCTCCTCTCGCTCACCGCTCCGCAGCCCCATGTCTAGAGATGTTCTCTTTGTGAGAAGAGTCTGCCACATGAAAGTTGTCATTACGCCAAGCGCTGCTGATCTGAGGGATCTCCATGACTGTACAGATGCGCGAGACGTCAAGATTTTACAATATTTGCATGTTTTCAGAACAGCAGCTTTAAAAGCAAAAGCCTTGCATTTTTCTCAGTGAGGGACTTAGCAGCCTTGCTGCTAGAGAGAAGGGCTCGGTGCTCGTCCCGTGGTTTCGGCAGTGCCTAGACCTAAAGGTATGTGTTGGTCAGGGATCAGTACTGCCGGTAACCTTGCACTGGAAAAGCTGACATCCCTAGGGAGCGAAATATTGAGGACAGATGTATAAGCTCTTCAACCATGGCTGTCTGTTGCAAATTCTGTGTCATGCTGCACATCTTACATGTATTAAGGAGCAAATGGGCTCATTCCCGTGGCAGCAAGCATCACAGATCAGAACAAAAATTATCTATCATGACAGGCAGGTGGTACTGCAGGCAGAAACAGCTCTTAACCTTGGGGAAATATGGATGCAGTGGTCTCACAGAGGCTGATTTTTTATTTCTTCCTGCTGGCCTGAGAGAAATCCTCTGGTTTCAGTCAGGGAGCAATATTTAAAAACAGTGATATGTCTCGGGCATGTGGACTTTATAAGATCCTTGTTTCTTTGCACCCGCTTATGCTAAGAGCTTGAGGTGTTATTCATGCAGCTTAAAATGTATTTTTATCAGAAAAAAAAAGTACATCTGCTGTGTTTGCACTAAATTTCCAACACCCAGCTACTACAGCAGCACTGCTCACCCCAGCTGGACCAGGACAAGGGGACCCGATGCCATTCCCAGAATCGCTGTGAAATTGGAGATAAATCTGTGCAGGGGAGATTTTCAAAGGCCGTGTTTAACATCTCTAAAGGTGCAACTAAGGGGCTGGGGAAATTTTTCAGCAGTGCCCAGCTGCCTGGCGCCTGTCTGCATTCTTCCGAGGGAAATCCCATAGCCGGTGGCGGCGGAGGCTGAGCCTCTGGGGCTCCGCAGTGCGGTGGCAGGGTCCGGCTGCTCCTGGGATGCGTGTGATGGAGAGGTGGAGGCAGGCGCCTCTTCTCATCCGTTGTGAGCGTGGTGTACCTTTTTGCCCACCTGTATGTAAGGAAGATTAATTCATATTGGATCAGGGCTACTTGTGGGACACAATAGCCATTTATTTATTTATTTATTTATATTTATTTATTGCTGGGTTTGTTCTCTCTGTTTGACTGGGGAAGCTGAAAGGAGGAGGGATGACAAGCTAAGTGACAAATGTTGGCGCAGGAGCTGCTGAGCAGGAACTATTCAGGGACACTTCTGGGTTGGAAACGAAGAGATTATAGCCATAAAGGCAGCGAGGTTTACTTCCTGGAGAGCCTCCGGGAGCAGGAGCAACACCAACCCCTGGGCAGTGTTAGAGTGTGAGACTGAGATAGGAGGAGGCAGGCCAGTGGGGATGTCCTTTGAACCACAGGAGGAAGTGGGAACGTGCATAATGCATTCACTGCTGCGCTCACATAGTGGCGACGTACCCACAAAGAGATGCCGCAAATACATCTTTCGAAGGAGTGCTCAGCCCTGCTCTTCTCTCACGTTCCTCCTCCGCTCCCGCAGCCAGGCCATGGTCTCTAACCCACCTCTGCCAGCATCGCCTCTCCTCCCAGACACTGGGGTTGCATTGCACTGCCTCAAAAGATGCTCTCTATAAATACAGAACGTCACAGGGGCCAGGTATAAAAAAGCCAAAAGGAAGATTTAGGCTTGATGATGTGTATTTCCAGATTTTTTTTTTTTTTTACTTGTGGATGACATATTTGCAAACCAGGAGTGCTGCAGGGGAGGAGGGAGGAGTTTGTAAACTCGTCTGTTGTGGAATGAATACACCGCTGAACTAATGAATAGAAACAAGATGTTTTAACCACCACCTAGAGAGGCTGCTGAGTGGCCATAATCAGTGCTCCCTAGGAGGTGGCCAAAATGTCTCCTTGCTATTCATTAGGTCAGAATAGCTTTCATTTTATAATGTGATCCTTCTTCCTGACCTCCTTTCTGTTCCTAAATGACCTTAGGACTATAAATTCCCTGCTAGAAATAGCATTATTTATTTTACTGTCCCGTGTTTGTTATGGTCAGTTGTGGTCATTCTTTAGGAGATGTCATTTTGAATCAAAATGGGATTTAGTAGCAACAGACTTCAGTGTCCCCCAGTTTTTATACGAAAACACGCTTTGCATGCACTAGCTATGGTTAATTTGCTTGCAAAATGTACCTGCTGTTATAACCCGCCTGTGAGAAATGTCCTGGGTTTATCGGAGCTGGTCCTATCAATATTTCAGGGCTAGTTTGCTAGCCTAATTCAAGGAAAGTTTTCAGATAGATCCCTAAGGCCTTCCTTGGCTACAAAACTGCACAACACGCAGCTCAGCCTGCACTCGCAGGACTTCTTTCTCTGTTGGGGCACTCCGAGCTGTGATCCCAGAGACAGAGCAGGTGATTCCTAGTGCGAGGCTGTTCCTCGCTGAAATCCTCCACACTATAAGGGGCCAGCCTCTGCTGTCACTGCACTTCATCAGCTTCTCTTAGGACTTCAGGCAACGCCTTTTGGGAGCTTTTAAAATTTGCGTAAGAGGTCTCTTACATCCTTGTGATAAGCGCTAGATACTTAAATTATATTTCGCCCTTAGAAAGTGCTGGAGACGTACAGCCAAACTCCAAAAGGCAGCAGGGGACGTTTACCAGGACACCAAGCTCCCTGGTTCCCTCAAATCCGCTGTGAATTTGTGTCCTTGTAATGAGAAGGAATGGCAAGCTGCTGTTTGCCTTTTTCACAGGTCTGTGGGAAGAAAGTTTGGGAAGTGCAGAGCCTTTGCCTTGTAGTTTTCTGTACAGACAGAGAGGGAAAACTACTTACCAAAGAGAGGTAGAGTGGGTTTCTGTGCAAAAGCAAACAGGAATGAATGAAAACTGCATATCAGGAGAATGTCTGCATGTAAAGGTCAGACTTGGAAAGGTAAACGGTAAACTGAGGGATGTAAAGTAAAAAAAGAAAGGGGAACTCCTGGGGGGTCTGATCCCAAACCCATTGAAGTCATAGCACAGTGGCCAACAGCAGATTTGGAAATTTGGGAGCTTTGCCTCCTTGTATTGGTTCTTAGCAGCTGGCAACACTGGGAGATCTGAGGCTGAGCATCTTCTGGAGCCAGTGGGTATGGGCAGAGCTGTGTGAAACCCAGCACGTATGGAGACAGCAGCTGTTCTGGCAGAGCTGGATGGCAGGGGGAAGAAGTACACTGTCCGCTGCACTTTCAAGGGCTTCCTCATTATAGTGGAAAGGCTTAAAATATTTACATATGGACAGTAGGTCATATATATTTAGCAACACCTGAGCTGAAGTGGAAGCCACATGTACAGCTTGTTGTAGTATGTATGTACTATTTATGAATATAATAGATATTTGTTGTCTAAAGACCACTATGAAAACCTAAAAATGCATTGTTTTCTCCATGGTACTGAGTTTCAACAGCTAATCTGTCCATGTTATCATTCTAATCATTTACAGGAATTCTCCCAAAGAGAAAAAACAGCTTTTTGAAAAATACAGGAATGTGGCTTAACTAAGCAATGTTGATTACGTCTGCAATGGTGTGCTCTGTATATTAAGAATTAGACTGCGGGTTCAAAACCAAACAAGTGGCATATTTCTCAGGAAGTTACTGAACTCAAAATCAGTTTTGTTATTTTAATGCAAGGGCAGTGAATGAATGAGTGAATGAATGAATGAATAAATAAAAGAATCAGGCCAATCTGCAAACCAACAGATTTTATGTTTTATTTTATTCTTTGTTTATGGGGTTCATAAAAGTTTAGTTTATATTTTACTGGGTCTGAGCCTCACACATTTCCAGCTTCAGGGCCAGATGTGGAAAGTACCTAAATGCTGTAAAAAGCAGTTTAAAAGGTTGTCTGAGTCAGATGGAGCTTGAAAACCTCAGAGATCTCAGGGACACTCTTGGGAAACCTCCAGCTGAGATTCCCAGATAAATTGGGATTAACTTTGAGTTGGTGTGACCCAGAAGTCGGACACTCGGATTAGTAAGGTCTCCAACAAAACGTCCAAAGCTCTCAGAAGTCCTCCCAAGGTTAAGTGTGGGGGAAGAGGAATTGTGATTGTCAAATAAATTGTATAATATAATGCTTTGTTTGTAGCTTTTGAGTTCAGTAAGCATGTCCCTTTGAAGATCAGTGCTCTTCTGTCAGATCACTTAAGGCTTGGTTCAGAGCCCATTTATATTAATGGAACAACTCCCTTTGACTCAGTAAACTTAGATGCTTCCTATCAATTTTGAGACACTCGCCCGCCAGCCTTTTCCTGCTGATGCAAGAGCTGGGATCCAAACCTAGGAAGTGTTCAGCGCTGGTACCTGCCGGTGGGCTTTGAGCTCTGCTCCACTCACTGGAGCTGTGGTCAGGGCAGTGCGGGCAGCCTCCCAGCGTGGCCTCAAGCAAATGTCAGTCGAGTGGCTTGCTAGACATCACGGGCTGTATAGAGGTGTGTACAACCCAAATTGTACTTCCATTTCAGCTGCGGCTTAGCCCTGAAAGCTCCCCAGTTGCCTGGTACCTGAGTACCCTGCCTGGGGCATGCAAAATGGCTGGCATGGGGCTCAGCATCTTTTTCACACCACGGCTATCAAACCCACGTTAAGAATTCAGAAATTAGGTGTTTCCTTATCTCT
Source organism: Anser cygnoides (assembly GCF_040182565.1). Classification (NCBI taxonomy): domain Eukaryota; kingdom Metazoa; phylum Chordata; class Aves; order Anseriformes; family Anatidae; genus Anser; species Anser cygnoides. Next base: position 6,256,013 of record NC_089888.1, on the reverse strand, counting down.
GCTCCCAGAGAAGTATTCAGCAGCTTTCTGTGAGCACAAAGCACGCTCTGGCTACAAAGCGCAGCTGTCATTTGCTTTTCCAGCAAAGCAGCGGAGTCGGTGGTGATGCAACAGCGGGGTGAGGCCAGGCAGATCAGTTAAGGCCAGATTTTGAAAGCTAAATAGTCAGCCAGCAAATTTTGCCGAGGTATGTAAGCGGTGTGTACGCCAGATTCTGGCTGATTACAACAAACTAGGTGCACGGTTACCTGTGAAACTGGCCTTTAATCCTCTGACCCTGAATCCGGGTGAGAGTTACCCTCCCTGCTCTCACTGCATTGGACTTCGGTGCTTAAATACCTTTACAGAGCTGACCTTGCCTCTTCTGTCCTCCACATTTGTGCGTTTCTTCTACCTTTCTTCTAACTTAATTTGATGTTTTTTAAAAACTGAAAACGACATAACGGTTAGCAATCAAGATCTCTTGGCAAAGCACGACTGCTGATAACCACTTAACAAAAAATGTCCCTGGCAGATAGATTTAGTTTACCTAAGAGTTAATGGAAAGCAGTGTCCAATTCCAAGTGTTGACATGATTTGTCAAGTTTGCCATTGTATATGTTTGAAGTTTCCTTTGAGGGGAACTGACCCAAAATTGTAACACTAAATAAACACACTCTTCAAATAACCAATGGCAGTTTCCTAAATTGCCAATCAAATCCATAAATAAAGACACAAGCTCTGAGTGTATTTAAGTCATGTTTAGCAGAACAGAACTAAACAATAACATTCTTGTTAAAATGTATTTTCATTTCAAAGCAGTTTCCCCATGAACATTCAAAATGTAAACAGTCCTAAAGATTTCTAAATTATCTCTGCCTTTGCCTCTTGGGTGGGTGGGGGGAAAGAATGAAACTGAAGCTACATTAGAAACACTAAAGTTGGATATGAAAGTCCCAGAGACACAATACTGCATATTGTCGTAATTATCACTTCTTGCTTAAAGAAAAGAAAGAAAAGACCAGTTGACTTGGGTTATGAGGACTCCAGAGTCTAAGCAGCTTTTGAAGCAGCCCTAATTTGCAAAAGAAAGGGAAATGTCTCTTTGCATTTTGTTCCCAGAAAATGCTACATCATTGTGGGCAATATTCACACCCCCAAGTTTCAGCATAGACACCCAGACGGGCATCTACTTTGCCCAAGTCCTCTGGGTGAAATCAAGGGAAAGAAATTCTGCTCCAAATTGCTCTCTGGAGCCAGTGATAAGAAGGAAACAAAGGGAGCAAAAGCAAGCAGAACATGGAACAGATTGAAGTTAAATCTGGCTTCAAGTCCCGACTTTCTGCTCCGTCAGCCTGGCTGGGCTTCCCTCTCCAGCCAACATTTCACTCACAGCGCTCTCGGCCCCTTCGCTGGGGTGTGAAATCAAGCCTGCCTTCCACTTGCCATGATGTGGGGCTGTTCTTATGTTTCTTTGTACTAGGCCAGTGGGGAAAACGGAGAAATGTCCCAAGGAAGCCAGCTGCTTCTGAAATCCCCTGCTCCTCCTGTTGGGTTTGGTATTTTCCTGGGATCCCTAGCTTCAGAGCTCTTTTCAGGAGGTGGTGATTCAGGGCCCATTGAAGTCAACAGACCTAAACTGACTTCAGTGAGCTGTGGATTGAGATCTTATCTTGCACAGACATTTAATTCTTTCTTGAAAAAGTCTTTCTCATTCAGATTGTGTTCAGATGACTGCTGGAAGATCTTGGGAATCCTAGCAAATCAGTGTCGCCCCAGAAGGGGGTGATTTCTGTGCAAAAGGATGCCCTGGCAGTGCAGTTCTTCCTCAGGTCAGTGCCTGCTGTCCCTGTCCCCCATTTTACTGCAGCTGCTCTGACTTTGGGTGGGCATTTCTGAAAACGCAGGGGCAGACAAGGTGATGCAAAAAATGAGCTTGTTTGCTGAGAAGGCTGATATTTTGGAAATGGTTAGGCCATCCCTATGGGATAGGCTAATGGGATTAAGCAGCCTGTGACACACTCAGCCCCAGCTCTGAATTAACACCTGGCTCCAATCTCAGCGTAGCCAGTGGGGCACATTTTGGCAGTTGAAATGAATGGGTGTTAAGAGCTGGCAGAAGCCTATCTCGTATTGCAGTAGGCTTACGTAGCTCCCAAGATGATCTCCATCAGGTGCTTCCAGAGTTGCATTAACGGAACAGAAGCAGAAGCACTGCTTTAGAGGGTAGGTTTTGCCTGCAATTCTCGTTATTACCCTTCCTTAATTTTAGGCCCATACTGATATTTTTTTCAGAGCTGGGCCAGGAGGTGCGGTGAGGGGCGGGAGGGCTGGCAGGAGCGCCCAGCCCGTGCAGGCTGTCTCCCTGCTCTTGCCTCAGCAGGGTCACAGGCTTGGGAAGAAACCCCCAAACACCTTTATCTCAGACCAACCAAGTCCACACCAGCGGTTTTGCCACCACAGCAAAGCCACCCAAAGGTGAGACGTTCCTTGGTCTCTGACCGCTGGGGAGCGCTGAGCCTCCTTGCACCCCAACACACACAGAGCCCACCTAAAAGCTGCAAATGCAGCTCTGCCTTGGGCTCTCCCCAGCCGAGGGGCAGGCTCTGTCCGCAGTGGCGTGCAGAAGAGGCTCTCTCCCACTTCCCAGCGGCCGGGAGGGGTGCTCTGCTAGCTCTCTCAGCCAGCCCTTTAAAAGCTGCCCCCTCCGTCTGCCTCTGATCCTAAAGCCGGGATTAGTGTCGGGGTGCTCGGGGAGACGACATCCTGGAGTTTAGGGAGTTAATTTCCCCCTTGCATGAATCAATAGCTATCATCACATGATGCGAGAGTCTGAAACCTCAGATCCATGCCAAAGTGCTCTGCATTACGCACACACCTCTGTTTTGCCCTCAGGTGCAACACACAGTTTAGTGAGAGCAAAGATGCCAGTTTCTGTGCAGGTATTTCACATTATCACTTAGATTTGCCCCAGGGTAAAAAGGAGGAGGGAATCCTCAGTTTCAAAAGGATATTTTAGTCTATGGGGCCACTGGGAATGTGTTTTCCTAAGTGCTATCTACAAGCAGCAAGAGACAAAAGGCTCAAGAAAGACTCAAACTAGTCTTTGTCACACACAAGGAACACCACAAAGAGCACATTTATTTTTAATCTGGTATTAAACCACAAGAATTAATCCACGCTATTCAAACAACATTTAAGCATTTAAATAACATTAAAGCTCACTTTTTTCCAAGTGCCTCACACAAAACTTTTTGGGGGCTAGTGAAAACAGTATCTGGGAAAAAGCTGCCTTTTGGTATTCCTTCAGGAGAAAGCAGGAGGCTGAGAACTGCTGCAGTTTGGTTCTGTTATTCTCAATCCATCAAATTCTGAATTCCTTGGGAAGTATGTTTCTGCCTCTCCCCAGAACCTCCAAAAAGCTCTGGAGTTAGCCTCGATCGGAAGACTGTATGACAGCAAACATTTTGAAGGAAAGAGACTTCTCTCGGGGTGATCTTTTGCTTAGATTGAAAGAAAAGTTCTCTCAGCTGAGAAAGGAGAGTTGGCAGAAAATTTTGTATCACAGCAGTAAATCTTCTAAAATGCCTTTTTATAGCACCTTTTATCGGATACCTAAACTCTGTGAGGCAGAAGAACGACGTTATTGCACAAAAGCACTTAAAGGTGGAATGATTAGCCACAAATCACATCACTTCCAATTCTATATTCAGGGTTGTAAATTTGGAGTAGAGTCTTTGAAGTACAGAAAACCCCGAATTTACATCAGGTCAGCATCCAGCCACTGGCCTAAAATGAAACTGGGGCCCTCCTTCCCTGTTTGGGTAAACATTCTCTATCCAAAAGTAAAATATCATTATACTGATGCATTTAAAAGCAGATTCTTGCTTTTGGTAAGTTGTACCTCTTGGTTTTGTGGTACTTATGGGGAGCTGAATTCTGGTTAAAAATTTGTGTGCTGCAAACCAAGATGAGGAATCTAGCTGCAAGGTTTGGGGAGCCGCAGTCTGATACAGGTTTTCTCCAATGTATGGATAAGTTTGACTCTGGATTTTGCTCTGAGATCCCCTCTAATATCTGTGCTTAATGTCGAGTAGTTTAGCTGTTGTAAAAATGTAGTTTAGCTGTTAGAAGTCTGGGCTCCAATTCAGGTTTCCCATTTAGGAAAAAGCCTGAATTTCAGCCTAAGAAAAAATCCTTTACTTCAGTAGTTTCCTTCCTTCCTTGGACCATAGACTTTTTCCTAAGATCTCTGTGTTACTCCAGTTCCTACATGTTCCGTGTCTGTGCTCCTGTGCTTGGAAAAAGGCACCAAAAGGATTGATGCAACTCCATGAGAAACTGGGAGTTACTTCATTTGTGTTTTGATTTGGAAGAGGCTACAGGCGAAGTGTGATTTCCAGGCAGGACCGGGGGGACTGTTTGGCAATTACATAATTTTCTAGATAGTTTCACAAAGTGTGCAGTGAATCTTAAAGAGGCAAAGAGAAGCTTGAATATTGCAGAAATAATAAATCATCGTGTGAAACTCAATAGGAATTGTTTCTTTAGCTGTGTGATATGTGAAAACTGTGCTAGAGGCTACATCTCTCAGAGCTGCCCATTACCTAAATTCCCTTCAGCTCAAATGTAAATCCTTTTAAGAGACTGAAGACGCTTTGAAGTTGAAGAGTAGCTCCCAATGACAAATTTATATTTTTTCTAGGTGTTTTTAGTCCTCTGCTGGTATTTCTTCCAACAGCTCCCCCCTCCCAGATTCTGTAAGACACAGCATAACTATATTGAAACAAGCCTGGAGTTACTAGTAGTTCTGAAACTGTTGTTTTCTGATTTTTCTTAAGTTTACGATAGCTATTGTTATTCTTACTTTGTTTTTCTTGTGCCACATCACCTTTAATGTCGGAGTGTGTGAAACATGAAGGTTTGGGGGAGTGCCTGGAGGCTGCCGAGCAGCACCGGGTGCCCGCGCACTGCCGGGCGATCGGACCTGGGGGAGCTCAGCTCCCTCCTGCCTCCCGCTCCCCAGCACATTTCAAGCAGTAGCAGCTGAGGTGGAAATGTTTTGCACGTGAAGGCTGTGCTGTCTGAGAGAGTAGTCTGTTCCAGGTGATACCAGAAAATCAGCTAGCTTTCGGAAAGCACCAAAAATTAAGTGTGTGCAAGACTGGAGCTAGCGCACACTTACTATTGGAGACATTTCTTGTTAGCAGAAATCTGTTCATGGGGAAATGTAAAATTCTTCTAAAGGTTTTATTGCATTTTTGGCTGAAAAATGTGGATTTTGTTATAAACCAGTTTTATGAAGTAGATGTTTTGGACTGAAAAAATCCAAAGGAGAGCAATTTTGAAACTGCCACTATGTTCCATGGGATCGCTCTAACATATAAACACAAACACACCCTTGTGTTCCCTGTGTGACAAAATGTGGACAAACAGTTCCCGCTTGGATTAATAGGAGCTGTTTGTCTGAAACTTCTGCCTTGCTAGGTCTTTATTTCGCTGTACAGGGAGAGACTTCCTAGAAGGAAGAGACGACTCAGACTGCTGAGAAACCCACAGAAGCTGCCTCTGAGAGCGAAGACAAAATCACAGGCTTGGTAGAAAACACCATAAAAGTTGTAGCATTAATCCTTATAAGTGGAGAAGCTTATCTGAATGAGCTTTTGATGAGAAAAGAGTAGCATTATTTTCTTAAATCTTTTTCTTTACAGTTCTTTAGTTTGGTTTGCTTTCTTTCAGTGCAGTTACCATTAGGGTTTTTTTATCTTGAGAATCGGGGGGTGACACCCTCCAGGAAAGGAGATCAAATGGCTGGAGAGCCCCGGTCTCAGCACCAGGGAGTTTTGGTGACACCATTTGTGCTCTGCCTTATTTTGCTGTGCAGGGAGAAAGATAAGACTAGGTGGGTTGCAAACTTCAGGCTTGAACCTTTCCAAATTTCAGAGATTTTTGTATTTTACTGATTGCTCTCCTTTGAAAAGCCAGCCTGCTCAGATTCCATTCTGGGTGTTTTTAGGCTCGGGACCTCGGTTCATGTAAACCACGAAAGTTAGTGCTTAGACATCATTTTGCCTTAAAGGGGGATTTAAAAATCTTAGGTCATTTTTCCTTTGTGAGATGAGTTGCTAAAAACAGAACATACAGGATTTAGGATGGATTTTTGTTGTTGTTGTTTTTTTTTTTTTTCTTTTTCTTCATAGGGCTCGAGGTCACCATGACTAACCAAAAAGGTATTCCCAGGTCTTGATACTGTTTTGCAAACTGTTCTATATTAAATATCATCCCTCTAGTGAAAGCTGTCAAAACACTTTCATTTAACCTTCACCAGTAGAAAAATCTTAGTGATGCCACATAACAAGCATTATACAAATAACTGTCAGGGTTCATTAAATCTCTTTTGAAAAAACTATTTTCTCCTGTGCTTTGAGTATTTTAATTTTTTAAGGTGTCTTTCCTAAGCATTCTTGCACTCATTTGCATTTCTTGCATTTCTGCAACTTTTAGGTCTCCTTATTGTTAATTTTAATGGAAGCTGTGAAATGCAGAATATTGGAGAGTGTTTTTGTGTCCTCGTTTATACTGCCTTTATGCCAGTTCAGTGACCAGAAAGGACTGGCTATTGCTTCACATGAAGCAGCTGCAAATGCTCACATGTCCTTTTAAGAAAGGCATTGTGTCCATGCTTGGGACAGGAGTGGATGGAAACTAAGCACAGAGGCTTTAGGCAGCCCTAAATTACAGCAAGGCTGTGTCAGTGCCAGCAGGCTCCAACAGCGGCCAAAGCAGCTTGCCTGTCTGCATCATTCATCGGCGGTGCCGAGTCAGCCAGGCTCAGGGATGCTCCGCTCACGCAAGGATCTAGATTCCATATTAGTCGATAGGATCATTTATTTGTTACAAAACTTAGCAACTCTACTTTAAGAGGCATGGACAAGATGCACAACCAAATGACTGCCCTATCGCAGAGCCAGGTCCCAGACAACAGGTGAATAAAGACAGAAAAGTCCTAGGAAAAAATGAGACTGTATTGGTCTGCAGCACCAACAGGTAGCAATTTCTTCTCTGTCATGTTTTCTGTAAGGGTAGAACTAAATAAGTTGCATTTTCACACACATTCACACATCTCAGTATAGAAACTGTGTAGAGGAAAACCTGTCATCAACACAAGTCTTGTCTAGGTGCTGAGTGTGCTATTGTAGCAAAAGGAGGTGTGACTATAACACTGGCAAACAGTGCTTCAGGGTGGGGAATGCCTGCAGTGAAGGTTGGGGAAGAGATTTTGGAGCTGGTTTGCTGGCACACTCCAGGGTTTCAGGTCATCCCTCTGCATCTCCACTGAGGCAACTGCTTGGCGCAGTCCTCCCGTCATTGCCTGGGTGGCCGTTACCCTTCTCTGAAGTCCCTAATGTGCCGGTAAAGCTAGGAATGAAGCCAGCAGCACTTCAGCTGCGATTAACCGCGGCCCTTCAGGAGCAGGAGCCAGCACGGTGGCACGGGGACAGCCCTTCGCAGCCCCCTGCCCTGCACACCACGGGCTCTCCTCCCCGAACGCCCAGGTCAAGGCTTTCTTTGCGGCGATAAGATAAGGACCTCGCTGGAGTTTGAAGGCACTGACATTTGCTCCGAGAATAGATTAAAAAAAATGTCACAGAAAGTTCCCAGAGATCTGAAAGCAGAACCATGTGTTGGAATATGAGCACAGGCTTTTTCTTCTTAACTAAATTGAGCAGTAGGAGATAGGAGTTTGGGTGACCCCTTCCTCACAGTGGGTGTTACGCAGACTCAGGCTTTAAGCACTTCCTTAAGGACTGTCAGGAGACTGCAATATAATTCAGTCAAACAGGGCAGCACAAGCAACAATGTCAAGGGAAGGATTTTATGTTTCAGTTTAAGTGAATCCATTTGTTTTCTCTTTAATGGGAACAGCACTGTGAGTCTGAAAGAGCTAGAAATGAGCTCAGCAACTGGAAACTAAAAAGCAGAAATCCTACTGCTCCTGGGGCTGAGGTCTGCGCGCCGCTGTTGTAATGGTTATTTCCATTGTGATCCCAGGGATGGCTCTGATTAGCCCTGCCTTGCCATCACTGTACCTGCGCAGATCCTTCTAAATCCATCATCCGAGGATTGCCCATCCTTAACAAAGTGTGTGCTGCTGCTTGCCTTCATGTTTAATATTTCTTGAAAAAATGTAGCTTATAAGGATCCATTCACTATTAGTCAGAAGGCAATGCAGAGATGCTTTCATGTCAAATACTTCGTGCAGTAAACTTCCTAAAGGTGGCAACGCTAGAGTTGAGACGCAGGTACCACGTCTTTACTCAGTGCTCTTGTTGTGCCTTTTCTGTCAAAGCTGTGCTGGTTCCCAGCTCGTCCACCTCTCCTAGCAGGTATTTGCAGGCTTGGCACCAACCGGAGCTTTGGAAGCTACTCATGTGCACCTAGAAACTCTACAACCAACTCTCAAGGATAAATGGGGTCTCCAAGGCCAAAGGGGTCTCCAGAATGCCAGGTTTAATCTAAAGTAGTGCAAGGAGCCCTGGTTTCATGTGATACTTTATATGTTACTCATTTTTTCCCTTTTCATCTCTATGAATTTCTAGAGTTTTTCATTTTAGAGAGATCCTCCTTTTATTCTAAGATGTATACAGTTTCATTGTTTTCCTGTTCAGGCTCTGTATCCTGTGGTGGCAAAACTTGGAGAGCCAGCTAACCAAGCTGGGAGAGTTTTCCAGAGTACTGTCGACTGGATTATTTATGTCCATTACAAAAATAACTGGGTTTTCTAAGTATCCATCTTGTGGGGCACTCAGCTCACTGTAACATTTTTATCATGAATAACCAATTAAAAAACTCATCCTTGCAAAACTGTGTTAAAATGCCTGATCGGGGAAACTGCAGGCACTGGCACTGAAGTGGAGCTGCTCGCTAAATACATCCCCCAAAATGACTTTTCAATACATTTTAGAAAGTCACACATTTTTAGGCATTCTAAAAGTCATATCATTTATTATCTGGACCTATTTCAGCGTTTGATTTGACTCCAAATTCTTAGCGGAGGTGCCCGTGCAAATGCTATTTCACATTTCTCTTGGCTGTCTCAAAATGAAGTTGTCTGGGGTTGGGGCCCCAGATCTGTCCACACGGCTGCAGCCCCACTGACCACAGGAGGATGGAGCGAAGGTGACCTTTCTCAAGGGCCTCACTGCGAATCTGCGGGGCAGGAAAGTCCCTCCCCGTGCAGCTGAAGGGATTGGATCTGACACCTGCCCACTGAAGGACGAGCTTGCGTAGACCAGCGGAGAGCATTTCCAGTTTGTGTTGAAGGGGCTAATGTACTTCAGCTGTTCAACACCTATAAAAGTCAGGCCGTTTATTTTGGTGCTTGAATAGATGTAGGTTTTAAGGTCACGAAACAGCATGGATTTCAGTAAGGAAGATTTCTCTTAAAAGCTATAGGGCTTTGAACATATGATTTAATTCAAAACTTAGACTGGAAATCTAAGACACAGAATCAGTTTGTCTTCTGACAGATGTTTGGCCTTTACTGATCCTTGTACCCGTCTTACCCCTGATGTGGAGACAAGGGGCGCACTGGTGGGAATTTTGGAGGCGTAGCACTGACCCCATGCTCAGCATGTGGGGTCAGCCCCTTCCCGCAGCACCCCGGGGGCTGCCTCACGTGCCGCTCCACGGAGAGGGTCCTCTGGGTGAGGTCGTGCTTCCAAAAAGCCCTGAAAAGACTCTTTTCTGAGTAATTCCTGTTATTGAGAGACTTGGGAGTTTAAATAAAGCCCAGAATCACATGGAGTGTTCCAGTCAACACATTTTTGGTTTTCCTTTTAAAAAATATTAGTCTTAAAAGCATTCTGCAGTCAGCTGTGTGGCGGCCAACAGCCGTTGCTTCCTTCCACATCAGAACATTTAGGAGCATCTATTTTAGTTGGGAGAAAACAACAAAATCACGCTAATTTGATTTTGATTTTCCCTTTGATCCCTCATATTTCCTACATGCTTGCCTCTCTGTTTATAGCACCTGACATAATTCCTTTGGTCAGATTTTATGCCTGAAGTCATTTAGGCCAGTTTTAGATTCTTTTTTTTTTTCAGGGCTTTGACGTCTCAAGCAACTTAATCTAGGTCAGTAAAGTACCTGCTGTTGAAAGGAATTTTCTTGAGTAATGTTTTGATGTCAGAAGGGTCTTCCTTGGCATGTGCAGGTCGGAGGTCACTGAGCCTGTACAGTATGGAAACGGCAAGCCCCTGCTTGTTAAATATTGGTCAAACTACCCATCTGCAGTGATACATATACCTTAAATCCTTTCAAATATAGGGCTTTGTGATTTTCAGATGGCTGAAGTGTTGTATTGTACAAATGTCAGCAGTGTTTTCTTTGGGGAAGACTGCATGTGAAACGGGCTCAGGATCGCAACACAAAAGAAGCAATTACACTGGTTTCAGATAATTCCCAGACCAAATTTAATTGCCCAGTTTACAACTGTGTGAGCCCAGTGAGCTCATTCATGGGAACAACCACAGCATTTGGCCCCGTGGGTTATGATGAACTGCTTGTAGCTCATAGCAGGAACAAACATGATGTAGTTAATATCAACACTGCTAACTTTTGCATCAAGTTCATGGTTACCATTTTTCTGGGTTTTTTTGACTAATTAAAGGTGATCTTTGGAGGACTTGTATCATAACTCCCCAAAGCTGGACCATTCCTGGCCAGAAATTCCTGATTTTTCATGGCTGTGTCTCTTCTCCCGATGAAGGCGGTGGGGACAAGTAGTCAGCTCCATAGCCAAGGCAGAAATAGCCGCTCCTGTGACTGGGAGAAAAATTAAGGAAAATCTGAGATGTTGCACAGGCACCATAATTAACAAAGATTTTTTCCTTGTTTCATATTTCATGATTGATTTAATTTTGCATCTCAGAAGGAGAAGCTCCAGATGAAGCTTTTCCTCTCATTGGGATCAGGCATTTGCAGGGACCTCTCTCCTTTACCTACCCACCTGTTTTTGCAAAAACTGAAGGAATTTAAATGACTATTTATCTGTCCTTCTGTCAGATCTGAATAAGAGGAATTCAGACATGAGAGTCTCGGAGGTTTGGAAGCAAAAACTCAGCAAAATATAGAATTGCAGGTCATTTCCAAATGACCAAAAATGGGTCTCGCTCATTTTTTTCCTTAAAGTTTTTTGGAAAAAGAAAAAAAAAAGTGGATTACATTTATCTGTTTCTTCAGTCATTTTGAAAGAAGACACACAAGCCAGTATTTCAGCACTGGTTGAGAACATCCGCTGAAAAATCTAATTTGAATGACATTCCTGGAACCTGAAGTGATTATGTATATGCTTATTTAGCTCATCACTGAGTAGTCTATCAGTAGTACACTAACAAGTAGTGATATTTTTGCCCTTTTAAATTGACTTGCCTTAATTTATTACATTTGGTTAGCTGGTTTCTAGTGGATTAAAGTATGACACAATGGTTCTCAAATTATGCTCTTCAGAGCATTTTTTGGTGGGCTTGATCAAGCCCATGGTCATGAGACGCTGTTTTCCCTCATTTCCAGTTGAGAAGTTGTATTATGAGACTCTAAAAATATATTCACATGTTTTCATTAAATTGTTTCTCCATGGTAGCAATTGTTGTAGTTGCTGTGTTCATGTCTTTGATCGCTATTGAGAGGAGTGGTGGCTTTTGTGATTGGAAATGGATGAAGAACGGAGCCAATCCAAATATGTGTTTACATAAGGGATGTATTTTTTGTGGAGGAGAAAAATCTATTTACGTGTTTATTAAGGAAAACACGCCTCACAAATTGTTTTTGCCTTTTTTTTTTTTTCTGTGAACATTTAAAGTAGAAAGAATTACTTAATTCGTTCGTTTTTAAACTTATGAAAATGAAAGGTGCGTAATTTATTTCTTGGAAGTTCTTACATGTAAGCATAAAATGTTTTGGTAGGTGAAAAATAACGTAAATTGTGACCATTGTATTTTAGCAAAGAGTTCTTTTATTCAAACATTTCTTTGGGCATCTGAGTTTTATAGGAAGTTGCCAAAAAGCTGGCTTTGAACACCCAGAGTAGAACAGCCTTCTTTCTGCTTGCTCAGCTATTCTCTTTTAAGAAAAAAGATTATGAGAAGTGACCATTTAGTCTGCCTCTTGGTTACCCTGTATTTCAGTCTACGGAGGAACAAAAAATCTAATACAAGAATCTAAAGAAAACGCACATTAAATAAACAAATATACACATACATAAATACAGACTTTTTTATCACAATTTTAACAAATCTAAAAGGATAATATAGGTGACATTTTTCTTTTGTACTGCCTTTTTCATAGTTCAATTTTAAGATATAAATTTCTTCCTGAAGTTGTCTCAGAAGTCCTCTTTCAACTAGGGCTGGGCAAAAACTGATTTTCCTACCCTGAAACTTTACCGAGATACATTTAAAAAATTCCCACTCCAAATAGGCTGAAAAATTCAAGCTCCATCCATCAAAATTCTGTGTCTGAGAACAGAACATAAACCTATAAAATGGAAGTCAACCGAAATATAAATTTTAAAAATTTTAAATTGAGTCAGTTTAATAGTATAGTTCAATTAATACCTAAATGAGAAAGAATATAATTTCAAATTTGAAACAGAGATTTATCATTTTACACTAAGTGCAAGAAGTCCCCACTGTTGGCTTCACTGCTTATTTTTAAGTTAGTCGGTGTTTCCCGGAGCTGGTCACCTGAGCTGAAGTCTTTGCCAAGCGAGGCAAAAGCAGAGTCCTTCCAGATTTATTTCTTAGCCTTGTTCTTTTCCAGGGGTTAAAAGTGAACTTTCCTCCTCCTCGAAGCTATAAACATTACAGTCCACGCAAAGAGAAATCTATTTGAAAGTGGCTGAATAAAGTCAAGAAGGTAAATTAGAATCATCTGCTTTCCAAAGCCTTTCTTGTCTCCATAAAACAATGCCCTCTCCTGCCTCCCAGGCTGTGACTAATTCTCCAACCGTCCTTTCGTTCCAAGTAAAACTCTCATGTAGGCTGACCATATTTTAATGAACAAATGCACTGAAGATTGACTTTACAGGATTCTTTTTTTTTTCCGTCTTTACTTTAGGGGGGCAGTAAGTGCGCAAGGGACACGAAGTGGAGAATAATAGTCCAAATGTGGATGCTGAGGGATGGTCAGAGGTTTTTTTTCCTGATGTATGATTTTGACATAGCTGTGGGTCATGGCATGTGTACAGTTAATTGGGGCTCATAATGAGGAATGTTTCGTACCAGTTTATATATCGGGGCCTCTGTGAGGAAGCGTATGCTAAGGACTGAGGATGTTCCTTAGAAAACCATTGTGTCCCTACTTTGGGGACAAGCAAGAGGATGGGTGTGAGGAGTAGCTCCAGAAGGCTGTAGATGGAGGGCTGGGGATCTGTCTTCTCCCTTTGGAGGCCACAGGACCAGGAGAGGCCCCATAGGGCTGCAGGGCTGATGTGGGCATGCTACAGAAAAGCAAGACTTCATTGAGCTGCCAGCAGCTCAAAATCAGATGTATTTCTGCCTGGCTGGAACAGCCTGGTCAGACGAAAGGATTAAAAGGAGGACAGAGTGGTCAAACCTGGAAAAACAAAACAAAACAAAAACAATACAGTTTAAATCCTTATTATGAAAAGCTTGATATCTTTGCACAGTTTAACGGTGAGCTCTACTTTGATGTTAGAAAGCACTAATCTCCCTTTGGAAGTGCACATTAGGCACTGTCAGCCCTTCTCCCAGACAGCTTTTAGAGGGAAACCAGCTCTTATGACACTCAAACAGCTTGGTGAGAGGGAAGCAACGTTTATTTGAAAGAACTGAGGCATGTTGGCCACCTCTAATCTCACACATGTGACACCTATTTAGGCTGATTTAACCCAAAGTAACCGAAGATGCTTTTCTAGTGAATCTGCTTCCAGCCCTGAAACCTGTTCTTCCAATTTGCCTTTCTGAAAATTAGGGAATCCCTCGAATCATTGATGGCCATGAAGACTGTGTCTTCGACTTGACATCCTTTGCCACTAAAAATCATTAGCCAACTGTAAATTGAGCTAAAGGAATAAATCCAGATTAGATCTTTTGATGTCAGCAGTTACCTAAAATTGTGTCAGAATGAGAGGGACCAAAACGCCTCACCTCCAACTTTTTTATTTTTTGCCTTCTTTTTATTGATAGAAAATCTTGTTAATCTGAGACTCCTTTGGTCAACTCAAGTGCTAGAGGGTCGTGCAGTGCCTGGTAGCCCGATTGCAGGGGCACTTGATGGCAGCTAGAAGGAAAACCCAAGTTTTTTGCTCCAACTGCTTTCCTTGTTTTGATCTGACGCGGTCGACATCTGCCTTTTTCGGACGCCAGCAGCTGGTGTGACACTGAGCAGAAATAGTAAGGAATCTTCATTTGGCCGAGGTTTTGGTGGTTCCCTTGCTGCAGGGGGAGCTGGCTGGGGATCCGCCATCCCAGCCACTGCTGCGAGCAACAAAGCCATCAGTGCAGAGGTTGTCATGGCAGAGGATGGAGCCGGGCAGGCGGCACGCACGCAGGGTGTCTATGGGTGCGGGTGGCGTGCTGGGCGTGCTCACAGTTTTTAGCAATGGCATGAAACAATGGGAATCTGCTGACCTGAGGTGTTGGTAATACAAAATTTGTGTTGCTAAATGATGTTTGGTAATAAAAAGCAAAGTGCGGATCACGCGGGGAGTTCCCTGCCGACAGGCGCCTCTGGAAGCCAGCAGTGCCTCGGAGCAGGCGCAGCGAGCAGCCGGGCTGTGAGGTTGGTTTCCTCTCAGAGCTGGTTGTTTCCTGCTCTTGCTTGACCACCAGTCCTCTGGCCAAACTCCGAAGCTGGGTCTGTTTGCTTGGAGTCACTGTGGCCAGCCCAGACTTCTTTCTCCTGCACCCGTTAAAAAATCTGTGACTCTTCTTTAACTGGTGGTCCCTGGGCTCTCGGACTCTCGCATTTTTGTAAGGACAAAGAGCTGCTTACACGGCCACATCTGGTCTCCGAAACCAGGGCTCCTTCGTGGTAACTCCCGCATTGTTTCCCCATCGGCCATCGGGGACAGTGCTGGAACAATGGGTGCGATGGAGCAGCGGTTCGGGAAAACACTGATCCTGTTTGTGCAGGCAAAAAGCAAAGTTTTTCTGCCCAAAAAACTTACCATGGTTGAAGCTGCAGCCTGAATACAAGTGATCTTGAAAAGAATCTGGAATGTTAAAAGGGGTTTCAATTCAGAGGCTAACTCCTCTGATCTTCTTCAGCTGAAAGTGTCTGTTTTAGTTCTCATGGACAGGATCCAAGATCTCTTGTACAAAGAAAGGTTCTTAGGGGGATGAAGGAGAAGTCAAGTCTGAAGTTTTCCTGCTACCTTATATTATTATAAATCCCCATGACAACAGTTATTCCAGTAGTAAAAGTGTTTGCGTGTAAGCAGTGGTCCTACAGGACTTTTTTCATGTAATCTCTTCTTGATTCTGCTTGGGTTGATTCTTGTTTGTTAGCTCAGGAATGCCGTGGATGAGAGGAGAAACCCGCATGCGTCCTCCACTCCCCTGTACACGCTGTTTTCTTGTTCTCTAGCAAACCTCTCAAGCTTTGTGTTCTTTTGTTTGTTTTTATTAGCTGTTTGCTCTTGTATCTCTTAGTGCCTTAAAACTATGCAGGCTAAAGGTCTTAATACTTCGAATGGTTTGAGCATCCTTCATGTGCTGGTTGTTTTATGGCAGCTTCAGCTGTGAGAGCATTGCAGGAGTAACCACGTCGGCAGCCCCTCGAACCTGTGTGACTACCTTGTAGTGTCAGCACTGCTGTTGGCTGTGCAAACCCAAATGGCTTCTCCTATAGCGTTTCTGATGAAAAGTCACTGATACAAATGCAGTTGATATGCTTCGAATTTAACATCTTGTCCCTTGGACATAGTGCCTGAGGCTTAAAACACAAACAAATCAGCCCTTCATAAGGAGATGCTTATGTGTTAAATCCTACTTTTCCTTGGCTTTGACAAACATCAACAAACGTCTTGGCAATAAAGTACAAGAGATTACATGTTATATATGGGCGGCAAGCACATAATGCAGCAGAGGGAGGGACCATTTCTGCTCCTGATGAAAGCAGAGTGCTAAGAATTATGCCATTAGTCATATGAAATGCATCCAGCACCAGCCTAATGGTCAAAACTAATGTTAATGCTCAGGGGTGTCTTGTCAGGGCTTGGAGAGCGTAAACCTCAGCGGGCATGTGAATTGGTGGGCAGATGCCCTACCTGCACTGGGCCTTCTTCTAAGAGGCGACCTGCTCGTTTCAGTGCTCCTTTGCTGCCTTCTCCCTTGTTCCCAGCAGTTCATGACTCAGGCAGATAAAACATTGGTTGAAAAGGGCAAACACTTAACTGAAGAAAAATAGTTAATTGAAAATAATGTCATATTTTTACATTCTGCAATTGTCTCTCTCGGGGCACTAATTGCTGTTTATTATAGTGGCTAATGTATATGTTTACAGTGGGTTTTTTTTGCATTACAAGTAGGACATCACTTACGCTGAAGTTGCTTGTTTTACTTTTCAGACCAACAAAACTCCCACAGATGAAAGCTTGTCTCACGTAAGAGAACTGTTGAAAAACTTTTTCTATGGACATAAAATCTGACATGATGATAATCTGAAACTGCTCACTCCCCAAGGATGACAAAACTCCAGAAACTTCAAAGCGAAGAAAGAATTGCCAGAGGGGAAATTGTAATTAAAATTAGATAACCTGTATGAAAAGCATCCAATTTGTAGCCTATAAAAGCGTTTTAGAACCACAGTTCTTCAGCCCCAGGACCATAGCTGTAGTCATTATCTCAAGACTTTCACAGCAGAATCAAAACATGTTAATTTGTTAATGAGTCAGTATGTAGCAGTAAGGAAAAGATTCTAACAAGGAATACAAACAGAAAGACTGCATTTCTATTTTTAAGCAAATGCACTGTTTAAGTCAAGTCAAAGCTTTGGTTCCTGTGAAAGTGCCTCATCCCTTCCCGAGAATGTGGTTTTAAAATGAGGGAATTGGCCTCTTCCAGACTTTATCTTAGCCAAAAGACCAAGAAGCACATCATTGAGCCTTTCAGACAGTGTGGTTTCATCTCAAGCTGTCTCGGCAGAAACAGGGGCTGCTTTCACACGTGCGCCGGGCTGGGAGGATGAGGAGAGGAGCAGGGGTCACCCCAGCGTGCCTTCCCTCCTGGCAGGGATCCTGTGAGCCACCTCCGAGTCCCACCACCACACAACTTTCATGTGATAAAGTGTGCAGAACACGCAAAGCAGCCTCTGACAGCCAAATAACGGCCTTGCTTGTTTTAACTACCTGCCTGGAGGGGAGAGGCAGCTGCTGGACTAAGGATTGTATTGAGTGCTTCTGGCCTGAGAATCTGTGAGATGTCAAAAAGCAAAGAGAAACCCCAAACCCAGGTGAGAAAGTAGATTTCTTCTTGTTTCCACACTTCCCACCAGAGTTTTTTTTCATCCACCCTCTGGTTTGCAGCAGCTAATCCATAAATCTGGCGCTTCTCCAACACGACTGCTCTGCTAGTGGCAGCTCTCCCAGCAGGGCAGAGATGGAGGCTTCCCCACGCTGTGCCAACACAGCGCAGCAAAAATATAATTTCCAGCTAATTATTGTGTGCCTCAGATTAGGAGAGGATCAAGGACTTCTCTGAGAGTTTGGGTTGTTGTGGGGTTGGAGTGCTGAAGTGTAATGGGGAAAGATAGGCAATGGAAAGAAAAGCCCAAAGAGGAATACAAAAAGGAAATAGAAAGGGGCAAGGGAGATGGGATGGTGAAGAGGTGGAAGCGAGGAAAAGGAAATATTGACTATGAAGGAGGAAAAGTAGGGGAGTGAAGAAGTCAGAAAACTCATGGATTGGGACTTCTTAAGACAGAAGAACTTCAGCCACTTCAGGTCAAATATTTTTTCTTTCCTCCTCCATTGCACTATGGCATTCATGTAAATGTTTGATGTAAATGGAATTTAAGGCCTGATGATGTCAATGCTATCAAGTAGTTCAGAACTCAGGGAAGTTTTAAGGCCAAAACAGCCCTTTCCATCACCTGGCTGCTGAGTGCCTGATCACTAGATCTGGGACAACCTGCCGGTATTTTCAGGAGAAGGTCTCCTCAGCTGGCACATTAGCAGCATTGGTAGCCCTGAGGAAACCCTGTAGTGTGATGGCAGAATGGGTTACCTGGAAATTAGGGACTGTGGGAGAACAACTTGATCTTACCAATGTCCAAAAACTATTGTTGCCAAGTCCTTTCTCTTTTATATAGTCAGTAAAAATTGAGGTCCAAAGGCACATCCAAAATCAACTGCATCTCACTGATCATTGCTCTTTCCAGGTCTGTCTTTTAGATCAAATCCCATTTGCTGCTCCGTCCTCATTCAACACCTTGTAATTTTAGTTTCTGAGTGAGCCACAGAGAACAGTATATAGTGTTCACACACAGAAGTGTGTGTGCTACATCAACGCAAATGAAAGCATTATAGATACCCACTCTGATTACCTCCCATCACTAAGGAGTCAATGGACCAGACAGGTTAAGAGAAGAAAATGGGCTTGAGGGAAAAGTCAGATTAACAGGGGGGTAAGTAGTTATCTCCTAGGTCTGAATCTCATAATTAGCCAGGGCAGACTTCTCTTTGTCCCAGGATTAAAAAATTAATAATAATAATGGCTGATGTACTAGGTTACTTCGGTAACTTCACAATATAATAACAATTGGGAGGACTAGATTCGATCTTTTCCAGATAAGAAAACAGGCAGGAAGTAGGTGTTTTCTCTGTACCTACCTTCATGTGACATGGTAATCCAGTGTCTTGTACCTGACAGTGGGGAAAAGCTGCACGTCTTCCTAAACGCTCTTGCACATGGCCTACGCTTGCAAACACTTATAATGATAAAGTATTCATTATATCATTTCTGCCTAAAGCAAAAATATTCTGGTGATCTGATTTAAAAAGCACTTATCTCATGCTGGTCTCTATTTATGGGAGCAGTGACTCCAGGTACTGCTATTATTAGCACTGTTACAAATGTTATTTGTGTTTTGTTGCAACACTTTTCATTTAATCTAACATCCCAAGGCACTTTCTAAAAAAAGTTGTTTTGTATCAGTAGTGCCAGATGTAAGTAAATATTCTTCCAGCCAGGGATTTACCTTCACCTGGGAACTGTAGGCTGCTGGCTGTTGCATGGGCCCAGAACTCAGCAGATCTGGATCCCATTTGTAGTTTTTATAAAATTTTCCGTACTGAGTGAAAAATTGTTCAATGATTAAAACCTTGGGAGAACAGCGAGATTGTGAAGCAATGGAGTCAACCGCTGGGTTCTTTACCTTTCTGAATCTTTTTCTATAACGAAGGTGCTTCGGGCCCTCCACGTGCTACTCCCTATGTTGTCAAGCTGTGAGTGATTCAAACCAGAAGAAATATCAAGGGACTCAGGTAGTGAAGTGTTTTTTGAACATGCTGCTGGACATACAGCCCCAGCACAGCAACCCTTGATTATCAGGCAGCCCAAAGGGGGGCAGAAGAATTGCTGGAGCCCCCTGGGTCCCGGCCAGGTGCAGGCTGATATGTTCCTGCTCTCGCTGGTCTAACCAGGGATGGCTGGATCCCAGCTCATGCCAGGCTGCGACCTGAATGTCCACGCATCCTGCTTTCCAGATAAAGGAATCACAGCCATGCAGTCCAGATGAGAGGTGAGAAAAGGGGACCTGGCTCATTTTAAATGGAGACAACAGCATCATATCTGTGTATCTAGTTGTTACGGATTTACTAGCACAGCAGGATGGGAGGTAGAAATAGGGATTCTTCAAGGATTCTGCCTTCTGGAAGATTTTATTCCATCAAGTTCCCACTCAAGGATGCACAACAGTTGACACGATGATATGGGGTTTGGTGCACAAGGAAAAATCCACACACTATCCCTGTCAGTGCAGAAATAGCTGAGGAACCATGAGAATGGAGGACATCAGGTGACTCTCCCACACAGTAAATGCCATGGACAAATATAATCAAGTATAATAGCATGTGCTAGAAACTTAAACATCCTGGTGAAGACTTTCATTCAGGAAATAGGGACGGCAATGCATGCCTGCTTCAAAGACTGTGATTTTAATTATGTCTAACCAGGGACAAATACGTCTCCTTCATTTATTATTTGCCATTCTGCTCTGGCCTGGAAAGTGGTACTACACTGGGTTTTATTATCAGCCTTTCTGCTGCTCCACATAAAATATGGAGGGTCGTACCAATCCCCTGAATCATTCACTCAGCAACATTGTTTGGGTTTGGTTTAGGATGTTTCTCAAATTCGAGTTGAGGCTGGTTTGATGTTTCGCTCTTCAAAGTTATTCACCACCCAGCCCTTTTGTGGCTCCGTTGAGTTCAGAAGTTGGCACTAGAGCCATGTGCTGTATCTGAGCTTTCACAATAGCAGCCAAACAAATTAATATTTTCCAAAGATGCAACATGGAAGGCTATTGCATCTTCTACTTTTATGGCTGTGATCTTGCTTTATTTCACACTCAGACTTTAAGCCTCATTTGGTGCCATTTCCTTGTCTTGAGTACCGAGTAACTCTTTACATGCTGAAGATATAATTTGGTACCTCCTAACTCTAGTCCTATAAACCAGGCCTATACGCTAGTTGAAGCTTTTTCTGTGAACAAATCCAAACTGACCTGCAACTCTAGCAGCATTCTTGTTTCATGGTACCCTTCATTTGAAGGTCAGACTGTAGGTTACTAACCTGTTAATTAAGAGAATAGGAATAGAGAGGTGGAGCTGTCTCATGTCCCAGACTGTCAGTGTCAGCTGATCCGTGTTACACAATATAAAATATTTGGACCGTTGGAATTTGAGAGTGATGATAACATTGAGCTCTTTCGTGGTGGTGTCCATTTGAGAAGGCTCATTAGCACTGCAAGCTTTCCCAACCAAACAAAAAAGCAAATGACATTATACCTTCTGTGCACCTTGCTATATAGCTGAACTACATGCAAATCCAAGGATGCCTTCCTCTGGGCTCTCCCTGCTTTAATCATAGCAGACTCTGCCTGTTATGTCCAAGCACAAAACACAGAGCCTGAATCCGTTCTTAACAGCAGAAACATTTCCTCCCTTGCAAGCTGGAGTTAACTCTGGCCCCAGTCAGCTGAAGCACAAGTATTTACACAAGTACTTACATTTGTATTTGCAGTGGGTGTGCAGGAAAACAGATGGTTGGATAGATCTCTCTCATTCCGCTAAGCAAGAACAAAAAGCTATTCCTTTTTCTCAGCCATGGCAGGACACCTGATTTAAAAGTAGATGCTAGCTGGTATTTTGTAACTACCGCATGGTGCAGCTTGAGTCAACAGTGGGCTGAAAGTAAGATATTGCTGCAGTACGTTCAAAGTCCTTTGCGTTGCCTGTTGGCCACAAGCATTACCTCAGAAGGAACTAAAATAAGAAAGTCACGTTAATGATGAGCTTGCTCTTGGCCTGGACAACACGGAGCACCATCGCGGGAAGTCTGGCTCCCCATTTCACAGCGGGTTGTCCCTGCAACAGGGACATGAAAAAGGAGGAGGTGGTGTAACGTTGGGAAAGCTCTGGCAGGACGTGGAGCTGCCTGGAGGAAGGGTTGCCGGCAGTCCTCGCAGCTCTCCAGGTGGGCTTCCCAAAACAGTTCTGGGCACCTCCTGAACCCTTCCCCTCCTAGCCCACCACCCCTCCAGGGTCACAAGGGGCAGCTGGAGTCACTCTTCGTGATGACTCGAGCAGTACAAACAGTGGGGGAATCTCTCCCCTTGTGAATCACCACAAATGGAAAATAATCGTCTTATAAAGATACAATCTCTGCAACCAGCAAAACTTTGTCAGCACAAGAATAAGACATTCCCTGTAATCCTGTCCTCGCTGAAAGAAGTTTATTCAAGTATTTATCTAACCTTGTATTTAACCAGGAAATCCAGCTGAGCTAATCACTTTCTGCCAAAGAAGTATTTGGGCACTCGTCTGCCATGACATTTTTGAATGATTCTGTACACTCTGGCCATTCTTCTAATGGTTTAATCACACCCAGAAAGAGTCACACATTTTTCAATGATGTTTCTCTCAAAAAATCAAAGAGCGTTGTCATCGGAGGAGACTTAAGAAAATGCTATGCATTGTTTGTAGAGGTGACGCCCTAAGATGAGAGAGGCCAAGGGGTTCTGCCTCACGTGCTTTGTATGGACCCTTTCTTCCCCCATCGAACCTCACACAATTCCATTCTGCATTTTACGCCTTTATTCTACAGTAACGCTCTCTCTTGCTGAGATTTCAGATGAGGTTCATTTTTGTTCCGTAACCCCTAAGGGTTTGGTGGCTTGGTTACCTCTACCCATATCCTGCCTCAGAAATAGTACTGCAATGTGCATTGTTGCTGCATGTCGTCTCATAAATCGCAAGGTGCGCACAAACACACAGTTTGTGACGAGCTTATGGGTAGAAAGACATATGAGAGAATCCCAAGGTTATACTTTATATGGAATTTATGTGGATATTATATGGAATTTATATGCATAACAGCAATCCTGGGAACGCTGGCTTTGCAGTTATTCTGGGCACAGACTGGCACAAAACAGTCTCAAGGCCAGTGGCTTAGGGAACTGCCACTGCCCACTCCATAACGCCAGCCTGAGCATCGCGTGCCTCAGTTTCCCTGCAGGTAAAATGGTGGTGATTGGTCTGACCTCATTCAGGGCCCAGGGATGAGCAGCGCTACGTACATCTGCTCTGGATGTCCGGGAGCATTCCTACCCCAGCACTCACAATGGAAGCATGAGTGGCAAAACCAGCCACAAGCATCCTCAGAGTTCACTGCCTCATCCCACCTCCATCTGTGCAACACTCACGTGTTAACATCACCAAAAAGGAGAAAAAAAAAAAAAAAGAAAGAAAAAGGCAGACACTTGAGACTCACCCCCCTCCTTGTCCTTTGGAAGGATTATTCAACAATAATGATTGTCAAATAATTAGCCACCACCCCCCCTCCATTGTCCCAGTCAGATCGCAGCCGTGCTGAGTCAGGCTGTGGTGAGGCGCTCGCAGGCTCTGGGTGTCCCCGGCACCCCAAGGCGTCCTGCGAGGCGGCCCCCCCCGAGCCTCCCTACAGCCACCCGCGTGGGGACGCCCGTCCTGGGCGGCACGGAGCTGCCTTCAACACCAGTGGGGACCAAAAGGCTCGTAGCAAAGCCTCTGTGCTCCCAGCACCTTGCAGGATCAGGCCTCCAGTAAGAAAGTCATGCGGACGTGGCCACAGCCAAATGCGAAACAGCTGAACGCGCTGCAGCTGGGCGCATTGTCTTCAGATCAGGCCCTGGAAGAATTAAAACCAAGTGTGCGATCTGAGCATGCCGAAATGAACTCCAAATGAAATTCGAGTTAGCTCTCTCCTTAGCAGGGAGCACAGGATCAGATTGTTAGGTTTTAATAAAGTGTGGCCAGCATTTTAATAAAGTGTGGCTAGTACATTATCCAACATGCTTTTACAATTACTGCAGAAACAAGGACAGGAACTTCATTAACACTTTACAGGGGAAAGAAAGCTGTGCTACAGTCAAGTGATATATTGCTGTTGTGACTGTAGGTGTCCTGCATTTAAGAAAACAAGGAAAAATCCTGGGGAAGGGAGTAATTACACTGTCAGCAAACGTGTTTGTGTTAGCAATGAGCGATTCCCTTCCAAGCCCCACAGCTGCCGGGAGCCTGCATCGCAACATGGCCAATTTCTGGGACAGAAGGTGACTCCATAAACGCAGCAAGAGCTGTAATGTGAGAGACAAAACTCCTGAAGGGAAAAGATGGAATTAAAAAGAAAAAGGCAAACTGACAAAAAGCATGCAGAATCATTTACAAAATGTATTTTCCAGGCGGCTGCAACAACCGCTGGCAGGATTAGGCTTACCACTTTTAAAGCAGAGGTTAACTGCTTTGATAGAGCGCAGGTGAGGTATATCTTCTGCGTTGCATGTCAGGCAGGATTAGCTACTTGGCAAATTATCAAAGCCAACTGATAGCAAAACAAGTTGGGACTCTCCTACAGTGGCAGTTTAAAACTAGGTGTAACTTCACCCAAAACAAATGAATACAGCGGGGGTGTGAGGGGACTACCTAAGTAATTAACCCTTCATTAACTTCCCAGCAGATTACAGTGTTTTGCAGAATTCAAGGAGGTCTTGAGATTTAAAAGGGTGTTGGGTAGCTGGGAGTAGACTTCAGTTACTGGGTGAGTTGCTTCTGCGTAATCTGGGCATCCAGTCTGGGCTGCAAGGAGGTGGCTGTGATGTGAAATGGTTCCTTGGGGTCTCCAGCACCCCTGGCTGCTCAGCTCATAGGTTCCCACATTGCAGGAGCAAGCACATGGTCACCCACATGGTGTTCCTCTGGGTGCAGAAAGGCTGCTCTGCAGTTCGGGAAGAGTATTTCCAAGTGCTCATCGTGAATGTAAAACCACCCGGTGAACTGCTGTGCAGGGTTCTGCGAGACGGATTTTTATACTGTTTTGAATTAGAAGAGCTGAAGCACTCCAGGAGAAATTCACATATGACGAATTACTAATTCCTCCAAGGGGTCCATGCAGTAGATATCTGCGATGTCTGTAATAGCATAGATAATCATGCACAGGCTTAGAAATGCTGCCCTTTATCTTCAACTGTCTTCAAACAACTTTCTAATTTTGCATTTTTGCCTCTCTGTACCAGGAAATACAAACAAGTTTATATGCTCACAGCGAACACATGTCTTCATTTGGCGGCCCGGCTACCCCAACAAGATCATGCAGCTTGTGGAAACTCGGAGAGTAACCAGTTTTGTAGCACTGCATATGGAAAACCAGGCATGCAAAACTGGATGCTGGGCTGAAAATGTGGCGTGTCGGGGATAATGAACGAGACAGGAGGCAATTAACAGTAGAAAAGTGACAATCTGACAACATGCTCAATTAATGTAATCAGATTTCACATTCACTTCATGGATGTAGTAAATCAAAGTATAAGTAGGAATGATATGAACTTTTTAATATTAAAAACTATTCCCATAACATGCAAAGTCAGGGAATACCGGTAAATTTGTCTGTTGCCAATCATTAACTGATTTAGGATAGACCTTGTTGAGTAATTATATTTAATAAGAGCTTGTCCATACAAGCTGCTATCAGATGTCATTTTATACAGTTTCAAACCAGATATAATGGCTGAGCTGCGCACATTAACTCTCTGTAATACTGTACTGTCTTTTTGTGGGAGAGGGGTGGGAAAATTCAAAACTGATTATTGTGTGGCTTCCTTTCAGACAGTTGTATTTGATCTAATTTGATTTATTGCTGCACATTTTGAATGAGCAGAAATGTCTTGAGGGGAAACGAGACTTGTTACAGTAATGTTCGCATTAATATAATTTCACCTGCTTGCTTGGTGGGCTCCGCAGTTGTCTGTGTTCATTACTGTTTGGGAGTCTTCTGTGTTAAAAAGCTCCTCTTTATCTATTTGCTCTCTCATAGGGATGTAATGAGATTCCCACACCCTCCACAAGTGGTGATTGTGTAACTAATCCATGCTGGCATAACAAAGTCTTCACCTAGATTACTAATATTGCTAAACATATATGCAGGACAAAGGCAGATGTCTATATTTTTTTTTTGAGCAAAGCACAGCTGTAACTCACAGGCAATTTTTCTAGGTGGTCCTAGAAGACAGACGTGTTGAACCTCAAGGAGGGAGTTTGGAGGTTAGAAGCTCCACTTAATTTTTAGAGGAGCGTGTAAACATTTGGGTGCTAATATTACTTGCAGGCACAAAACCACAAATAATTCTGATTGCTCAAGGGCTTCTGAGTCCCCAGTGTAACGCAGCCTGCTCTTTAATGTACTGCCACTGCTTTTCTTCAGCAGGAAGACGTGGGGAGAAGAACCAGTGGCTTCTCTGTCACACTCTTTCTAAGAAAGGCATAAACACTTAAAAAAGCATAAGAAAAGACATAAACACCTATGCATGAAACCATCTACTCTGCCGCAAGGACTCAAGGCTGTTCTGCTCAGAAATTCAGAAATTAGTGTTTGGAGTCAGTTTTGCCACCCGTGTTGTGCACGATGGTTGGTAGGGGCCATATCTGTGCAATTAATCGTTATGTAACGCCTTGCTTCAACAACAGTTTGCTTCTGGAATTTATTCACATCTGCACTTCCAGTCCTAACCCTGTAAGCCAGGCGAATACATGGCAGCACCCGCCTTTAAGGTGACGTGCCTCTGCACCCTGCTAGGCTTTTGTATGGCCTCACATCGTGCTGCCAGTAGTACACTTCGTATATGCTTCCCAGGTGATTTACACCATTCACTGTGCTGGGTGCTGAGTGAGGACAGCCCCATCTCGCCTTAAAACAGCCCTGCTAATGGGTGCTGGGGCAGTGACCATCACCTCCTCGGTCCTCTCTGCACCTGGAAACAATAACCAAACCACTCAGTATAAATCCACCCCATTCTCAGGTGGATTTTCAGTGCAAAATGAGGCTTTCCTGCTATATTTAATTAGGGTGAGTCTTGTTTTCTAGTATTACAAAGACTTATTCTGGGTTTGTTTGGTATCTTTGTGTGTTTCGGTATGTGCAACGTCTCCCTGGCACCATGCAATGACAACAGCATGCGTTTGCCTTGCTGAGGGATATCTCAGCTACGAACACTTTCTGATTTGCAGGATGAATTTATTTCTATCTACAGCTGTTTTGGGGCTGGTGTTCATGTCTGACTTCACTGGGCTAGCCCTGCTTTTGCTCTGGAGGTTTTGTGTGTGGGGCTGCTCTCAGCGATGCAGCATGTGTGCACGCCACACACAGACAACTGTGTTTGTCCCTGATGGGCTGAAGAAATACCTCCTAAACTAGTTCTTGACATATTAGGTGTTGGCCAGGGAGGTAATTTGTTCTTCTGACACTGGTTTGGATCTTTCCGTTGTGTTTGCTATTCACTGTGAAATCTTCATGAGCAAAAGAGCCCAATTTGCATAAAATTATAGGAATAGGGATTTATTTCAACAAAGGGGGGAGGGAGAAAAAGTCTGAGGAAAAAAAGATGTGTTTTCTTATTCTCCTGACCTGTTTGGTAAAGTTTCTACAGAAATTTCTCCTGTTACAGTGTAACTTTATGCTGTATTTAGTATGGCCTGGCTGTATCCCATGAGTGGTCTGAACAGGAGCACATCCAAATCTGTGGGACCTTCACATTTCAGTCTCTATCTAGATGTGACATTTAACTTTCTCAACTGCATTTGCATCCTGAAACGCACAGATAATGCAACCGTTTGGCCTTTGGAGAAGTCCGTGTCACTTGCGTTCCCACCTCCAGCAGCCGTGCGTACTGCCGCAGCCGCGAGTGCCAGCGCTGCCTGCGCAGGCTGGGCTGCGTGCTGCGGCAGGGTGACAGCCACCCGGGTCACATACCCGCAAGTGACTCTACCTCTCCTCACCTGCATGCTCGTTAAGGAATCGCTCTAATTACCTGGGCCATAATCCCTCCCTGGGGGGATGCCTTGTGCACAAAATTAATTTCATTTGGCCACAGAAACGCCTTGTGCCTTTGGCCTCTAAGTCTTTATCCGTAGAGGAAAAAACGTCCAAAGCAAAGGTACTTCACTTGTAAGGCCCAGTAGAAAATACCTCACACCATGCTGGACTAGAGATCGTTATTGACTTAAGCTCAGTCAATACATGTTTTAGAAGGGGACTGGTTTTAATTTTTTGTCTGAAAAGCCACTTGAGGCTTGATCTGCCTCTGTTGACCAAGCTTACTAATGTGCAGGGGGGGCGAGCTGAATCTGCTGGGGCTTGGAGATGGGCTAAAGGCAGGTCTACACCTGGCATCTCCTCTGTGACCTACCGTACGGCTCGCGCAGGCTGAAGACTTCCCACATTTCTTTTCGTATTTCCTTCCTTTCGTCTCTCGCTTCCTCTTCTCTCCCTTCATTCCTTTTGGAAAGGTAATTATGTCTGGCATTTGGAGAGGTAAATGTTGTTCCAGCAAGATAAATAGCTTTGCAGAAAATGCCTACTTTCTTCAAAAAATATTGTTTTTACAGAGAAAGTGCAAATTAAAACAACTCAGCTGAAGATATAAAAATAAGATTCTGTCCAAAAGCCTCTGAGTTTTCAGGGTGACTGTAAATTTTTGGGTAGTTGAAATTCCTGTAGAGGACGGAGGGAAAAAAACAAACATGTTTTCACCATTTCTAGTGATTCCACTATTTCACCTCAAGGGGGAAGCTGGGTTTATTGAAGTTATTTTTTCCACAGCAGTGGCTATTTGAGTCCTCTCATTCCCCTTTCTCTTTTTCATGCTTTTCCCACAATTTAAACCATATTAAAAATCTTCTAAAATTCCTTATCTTTCTCCCCGCTTTCTAAAACATTCAAATCTTGCTATGATTTTACTATTCATAAAAGAAAGAAAAAAGAGACAGATGAAAACGATAATTTTCATCAAAGAAAACATTAAAAACATTATATATTTTTTTTTTAAAGTGAAGTGTTTTGGAGAAAAAGAGGAAAAAATAAAAGCTGTACTTGAGCACTTCTTAAATGGTGTGTCGATTCAAGGGCTTCACATTTCATCAGCATCCTTAATGAGCTTGAGGTGCCTCTAATAAATCTCAGCCCTTTTAATGAATTCTTTATAGCTCTTAACTGCTTTAGATAGAGGTTGACGAGTGTAACCGGTAGCGCAAAATCTTGGCATGCAATAAGACGAACAGCCCCATCCTTTCCCTCTGGCATCCCATCTGAATTTTTGCAGCAGAGATAACCAAGAATCTGTCACTGCTATGAAGTTTGAAATTTAATTAGGAAACTAATAAAACAGCTCTCATATAGTACTGCAGTTGCCTAGGAGATATTATGTATTGTTTAAGAGCTTCTACCAATGGAGCAGGATTGCATGTGTTAGAGATCTGTTATTTGAGTGAAGAGGGTTTAAGATTGACTGCTTCTCTTTCGTAAACCATTTCCTAGTAGGGTTAATAATTTACTAGAAAGAAATATTGGTACTCCTTGAATGGGCCCTTTATGCACCATTGAGGAGCAGAGACTAAGAGATTAGTTTCAAATACCGCTCATTTCAGAAAGAGATTGGGGGCTCTGTCTCTCCCTCCACTTCCCCTACAGTTTCCATTCTCAGTTGGATTCTCAATGAAAAAGAGCCCCTTTTTTATTTTTTTTTTTAATTTTTTTATTTGTAACCCCAATGCTCTGGAAATCATCCTAGCACAGTTAGAGCTCTCCTCTTTGGGCTTTTCAGAGACAAAAACTGGGGTAAATTGTCTCAGCTGTAGTGGAGGAGCCATACATGATTGCAAGAGTAGAATCAGATTAGATTCCTCACGATGGATCTTGCTGTAAGATCTGCCCCCGAGTAAATGCTTGGTGTTTTATGTCCAGACAAACTCTTGATTCAATGGAAGTTTTGGCACTAATTTCAAGTAAGGGAGTTTTGGTTTGGTACAATTAGTTTCAATGCATATCATAGTTAGTAGACTGTATTTTATTTTGTTGGTATACTCTATAAAACATAGTCCTATTGACTAATCTATAAGTATGAAGCTACTGTATGCAGTTAGTACTAGAATTCATAAGAAAATGGTTTTATTGTACCTAAAGACCTTTTAAGATTTCAAATCTTTTTCCCATAGCTCATCAGAAAACCACTAAACTTTGTATTTGTGTTTAGATTATTTTTTTTTGCAATATGTCAACTTATATTTCAAAATGAATAGTTTCTTCAAATAAAACTTTTGTTGTGAAAATGCCAAGGAAAGCTTGTTTGACCATTTCAAACCATTGTTTTTGGAAGAATAATTGAAATTCAAAAAATCTACTGAAGCTGTCCCACCCCTCCAAACTATATCTGTTTGGGCAAAGCAGCATATTCCCGCAACAAAAAGAAACCACATTAAAAGTATTGACCAAGTCTATTTAATATTTATTGCTCTTTGATAACTGAAGAGAATATGAAAATCTTCTCAGCAGGGCGCCAGGAGAAGGATTTTCTTGGAGAGCAGTTTTACTGAGAAAATTGTGGCTCCATTATGATTTTCTCAGCTGAGGACCTGGCCTTTTGGCCCCTCAGTAAATGAACATCATGAGTTTTTTGCACTTCCTGGAAGCTCCTGGTAAGGGGATTTTATTGTTCGAGGCTGCAGATAGCACACTAAGCTGAAATGGAGACAGTTGTTTTCCCAAAGCGCTCGGATTGCAGTAGGCTGCAGAGAGGGTGGTATATGGGTTTGTGCAATAGCGTGATTGTTGGAGCCATCCAGTGACAGATGTAGTTAAACTGATTTATTATCAACATAAAGGGTGTTCAATAATAATACAACAATGATGAATCCTCACTTTCTGCTGAAAGGCAGCAACTCATGGCCTGTGGCAGGCAGATGACTGAACTTGTAAGATGAATTCTACAGACTTCAGCTCAACAAAATCACAATGTTTATCCTTTAAAAATAAGAGAGATCTTCAGCCTAATTCCAGTCCTCCAGAGTAAAACACTCTGAAGTCAATCGTATTTTCACAACAGCTCATAGCTTTGTCTTAACGACCGATAACAAGTGTCTCAGTGGCAGCATTTGTGGAGCAGCAAGGATCTTTATCTGGCTGTGACACGGGTGGTGTCAAGTGAGTCATTTTACCTTGATGAACTATAGTGACCTCATTAGGGTTTTGTGAGCCACGACTGACTAATGAACGTGGTGCTGAGCTCCTTCCGCAAGGTAGCGAGTTCCCTTGAGCCAAGCAGTTGATGAAATTATATCCGTGAGCATCTGACCTATTGGGCAAGCTTTGCGCTGAGCCGATGGCAGAGTCCAACCAACAACATATCGTTAAGACTTTTTTATGGTTAGGAATGAGTTGCATGGACTGAAATGGTTTTCCTGCAGGCTGAAAGGCTCTTGGGAATGTTATTTGGTTATGGAGCTTGCTGCCTCTCAGTTATGGGTTTGAATCCAGCCTTATTAACTTACTGAAAAAATATTACACCTTATCCCTACTGGAGGGGCCGTGCTCTAAATGGGATGTCCATAACATGACTGAAAGTCATATTTTGTGCACAGAATATGGGGTGCAGCCATTCAGAAGCACAAATGAATATGAATATGCCACAGGCATCACCTAGGAGGGGAACACCTTGGAGTAAGGATGGGGTTAAACTTCCATCTCCGTGGTATAATTACTGAGAGAAATGGGCTGCTTGTAATTATGATGATATTAAACCTGATAAAATGTTTGGGCTAGATTTTTTCCTCATTTATACTGGTATGAATCAGGAGACTGAGAGGAGATCTTGGCCAAATGGAGTTCTTCAGATAAACCTCAGGCTAAATGAGATTGAAATCTTTCACTCCCATGATAACCCTTCAAACAGCTTGTTTGCTCTTCTGTTAGAAGCCAGGTATATTTATGGTGCAAACTATACAAAGATCACTGCTATTAATTAACTGTGTTCTAAAGTTCTTAATCTCATCCTCTTCAGGAGCACTAAAATAATTTACATAAAAAAACAATAGTGTTGAAAAAGTTTCCATCTGTTTTCTATCTTTTCCAAGAAATTTTTAGATGTTGGCCCTTTTCCCAGCAGACCATCTCCCCGAGGAAGCATATCTTGACCAAGATGCCTTCCCAAACTACACTAATTAAGGTGGTTCTATGTGAGTCACGGGGACTTTCCTCCTCTTTCATAAGATATGAGTGATTCTCTTTGGGGAGGAAAACAACAAAATCAGTGTTTCTAGTCAGGAGAAAGCATGATAACCTATAAGTGTCACCTGATTTTAACTGATGCAGACAGAGCTATATAGGGGCTAGACTGTCAGATGATGTAAATTGTGCAACTCCATTGACTTGCTGATGAGCTGTCCTTAAAAATTCCATGCGTAAAGTCAGCATATGACATCAGTAGATCTGGTATAGCAACATGGCTTTGGATGCAAACCATTTCTAACACTGAACAGATTCAAAAGCAAAATGAAAAGATATTTATGAAAGAATTACAAGAAAAATCTAAATAAACAAACTTATTTATTTGCAATGCATAATTTCAGCAGTTTTATTTATGACGATTCCTTGGTTCTGTTACAGATAAAAGCTGTTATACAATATGTTATCTCTGACTATCTAGCAATCATTCTTAATTTTATTTACTTAAATACTTGCAAGCTTTCTTAGCACATACAGCTACAAAGTAATGAGAAAATTTTGATTGCTAAGCGTAACTTCCCTAAATCACTGTTCTCGTAGCAGAAGTTCTAAAGAAGAAATAAAAATAGGAAGGTCTTCTACAGCAGGCCACTCCACTCCTGAGCTCTCCTCTCAAGTGAAGAAAAAAAAGAATAAACTCCTATTTTTGTACATTCTGTACACTTTACACATCACCGGCAATGTTGCAAGAAATTAACAATGAAATTAATGGTGTTAAATTCATAACAACAAAAAACACATCCCACAATGATGAAAAATTGGCCTGTGCCAAATAGAATAAAATTTCTAAAATTTGGCTGTTACAGAGAAAGGAGAAGAAACTCCTTGTAAAGAAGGGAATACACTTTTCTGTGAAGATGGTGACAGAAGCTGACATCATAGCAGGAGATCAGCAAAACTGCTACACTGACTCCAGGTTTCTGTGGCTTTCCCAAATTCTGAACGTGTCCATACAGCTGTGGCTCCAGTTCAGGTCAAAACTGGAAAGCAACTGACTCCAATGGCAAACTTTGTGTCTGAGGGCATGTGAATATCACAAGAGTAACTAATGTTGCAAAATTTTTATTATCTGGGGCACAAAAAGCCCCAAAAATGCAGCTCATGGGATTTTGCCATTCCTGCTGCAAACTCCCCTGGTAGCATTTTGTTGCAGTCACAAGCAAAAAGCCCTCACTGTCTCAGAGATGTGGGCAGCAACTTTTTAGTCTTTAAGATATTTTTGAGTAAATACTTCACTCGTTCTCCAGGTCTCTGAAGAATTACTTTATGGCTCCTTCTCCCCACCAACTGCTGTTTTGAATCCTTTGTTTTAGTCTCCCATGCCAAGAAGATAAGAATTGTCTTTTAGAGTTGCGTGTTCTCCTCTGACGGATCGAGGCAGTTTGGAAGTCATTTCATAAGTCTCATTTGGTCCCAGATAGATGCTCAAGCCAGGCAGAGAGCCCATGGTGCAGGGAAGTGGTGCCAAGGGGGCGATGCGTCCCTCTGTCCCATGCTGTGGGATGCAGCCCCCTGCCTAGACTCGTCCTGCTGCAGTCTGGCAGGACTGAGTCCTCCTCCTGCAGTGCAGCACGGGGCTGCCCCTGGCAATGTGCAATTCGACCTTTTCAGCACTTTGATAAATGGCTATCAAAAAGTTGTGTTCCCCCCAGGTAAGATGCAATTGCTGCCTGGGAAGCAGCGTTACATGCAAGAACAGCAGAAACAGAAAAGTCCTGCATGCACTTTCTGCTGTCTCCATTTCAACCAGACTTCACCAAGCTTTACACCTCTGAGTAGATAAACAGAATGGCATGCAACAAGGCAGGAATCAACTCTGCCATGTATAAAAATGGTTGGGTTTTATTTGTTCTGGTGCCACTCGGGTTTATCTGCACTTTGCGGATCTGAACTGGCCCTCTGGGTCAAAGACAACACCTTAGCAAAGAGCAGCAGCCAAGCCCACAGCTGAGTCTCCTTGTCCTGGAGCCGAGGTGTGCGGGCTGACGAGCAGCACCTGCCTCCTGCCCCTGCCGAGCCCCTGGCCACCAGCAACACTGCATGCCCCAGGCCGGGATGCTCTGGGAAACGGGCATCTCTGCTTCCTCCAGCTGGGTGTTAGATGACCCCGACGCAGACGAGGATGGTGGCGGGAGGGAAAGGACTTTGTTCCTCGCCTCCATTTGAACTAACAATTCACATCGCCCTGCTATTTTCACACAAAAGGGTATTTGGTAATTTTGTATTCTATAACAATGAGTCTGGTATTTCCGTAGCGATGCATATTGTTATAATCTCTCTCTGCTTTGTTTCCTCGACATATTTTTTTATTAAAAAGTCTTCCCAGTCTTAAATAAGTACAGAATAAGTGTGGTCATTCTGGGAACATGAGAGGCCTGATTATCTGACCATCAAAGCCTATGCTGTAAACAGGATACTAGTAAACAGGAACTGAACCCCATATGGAGAGTTTGTGGTTTTCTTCAGCCTCTGTTTGTTATGTCTTACATCCTGTTAATTATAGAAAAAGAGCTGGAAAGTTGGAAATAATCTTTTCTCCAGATTATTTCCAGCTTCCCTCAGATAGAAGAAAATGCAGTATAGCACTGTCTTACCTTGCTTCCTTCAGATGTAAAGCATTAAGACAATTCATTCCAAGGGGATCACTTTTCAAGGGGATTACGAGTAGATTTTTTTTTTAATTACAGCATGAAAATTAAGGTCTTATATCATCTTATTCAGGGAATCCTTCTTTTAATTTTAGCACCACTTTTTGGTATATTGTTTGGAGTTTGAGATCTTTTGCTGCCTTTTTAGAGATTTGTATGATTGATTTAATTCTGGGTAGGTGCGTTCTTGGAACAAAACCAGATGACAATCTACTTTAAACTCATCTTTTTCAAGTTATTTATGCTGTTAAGAAGTTTTGCTGGTAGTGTACCTCTTCTAGCCTGCTGGCATCACTTGCTTAGCTGCAGAGGGTTGTCCGTGCATCTGAGAGGTTTCTCCAGAGTTGGCCAGAGCAGCGGGCAGAGCAGAGAGCTAAGCTTAATTCCCACTGCTTGTTCTTGTTCTTTACCTTTGCTTTCTATGAATGATCGCCCATTTTTCCAACGTGATTCAGCCCAAATTTCCAATGGTGACAAAATGATTGAGAAGCAAAACACTGGAAAGCTTTATCCCTGAAGTTCTGCATTTTGCGGTACTTTCCCATTTTTTCTTAACAACCTGCTTTGGAGGTCTGGTGCCCGAGGGAGCCATCTTGGAGGACAGTATAAGAGGTTTTGCTTTGTTTAGACCCACTCTTATCGGATTAGGCTTTGGTTTTGCAAAACAAAAAGCCAAAATCTATTTGGTTCAAGGTTCCATGTTATCTGTGATGAATTGACAGTGCCAGCCACTGCTGATGTTTCTTAGACAGCCCTGAACCAACGACCACAAATAAATCTCCTGTTATGTTATTTTTCAGCTCTCTACTCTCAACACTGTTTCTTTAAACAGCTCTCTGATGCTAACCATCTGCTCCAAATTGCTGCATTACTCTTCAGCTCTGTAAGGACAAGTCTCATGCGCTCTACCCCCAGCAGCAGGCTCAGCATCCAGGCTCAGGCTGAGTCCTCCCTCCACGACACGGAGCCCCAGCTGCTATCGGGTCTTGTCCCCGATAGATGGAGGAAGATGGGAAGATCTCCCCTGCCCCATATCCCCAGGCTCAAGGCCTTGTAGCGCCTCCAGTCTCGGGTCTGCTGTTGGGACAGCAAAATCCTTTCAGGATTATAGGATCACCAGAAAGAAAGGGCTGCCTCCGAACGAGATGGGTGGGATGTTATAAAAAAAACACACTTAGTTCTTGCATAACCCTGCTCCCATTAAACTCAAGGAATAAAACTTCTACCAACTTTACCAGGAGCAGAGTGCGGCTAGTGAGAGCTTTTGAAGATCCCACTGTATAGCTGCACCCACTTTATGTATCCATTTTAATGACATGATTAATAAAATACCAATAGAGCTCCAAACAGTTCTGTGTTCGTTTTCCAAAGCAGTTTGACTCATCTGTAATCATAACCAGACTTCCAATTACACTGGATTTTAATTGTTCTTCTTTAAGGATAATTATTAGTACTCTGAAAAAAATTAATGTGAGTAGCTGGTGATGAGTAGGAATAGGCATCCTCGCTTCTCTCAGCCTGTTCTGTCATTTGAGTTATGAGGAATGTAATCGGATATGTGACACCCAGACAGAGTGGTTTCCAGGATCTGAGAGTGCTCTGTTTCAGTTAATGTGTTAATTTGGGCTCCATCTTCTCATTTGTTCTGCTTTGATCTATCATTTCATAAAGCCAAAGCACCAGATGAAGTGTGCGTGCTTGATTTATGTGCAAGACTGCATTTGCATACACATTAATATTTTTAAAGTTTTATTCCAAATTTCTGCAAGCCATGGTATGGAGTAATATGAGCTGTAATTTCACACTGCATGGCAACGACTGGTGGGAATAAAATTGTCCTGCAATTTGGCCATATTCACATACCAGCAGCTATTTTCCATTTGGAAATTTTGAATATTACCAATTGAAATATATCTGTAAGCAAGCTGTAAGGCGAGGCATTGCAGGAGCTGAAGGGCATGGGGCAGGAGGCTGAACCTCATGCTCACCCTATCTGGATTTTAAAGAACCGAGATTAAAGTATCAGCAAGAGGGACTTATTCTTTCTGCCTGAGAAGTAAAGAAAAACCCAGGAACTTGATCACGCAGAAGGCTTTCACATGAGTGCTTAGAAAGAAAAATCCTGACTGGGAGAACAGTTAGGACTGAATTTTCTCATGTGCTGTCTGAGAGGTTAAATTTACTTTTGTGCACAGCATAAGGCTGCTTTTTGGCATGGTGGTGTTTATATTCACCTAGTTAAAATGCCAGTGCCAGGATCCCGCTGCCATTTATCCATAAGCACAAATTATACATGTGTAAGGAGGGCGTCATTCTGACAAGCTGGGTCTTTAAACTTTCATGGCTTTGGAGAGTTGTTTGTTTTTTTTTTTGTTGTTGTTTTTTTCCTCTGACACCTAGCCCAAGGGGGTTAGAGCTGCTAAGAAATGATTGAACTGTTGTAATAATTTCTTTTTGAAATTCATGCTGGATCCTTTGAGACATAAGGTAATACCATAATGTGAATATAATCATATAATCCTTTTAGTTTTATTATAGTAATTATTGGAATTAGAACAGTATTGTTTTAATAATACTGTTTTTCTTCAAAGTGCTCCACAAGCTCCATATTATAATTCGTTTTATTTTAAAAAAGGCTCCCGGGGGAAATGCTGATTTTTAGAAATGTGCAGTTTTACTTAGAAAATATCTGTTTCAGTGCCACTTCCACCCACGATGGTGAAATTTAGGAAAATTTCAGGAAGAAAAGGTCAGGATACTAGTCTACCACTCTGCCAAACATCTTGGCCGGTACAGCAGAGGGGTGGAGGGCTCTGGTTCAGCCTCTGCTCTGCAGGTTTCAGATGGGGACCTGGGACTTTGCACTTCGGTTAAATAAGCTGCTCCCTGAACTGTCAGATAAGCCGGATCTCCCCTTCTCCAGCTGGAAATATTTGACTTTGTTCTTTGCTAGAATTAAAAGCTCTGCTTGGGTTAGTTTGATTTGTGGTTGATCGGCTGACTACAGTGAGGCTGGTTTGTGTTTGGTCGGGAGGATCTCTGCCCCGTCGCTGCTGGGGCTTTGCATGTCACGCTGGGGAGGTTTGCCGAGTGGGAAGACTTTCCCCTTTCCTAGAAGTGGTCGGTAACTGGATTTGCCTGCCAAAGTCTAGGACTTTATTCAGTAGAAAGATCATCTTAACCGTAAAAGTGATGTCCTCTGCCCTCTGATGGTTACTGATTTGAACGTGTCTGGTTCATGGCCTGGCTCACCCATGGATCTGAAGTTTTAAAGTGGCTTGCTCAGGGCTACCAGCCTTTATCAGATCTGGACTCAAACCCAGAGGCGGCTGGGTTGGAGAGCCACCCGCTCAGCCAGAAGACATCTCTTTCTCTCCATGTCCTTTTTGCTTCATAAATGTGTAGCACAATTTTGCCTCCTTTTAGCTTGTCAGAATAATCTAATCCAGACATTTCTGATTTAAATTAGAGCCATTTCCAACTAACAAACTTTCAGAACCGCCTCTCCTTCTAATCCCTTCTTATTTATTTATTTTTATATATCTTGTCTTGACAAATTATGTTGCTTCATGTCATCTCAAACGATGTGGTATAAAATTAAAAGAAAAGCCACTTTGTAATGTATCAAAATGTTATTAAAAAACCCCCCAAACGTTTCTCGTTTTTGCTCACAACTAATCCCAAGTGGCAGCGGACTGTGAGGTTTTCTGTGAATGCATTTACAATAGGAGCCAACCACACATTTCACTGAATCAACAGGCTTGTCTTGAGATATTTATGACATGATTGTTGAAACTTCTGTTTAGTCAGCCATCCCCAGGAAAGACGGCATTTTTGATAGTGCCTGAAGGAATTGGGCACATGCTGTCAAAAGGGTCTTCGAAACACCTGAAAGCCCACTGAAAACAGAGCTTGGACAGCTCGGTCAGTTAGGGTCTTGCAAATATAGTGCCGGCTTCCCACTGCAAAGGGGATGGAATTGGGATGTGTAACACCCCCACCAGCTGGAGCCAGCAGCAGCGCAGCTCTCTTCACCATCACCAGCAGCGACAGAGCAGCAACAATCCCATTTTGTCACGGGGACTGAGACACTACCCTTAGCTCTGGATGTGTCACCTATAAAAACTAAACTAAACTAAAATCATTGTCTGTCTGCACAGCTTAGGGGCTGACTTTCTGTCACTCCCAGGGAGGGTGCTGCCCTTCGGTTCACCCAGGGAAGGCGGGTTGCCTCTGAGCTGCGACTCTGGCTCGCTTCTGATGGAGGACTACGTGCCAGTTAGCAAGCATCCCATTGCTCCGCGTAACGTTTGTAGTCTGAGTTAACTCCGGGGCAAGCAGGAGCTGTTTTGGTACGTGGGTCTCCATCTGTAAGACCCCTGAGGAGTGTTAGCAGCAGACCCTGTTCCCTGCAGATGGAGGGCAGAGGCTTCTTCTGCAGTGGCCACATCGGTGAGAGGGCAAAGCCTGCCCGGGAGACCGCGCCGCCAGGCTGAAGCCAACCTCGGTCCCGGCTCCCCAGCCGCCGCCTCTTACCACAAGCCCTCCGAGTGTCATCTGAATTATTTTTCCAACTAGAGCCAGACTGCTTCATCATGTCCTCGGTATGAAAAAACTTGCGAAGGGGACAACCTTTGATCCCTAAAAGCTTTCAGAAGTGTTAATTCCATGTCTGGAATATTGTCACGAAGCGGCCGAATTCCAGTGCGCAGAAGAGCACAGGCTGCACCCGGGGGGGTGAATGCAGCCTGCTCAAAGCTGTGCCATGTGGAGAAGGGCACTTCTTGCTAGGCTTTGTGTTTGGGCTTTTATGATGCTTTTAATATGAGAGACTCTTATCATGGTTCATTTACTTCCATGCTTGTGGTTTTGCCACTGGGGAGCAATTATAGGATCCTGTGATTCATGCTCAAGGAAGAGCTGAAGTTTAGATGGTGAATTATGTGGCTATTTTTTGGTGGACTTTTGTTGGTATCGAGCTAGAAGATGTTAATGCACTTTGGTCCAATTAAGCTGATGATTATCTTGTGCATGGCCACACGGCGTATTTTGTTAGCTACGCTCCTTGACTGTTTGGAAAGGAAATACCGATAGAAATTTAAACACAAGCTGTTAATGATTTGCTTTGCTACAATAAAGACAGGCTCTTAATTAAGATCCACTATGGTTTTTTCCAGTGATTTTTTTTTATTTGCTTTGAGTTTCCAGAATGTCTATGCTCTAACCGTTTCATTTTGTTTCCTTTTTTGTCCCACCAGTACTGATGTCACTTGGAGATTTGATTGTCAACATCATAAAAACAGCACCAGAAAAAGCCACAAGATATTGCATAAAGTCCAGAATGACTGAAAATTGGAGGACTTTTTCAGAAGATATATTTTTTCACTGGTAAGTAGGTGGAGCCATTTTATTTTTCCCGATTGCAGTCTAGAACAATTCAAATTTCTGAGACTCGTATTTTGATGTCATTGATCATCTTGCTGGAACAATGCGGCAGTGTTTCTCCCCAGTGTCTTCATTGTAAATTATATATGTTTCATACTTCATTATTAATTAAGAACAGTTTTCTTCCATTTAAATAATATTATTTCTCGAGGTGGGAAGAGGATTTCTTTGACTGATCATCCTTCATTAAATTAGCCGTAGAAATGGTTTGCATCTTCTGAGGTTGAATGTAAATCTAAGCAAAACTCTTATTGCAAAGTCTGAAACTGGGCACAACTTTTTGCAGCCCTGAGGCTCAGATGAAGTCTAGAGTGATGGTCAGAAGAGTCCTCAAATGAGATGAAGGAAGGAATTTTAAAGAAAAAAACACATATGTGAATGTTTGTTCTCTTCTCAAGCATTTGATGGGTTTGAAAATTGCACCCAAAGTGGAACATTAAGTTCAACCTCAACTGTGGAGGCTTTGGGTAAGAATTTGGAATCCCTTTGTAGCATTTTAGTGATGGAAAGAGTGCGGGGAAATGTTGCAGCTGGCCCTCATGGGAGCAGATCACCCTCTGGGGAGGTTTGTGCAAAGCTCCACTGCTACAGGACGGCTGCAGAGCAGCACCAGAGCGGGGCATCTGAGCCATTGTCCTGGCTGGGACTGGCTCTGAAACTCAGGGAGTGAGAATTACCTTCTTCATGCTTCCTCCTCTTTCTCACCAATGTTCTACATTAAGCACTGATCAGATGCAGTACAGCTTCAGAGCAAGTTTTTTTTTCCTCTGTTAATTGTCCTTCTGTGAAAAACAGCCCTCCAACAGAAAGTCGGTCATCTGCCTGACGTATTTACTGATAGCACACAAGAAACACTTCTGGAATAATTACTTGAATTAAACTGAATACCATATTTTCACCTGGTATATTCAGATTTCTTAATGGAGCTTTTTGGGTTGTTAACCTTCTGCTACCTTAACCTCTTTAAGACATGAGAGAGCCGTAGAGGGAGAAATACGTGTTCCAAAAGGGGATCTCTGCCCTGCGGACATAGGTTCCCAAACCATTACATAATCTGGAGCATCTGACTCAGACAGTGATGGGTCTTGGACAGGAGCAATTAACCCAAAATAAATTATCCATTGTGAACAGTATACATAACACGACTTCACACAATGTGTCTCGCTTTGATAATATTCCTCCACAAATTTACATGACACAAGGAGAAAAGAAAAGGAGGGATGTTTCTGTTTTGGTTTTGGGTTCTCTGCAGCTGAAAAGGAGTTTGTTTCTTTTCCAAGAAATTCAACCTTACTCTTACACTTACTCTAACCATATGGCACATCGTCATTGGTTTGAAATGCTGCTCCTTGAAATAATTCTGGAGTCTTAAAACTCACGGGAAAATCTCTCTCCCTTGTTTTTTTAATAGCTAGAGGGGAAAACTGTTTCCAGAACAGCTCCAGGTTTGATGCAGACCGGGTCACTGCAGTTTGACCCAAGCTGGGAAGCTGTGGACCATGACTGTGATTGGCAACTCCACCTCCTGGAGGTGCGGGCTCTGCAGAGAAGCAGTGTGTGATGTTTTGGGGATGTGAAACGGGTACTACGTGCGATGCTCTCAAACATGTTCTGCTGTTGGACTCTTTCCTTCATGGACTATATAAACAAACAAGAGATTACGGGGCACTGGAGCCTGATCTGGCTGCAGTTTCTGTTAAAAATAAAAAATAAAAAAAATAAAAGGAT
Organism: Anser cygnoides; assembly: GCF_040182565.1. Taxonomy (NCBI): domain Eukaryota; kingdom Metazoa; phylum Chordata; class Aves; order Anseriformes; family Anatidae; genus Anser; species Anser cygnoides. The sequence goes on along the minus strand of NC_089888.1, from coordinate 6,214,380 downwards.
AAACTGTCCACAGCAAAACATGTTATGGAAACCTAGTTTTTAGGCAACAAAAAGCATGGATCACTGATCAAGACTGGGGATGTGAAAGGAGCAGAAAAGAAGCAGTGTAGTGATATGCCTTGATTTTATATGCTTTCTAGGGGACGAAGCGTAGTCAGTCGCAGCCACCTGACATCCTACCACTAAGCAGGGACGTTTGATTTCCACCAAAGGAGCTCAGAGTTAAGAGGATTTCTGTTACTGTTTAAAAGTGAGAAGCAGGACCTGTGGCCTGGCATTTGGTGGGCAGGAGCTGGAAGGCTGGGCTCCTGGACTGGGCAGTGAGAGGGGGACCTTCATTTTCTCCAGGTTCTCCCCCTCTTCATCAGTTCTGACTTGGTCTTTCCCTGACTTAGGTTCATCCAGATATTTGTCAGACAAGCTTTAAAAGAGCAAAGCAGAAAGGCTGTCTTTTCCATTTAACACAAAAGAGCTGTTTTCCTAGGTATCATCCTAGTGTCTATCCTAAAACTGTATAAAACATTCTGTCAGTTACAGAATATACACAAATAAAATATACACACGGGGTTTAGGAGGATGAAATCCAGATGGAAGGTTGTTTTCTCAACAGCAAACATGGGCCAAACCCTAATGTGCTGCAGACTGGCACAGCTGCCCGAGGACAATGCCAGTTTGCTGCAGGAGAGCCCAGGCACATTTTCCTACACATTTTCCTACACAGGCTGCACTCCTGCTGCCTGAGCTGCATCCCCGGCGTACAGGGGCTTCAGCTCTCCTTTACAATTACCTCCGTGGCTGCAGCGAGCTCACGGCGATTTCATCCACCTGAATGTGATTCTGGGGACATGAGTTGGGGCAGCGGCATGAGCATAACTTGTGTTTATCCCCTGGGCTGTGAGTCCGGCAGCTGCTTCTATTAGGAAGATTTGCATATGGCCTTGGCACAGTTTTAAATGAATCAACTGTTCTTCATGGGTGGGGACAGAAAATCTGTCTCCTTTGGACTTACAGCCATAGCTGTAACATTAAGCCTGCGTTTGGGGTGCAGGCAAAAATTTGATTAAAGAAATAATAATCTTTCAAAATTAGAGTTTTTAAAGTAATTAAAAACAGAAAATAAGTGGTGTGAGAAGATGAGGAAAGAGTACATGTATGTATTCATAGTCATCTAAATATAAAACTTAGTTTTGAATGCTAATCTGTGCCTCTCCCCATCCTCTCACGTCCCCTGCCAACAGGGCAGAGTAAGCCTGGAGAAGGAACACATCTGGCAGGTAGAGTCAGCCTCGTTAATTCCCATCACACAACGGGAAAGGCTTGTTGCTTACTGTATAACATCTTGGCTTGTTGCTCACTGCATAACATCTTATTTCTGTGCACGTGCCTGGTGGTCAGAGCAAGAAAGAGGGAGCTGGGACGAGTGCTTTCTGACATTGCACATGCTGGATGGCAAACCCTTTTGGGTCATTCCCCAAGGATTTTACATTCTCTTAGCATTGGTTTCAGTGGCAGTTTGACACATATATAGCAATCGGATATTTAAACACGACTGTGTGTCTGGCCTTTCTCTTTTGAGAAGATAGGACTTAGAAGGGATAGATGTCTCCAAAGCCTGGGTGGCGTGGGGAAGGTGACCAGGGGATGTCTCTTCCAACAAAGCAGCAAACCAAAGGAAGTGAGGAGAAGGCAGAGTCAGAGGCAGGAAAAGCAGAATCTTTTTAACACTCTCTGTATTTAAACTACAAAACTCCCTGCTAGGAGACATGGAGAGGGCTGAGAGTTTAGGAGGGTTCTAAATTCAGGGAAGAAAAATCCATCCAGTGGTGTTACACACAGTAATAGTAAAGTGCCTGGCAGTGCTCTTGCCCCACGGATCTCAGGTGGCTGAGCGTAGTCCAGGGAAGGGTTGTGCCACGCCAGCTGTTGCTCACCCGGCAGCCGCTACCCCCCCACACCTTTGGCCGGGGTGGCTGCAGCCAGCCCTCATGCTCTTACGGAGCCCAAACAGATATTTCACAAGGCAGCGTTGAGATGTGATTAATGCGGACAAATCACTTTGAAATTTTGGAATGAAAGGGGCTGCAGAGCTGCTAAGTCTAGCCCCAAACTTGCTTCGTGCGATGTGAAAGCGATAACTGAGTTGACAAAACTCATTAAACGCAGCACCTTTATCATCTGCTATAATCTGGAAAATGTTGCAACACAAAATGTTGGCCAGCTACCAGCACATCATCATCCCATTTCAGTTACAGAACAGCGACACGGTGATAAGCTCCTACTTGTTCTGCATCGAGGGCTCCCGGGATGATGTGTTGGGAAATTCCCCACCGGGTACCGAAGGTTTTGCTCGACGGCCTCGTGCCGGACCGGGGAGAATTGGAGCTGCCCCCGCCAGTGGCTGCGGTGCTGGCGGCTTGGGGGGCAGAGGCTCCGGCAGGGCTCCAACAAGCAGTGATAGACGTGGGCAGCAGTTGCAAAAAGCCGCTCTGAAAAATGCTGTACGGATTTCACAATTAGGACACATGTCAGTCTTACCGGGATTAAGATGAGCCCGGTCCTTCTCATGCAGCTGATCTCCACTCAAAGGACGTAAGAGTTGTTTTTCTGGTTTTGTTGTTACAAGCAGAGATAATTAAGGTTTGGAGCAGGAACGTTTTATTTTGGCGGACAAAGAGATGGAAGAAGCTTTTGGCATGGTGATAGCATTTCGGAAACACTTCGTGAGAGTCCAGATTCTGGCTGCTGCCTGGAATAGAGAAAAACTAGTTAGGTTTTGTGGGGGGTTCCCCTATATTTTCTTATAGTAAAATAAATTCAGTGTCTGAGCAAAATGTAGTCTATTGTTGGGTTCATAGGGAAATGTAACAAACAGTATTTTCAAGTGGTTTTGTATTCCAGTGAGACTATTTCACAAGCTTGTTCTTAGCACTTATGGAACCCTTTATATTTTCAGAGCTCCTGAAAACAACAAGCTTGCTAAAAAAATACAAGCACTATTTTTAGTGCTGTAATGTCTAAAATAATAGCACATTGACAGGAACTTCATCCATTTCAATAGGATGCCACAGCACTGGGCGGTTTATGGTCCTGCTCCAGTTCCCAACCGGCTGGGCTCAGACAGCCGAGCTGGGCTCGCTGCGACCCAGCCTGGGTGGGCACATTGTTCGGGCTGGCCAGCCCCGCCGCTGAGCCGCCTGGGCTGTAGCAATCTCTTCACCCTCTGCTGAAACGCAGCCCCCTCTGCGATAAAACCTGGCCCCTCTTCAACACCACCACAAGTCTGCAGCTCCTGCTTTCTAGCGGGAAGCCTGAGCTTGGAAAAAACGGCTTTTCGGCTGGAGCACCCCTCCCTTTTTGCTAATTTTTGACCCTCTCCTTGATTACTCAGTGAAATCTCCCAGCTGTTATTCTTCCCATCCCTGAATTCCTTTCCCAGCATTTTATGACAGCTCGGCGGGGCTCTCTCCGAGCACTGAGCACCTCCCTTGGCATAAAGGCGAGGAGCGGGGCAGAGGTGCCAGCCCCAGCCAGCAGCTCTCGGAGCCAGCCATCCGAGCTGCCCCCGAGCAGCCTCTCCCTTCTCACTGTAACCCTGGTGTTTCTCCCAAAATGTAACATGAATCCGAGAGCAGCTTTGTTGAACTATAATCTGGGTCAACAGTGTTTGGTGGGTTGAAAGGTCACACTGAAACCCCATCTGTTTTAGCTCTCCATTGGAACCATGAAAGTACTTTAAACTTGAGATGTTCTGTAGCATTCCTAAATTATCAGTAATGTGTAGTGACACCAAGAACTGTGGTCTAGAAATGCCATGTTTCTCTCTGTCTCTCTCTCTCTTTTTTTTTTTTTTTTTTTTGATCTAACTGGGAGAAGCATCAGATTTAGGAAGTAAATTCAAATCAGCTGGACATAGGTCAGTGGCTGTGTGTGGAGAGGGACGGGACGGTAGGTGCCTCTGGCCCATAAAAAGCCTGTCCTACTGAGATCTGGCTCCAGGGCTTATTAAATACCAGCCATTTTTGACTAGTAAAAGACCAAACAAAATGTGCTTTTTCTCCTTTGATGATTAAATTCAGCCTGACGTGAGGGGTATCATTTATATGAACACTTGCTTTTATGCATGTGCTGTCCTAAGAGATTAGCATACTTGCACGCTCGCTTTTAAGGCTGTTTTGCTTTCAGGTGGTAGCGAATGTAACCCCTGGACTGAGGGAAGACCCAGAGTGTCAGGAAGGCCAGGGCACATCTGCCTTTCTTCTCTTGCTTGGGTTCCAGCCAGGTCTTTTCAGAATCTGCCCTGGAAAAGATCAGCACCACTGGTTCCCACTGCTCCTCGGCCCAGGTCCAGAGCTCTCCTGAACCCTTTCCAATGCCATCAATTTCTGCGTGTGCCAGGGACCCCTTGTTCAGCGGCTTAATTCTGGAGTGTAAAGAAACAAGCTCACGTGGGAGAAAGGTCAGGGCACTGATGCTTTTATTTTACTCCAGGGGCAAACGTAGATGAGGTCTAAGTATCTCCGAGTGATTGATTTGTTTTACCCATTTTACATCACGGCGTTAAGGCAATCAGGGCTGTGCTTGGTCTCTGCTGTAACAGGGGAGTGGCCAAGGCTGCAGCTGCAGGAATTGCTTTTGCTGCTAACATGAGGGAATCAACCAGCTTTAACTTCAACAGCATTTCATAGTTTCCTTAATGCCTCTGCTGCGTGGTGTAAGGCACAATTGTGGGCGATTCACCCCATAAGAGTGACCCTGGCTGTGCTCGAGGAAGAAGAGTGTGCCCCAGCCTTCCTCCCCGCCAGAGAGCAGTGCATCCTTCTAAGGATCTGATGGCTGCCCCAACCATCCCACCCCAAATCAGCTGAGCTAGCTTGGAAATAAGTCTTTGCAAACTCAGCTGGGAAGAGAGGGAGAGATTAGGGGCTGGCAGGGGCTGGGGTCGTTTCCTCCAGATGTGGCAGAGGACAATGCCGGGGAAGGCCACCAGTAAATGGCTGTGACTTTTTCATACAGGGCTGTTGTCCATTGGAGACTGATGGGCACTTAGTGGCACTAGGACTGCAGAGGGAATGGAAAGCAGGGGCAGCATCTTCATACGCAGTGTCCTTGAGATGTCTTTGCTTATCAACATAGAGCTCCCTGCGGGCGTAGACCTCCCTCAGTGTAGGGCAGGTTTCTGCACACACATTCCCAGCACCTTGCTGACAGCCCCTCACCCCGTGTGCGTTTCAAGCTGGACTGTAAGCCGAAGACCACACTGGTTTCTATTATTTACGGCTAACACAGAGACAGTGACACCCCTGGCGCCCTCCCCCTGCCACCTTTAACCTTTCAGCTCTGCCCACTGCCTCCCTGTCCCCATGGACTACAAAGCTGAGAACCAAGCTCCTCGGTCCGGACTGCAGCGTGATAATTGAGCAGAGTCACGCTAGCTACAGGGAGACAAATCTGCAACTGATTATGAGGTTTTCTTCTCAATTAATTGTCAGAAGCAAAGGGATGTTTGATGTTTAATGTCTTTTTCTTCTTGTTAAATGCATTCTCTTTGCCACTCGTCCTCAGACACTGGGAATAGACAGAGTTGGACAATGCAGCGGCTGCGGACTTGTCGCTGTATTCATGCATAATCTGTCTCAGGCATTTGTCTGCTGTTTTGATGTTACAGGTCTGCAGGGGACTTTGCTTTTAGATTTGTTGACAGAGTGACATTGACATCTTACTTACAGGCACTGGATGAATCCTAAGCCCGAGCTCAGGCTGTGAGGTTTAGATGCTGTGCAAGTTTTCTGGGGCAGGAGAGGGAGGACGCATCTCTTCTGCCCTCCGTGGGCACGATGTCTAGTTGCCAACACTACAGTCCGCCTGGCCTGCCCTCACAGGCCTGTCTTTGGACTGAGGAAGACACTTCTGTCTTTAAAAATCATCCTTGGAGCTGACCTTTTTTCATGTGAATCCAGGACCAGCCCTTTGACTGTATTTGTAGGGAAACAGCAACGGGAAGGAGGTTAGAAAGCTGTGAAGGTGAGAGGAACCAAGGCGTGCCCTATGTGACCAAACAGCAGGGACTTCGTGTAAAGTGAAAATTTGGTACCAAAAGGCCAATTAGTCCGTGAAACCTTCTACTTTTGTACTTAATTCATTTCTATTAAGAAAAAAAAAAAAAAAAGTAAACACACAACAGTTTGTGGGCATTTAACAAAATTAAAAGCTTTTCCAGTATTTTACAAATATAGGCTTTACAAAGGTGCTGGGGAGTGCCAGTTCATTTCTGAGCTCCCAGAATGAAGCTCAGCATCCTGGGGTATCTCAGCGTTGCTGAGGCCATTTCAGGAGCTGGCAGAGAGCATCCTCCTCATTGTTCACAAAGCACAACACCTCCAGACTAGGTGAAATCCTCATCCCAGACAGGGCAGTGGCAAAATTTGTCCTTGTTAATATGGGGCTCAGTTTCATCCTTAGATCTTCCATAAGACAGTTCAATACTGTTGGGACTCTAAATTAAGCACAACTTGAAAGATTTGAACTAATTGTAATTCAGCAAATTACTGGCAGAGCTCTGATTAAGACTTTAAGAATTCCTGGCTCCCAGTCCTCCGCTCTGACCACAGGCAGGATTGAACTGATTACAGAAAATCTTTGGGAGACTCATTATTTTAGATCTAATATTTTGAACTTTCAGGAAGATCTAATGTAGATTGGAATGTAATAAATAGATCTATAAAAAGGAAAAATAGAGACCGTGCTCTTGTGACTTGGAAATTGCCAGAGAAAGCAAATAAGTTACCAATTACACCAATTATTTGAGATAAATCTCTAATTTATTTTGTTTTAGGAACAACCTTGTATGCCATATTTCACTCAATAATAATAAAAACCACATTTGAGGTGCTATACATCCCATTTCAGATTTTCTAGGGAATCTGAAAAGTTACAGTAATGGTTTAAATTCCACTTAACCACTTTATTACAGCTAGAAAGGAGGTTTATATGTATATGTTTATACGTACATATGTATATAAACTGAATAACTGCAAATTTTGGCAGTTTTCGCTGTGCTGAATGGGATGGGGAGCAGGACAGATTCTGAGGAAAAACTCAGCCCTGCATATGAATCTGCCTGACTGATTTTTCTGGTGCAGTTAATAACGTCCCTTGAATGCGCTGCACAAGCCGAGTCAATAATTGTTTATTCAGCCTACATGCACAAGCCAGTTGTGCACCACGTACCGTCCAGCTGGCGTTTCTCCCGACCAGTCTGTGCTTTTTAGGCATAGAAGTGCAGATATCCCTGGCTATTGGAGATGAAGGTTTAAATATCATGTAGCTAAACTTCAGCACTGCCTGCTTTGGTTGGAAGTTTTGATTCTCCTTCCTGCCTAAGAAAAAAAAAATACAATGATGTGGACTTTTGCTTTGCTTATTTATTTATTTTTTAGTGTAAATTTACTAAATGTTTAAATGTGTTGTCAGATTTTATTCCAGCTGCAGCAGAAGTTCAAGCAATCCTTGCCTTATCAAAACCAGTGCATCCTCTCTATACCTTACACACACAGACTCTTTCAGGTGTGTCAAACTGAGCCCCCAAACACGAGTGACTTTAAATAAAACAGGGCAACATGAAAGCCCCGTGCCTTATTCAGGTTATCTCCCTATGCTTTGCCGAACTCCCTCCTTATTTTTCAAGCAGGGAAGGTGCCAGGCAGCAGTGGCAAAAGCAAAGAAGAAATTTCTCATTAAAAAAAATACTACTTCAGGAAGGATGCAGACTGACTCCCCAGAACTGTTTGTTGAAATTCTGTGTTCTTTCAGGTTTCTCAAGCAGACACCACTTTTCTGAAAAAGGGATATAAAGACAAACTCAGCTCGCATCATCCTCAGTTCCTTTAGCTGATATGTAACTTACTGTTGAATGCATGTAAGTAGACCTGATACTTTCTATACTTTGCAAAAGACTTCGTGCAAGGTCTTTCCTATGGGTTCCTTCAGGCATTATAATATGTGGCGATACTGCCTTCTGTTTGCACGGTGGCACAAATACTCTGACATGCACCTTGGTGAGTGCAACACAAATTAGAGGCAGTCCCCTGACTAACAGCAGTGTGTCAGAGAGAGAGGAAACAAAGCCAAAATGGAAATTAGGACATGAAAAGCTAGCCAAGAGAGAAGTGCTCTCTGTGATAAGGAAGAGGAGAGCACGGCAGAAAGGAGAGCTCCTTGGGAAGGCGGTGAGGTCCTTGCTGGGATGCTGCAGCAGGAACTTGGGCTATGCCCACCAGCAGCACCTCATCCCCACCCTCCTACAGCATGGGTCTCACTCCTGAATATGTCACAAAAATTGGTGCCTTTGAGGCAAAGGCCTCTTCAGACAATAACAGAGGCAATGATGTTTTCGTGCATGAAGCATAACCAGAAAGGTTGCTTCTGTGATACGTCAGCTAGGTGTTATAACTTGTTTTATTCAGGTTAGGGGTGGCAGGGAAAAACTGTGGGGAAAGGAGGGAGAAAGGAGGGCCTTTCAGATAAAACCAGAGTGAATACGTTTGATTTTCTCACTAGAACCAGAAAACTAGTATTTCTGTTGCTGCTGAAATTTGTTAGGTGTTTGGGGGATGATTTTTCAGGCAGCATCTTCTACAAGGAAAGAAATAACAGAAATACAGGGCCAGCATTGGGATCCACTGTCCCACAAGTAGAGGTGCACTGTGTCCTCTCTGATCAATCCTACGTTCCAGCTAAGAGAGATACAAGCGGTACCTCAAATCAGCTGCCAGGTTGACAGGGTTGAGGTGAGGGCATGGCTGTGGGTCCCGCATTGCAGACTGACCGGGAGGCACGCTGTGAACTCTCCTGCCACCACCAGTACCGGGCGGTGAGGGTGGGACCTGTTTTCCACAGCCTCACTGCTCAGGCGGCTTGGATGAACTGCCTGGAGGTGGCTCTGGGTTGGGTTTTTGGTCTTCACCCCTGGTGCTGGTCCAGCACTGCCTGGGGAGGTGCCTGCTCTGTCTGTGCTCACACCCACACTCCCCCCCCCCCCGTCATTTTGACTCACGCGAGTGCAAGGGAGGCTGGCTGTGGTTTGTGGGGTCATTGTGTTATCTCCTGGGCTGTGCAGGGGGCCTGGAGGCGAGATGCTGAGGGTCTTCTGAAATGAAGCCTCAAATCCAACCTAGTAAATTAAGCTGCGGCATATGCAACACATCATTTCAGTATTTATGTTTGCAGCCTCCAGCTCCAGTATCAAAAAGCCTCAGAGATGGATGCAATAAATAGCCAGTTCACAGAGGAGCTGGCAGGATTTATTATGTTTATGATTCTGCACAAATAGTGTTGACAGATTTCTTTTGATAATGAGATAGCTTCTGCACTCACATCACCAAGGAGAGCTAGACTTGGGAGACTCGTCCCCAGCTGAAGTCTCTGTCATTAGGTGCCTGTAATTCCTTGCATGCTGTGTTTTACACACTGCCGTATAAAGGGTTTTTTTTATACACAATTTGGTGCTGCCCTTCGGAGATGGTAACAGCAGTGTTATCTCTTCGGCTGGCATTGTGTCATTGTAATTAAGTGATAATCGTTACTGGCTAATTCAGTAGAGTCCTAAATGTGTGTGATGCACTGCAGGAATGAAGCATGAGGAAAGCATCCCATTAAATTTACAGGCTGAGGCTTTGGTACAAGTGCCACGGAATCAATGGGAAGTTTTTTCCTTGATTTCAGTAGGAGCTGGATCTTGCCCAAATCGCGCAAAGCAGCCTCCCACGCTCCAGAACAAATACAGAGAGGCATATGGTTACTGTCAAGGGAACAGGTGGATATTCATATGGTTTGTAAAGGAGCTGGAGACAGCTTGTTGCATTTTGATAAGAAGGTTATCCCAGGCAACGGGAATAGAGTGAAAACAAGGAGAAGTACAGCACGGGTGGCGGAGGCAGCAGAAGCAGGCAGGGGTGAACTCGGGATAGGAGGGAGAGGGAAAGGCTCACCAAGTTAGGCAGAGGTTTGGAAATGAGGAGGGAAAGCTCACCTTGGTACGTGAAAGAGGTGGAGGAGAAGCCCAGCATGACTGGGAGGAAAGGGCTTCCTGGTGGTTTTTGCTGGGGCTGGGGGCAATTGTGGAGGATGGAGGAAACGGGATGGCCCACAGCCTTGGTGCAGATGGCCGTACCATGGAAGCTGCTGAGATTTGGCTCCTTTCTCTCCCCTGCCAGGCACGTGGTTACACAGAAACGCAGCCAGGATGCCCCCCTCACGCAGGGCACAGTGCTGAGTGGCGGCAGGGGTAGCTGGGCTGCTGTACCCAGCGGCGGCAGCCTGAAGCTGCTCGGGCATCACATCACCCACACCTCTGGGGAGCACTAAATCACTGGGCTAAGGGAACTGCCTTGTTCACGCCGGGATGGAAAACAAGATCCCCTTTCAGCCCCTGCCATTCAGCACAGCAGGAACCAAAAGCTCCTGATAGCAGAGCTGAGATACAGCTGCCACAGAGCAGAAGCGGGTGCAGAGACCCGTTCCTGCGCACGTGTCCCCACCATGGTGCTGGTGTTGCAGTCCTGTGGGCACGGAGCACAGCCAGCATGGCTCACGCTTGTGCCTGGGACTCCGAGCACATTCAGCTCTTTCCTCTGCCCCAGGCTCGGAATAATCCTTGTGTGTTCTGGGACTGGGTGGGGTGGGCTTGCGTTGGCTCAGGATGGAAAACTGAGATGGACTTGAGAAATGAGCAAGTGAAGACATTTTTTGTGCCGAAAATCTGAGTACGGGTTAGGCCGTTGTGTTGTGGTGAGATACTGCAAATGTGCGAAACAGCAAAGATTTATCCCATGCTGTCATGCAGCAGATCAGAGATCTGCTCGAGATCTCATCTCATCGAGACCATCGCCCAACGCTCCTCGTAGTGCTCTGCAATGCAGAGCTTCGTGGTGGGAGCCACTGTCTTTTTAGCATTTTCAAAATGAGGGCAATAAAATGTAATTAAAAAAAATGGGGATGGTTCCTATGCGTTTGAAAGAATTTTGTAACTGGAACTCCTTGTTTATACTTGCTCAGCAATTAAGCTTCTGTGATGCTAAAATAAGAATGTTAATATTTTGGAAATGCTGGATCAGCACCGCAGCAGTTATTCTTCTGAAGGATGTGTTTGGAAAGGCACCGAGCGAGATAACTGATCCTCGTGCTATTATTTCATTAACTCAGGAGTAGCTGGTACGAATCTTCTCAAGTATTTGCCTGATATATCTGCCAACGCCAAGGAACTACTGCTGAGTGAACAAGGCCACGTTTGTCTCAGAAAGCGCTAACCAGACACCCTCGGTAAAGCAGGTGAAGAGAAAAACCAGCAAAGAACCCTTTCGTAACCCCACAGATGTCACAGAGGCAGTGTCGGCCTGCAGGTATTCCTCCGTGCCAAGGAATGGTTCGCACTGCTGATCTCTGAAATCAAGTTTTCGCTTTATTCTGACACACGAAGCAAACCACAGAAGTCCCGTGGTCCCGTGGACGTGCAGCTCGTAGCCAGCCCGTGCCCATCTCGTTGGGGAAGACCGGGAGCAAAGCGAGCCGGCCGGTCCCGTCGCTGCGAGCCCACCGGGGCACTGCTTGCCACCACCTTGCACGGGGCACAGCAGGAGGAGCCCCCGGCCGGCGGGGGGCCGGCTGCTGCTCCCCAGACGCCGGCAATCAGCACCCACGGGGGGTGAGATGGCTCGGCGCGCACCCGCGCCAGGCTAAGCCGGCCTCGCTTGGGTTTACTCCGGCTTTGGTAGCTTCTGCGAGCGCTGGGCACCGTGCGTGCTGCACCAGGGGCTGCGCTACTTGGGTTGCGAAACCCGCGTGGTGCCGAGGAGCGAGGAGCCGCGGCTGCAGCCACGCGGCCGCCAGCAGCGCACCGTGAGCTCCCCCTGCCCGCAGCCCGCGGACCTGCGTCCCCTGCCCGCCCTGCCCTGTCCCCTTCCCCGCTTATACCGCACCCTGCAGCCTGCGGAAAAACCGCACGTCGCTTGTTTAAGGCTTCAGCATATTTGGGAAGGCCTTGCCCCCCTCTAGGGTCGTCCCAGGCACAGGTCCCAGAGCCCTGGGGTACGGCGTGAGGTCCCAAAGCGAGCCCTGTTTGCTCCCCCCCAGTCTCCCTGCCAGCATCAGTGTTGGCAGCAGGTAAAGCTGGCGTCCAGGTACGGCCTGTAGATGCAGGTGAAAACATCAGGGAGCTGGAGAGACAAGCAGCCTAAAAGAGAGGGCCCGTGGGCCAGTTTTGTACCCTAAATGAGTTCAGAAATTGTGTGAGTGTGATGGCAAAGTTTAGGCAGGCTATAGGCACGCATTTAAATGTACCTGTATAAAATGTAATTATATTTAATTAAAGCAGGACCACTAATAGAGGGACTAGCTAAGTTGCTGGTTCCGTAATTGTTTCTGGCTAGCCTCTGTTAATGCAGGGGACACGCTGTATGCCAAATTAATTTAGCATTTCTGTGTGATCTAACCAGCATACGCAGCTCCCCTCCAGGATGCACAGGCACAGTCTCCATCCCGGTGGTGGGCACAGCAGAGAAATGTCGCGGAAGGTGACTTGGGCTGCCAAAGTGGAGTACCTGGAAAGTGTTCTTAGAAGGCAAGTCACAAACACTTGGCTGAAGTCTGGCAGCCTGGCGCTGCTTCTGCAGGTCCTCCCCTGGCCGAGAGGTGGTTGTCTGGGCCTTGTGCCCCGGGCAGGGTTCGGGGCAGGTGTGTGTGGCCGCTCCCACCACTTGCAGCTCTGCCCAGAGCGCCGTACCTGTGGGTTCTTGCAGGAGCAAGAGGATATCAGGTTATCAGAGGATAACAGAGCTGCTGTTAGTGTCTGTGCCTTCATGGGGTTTTGCTTCCCAAGAGTGGGTCTGATCCTGGGCAGCTGGTTCGCTCTCGGCCACATGGCACCGCCATCATCACCCGCCTGTCCCTCATCTGCACCACACAAGACTACGAATGGTTGGGGTGGCTTTGTTCTTGTAGGATAATTTAGAGAAACCTGCTAGTGCAAACAGACCCGGCTCACTGAAGAGCTTAGTGAACACATTTAAAGATAATCCCGACCATGTTTCTTTTTTAAAAAAGTTTGCTGAGCGCAATACGTGTAGGCTGGAGGGAAGAAGGAGCAGGAGGGGTTAGTACGGGGTTGGTATGGCAGGGGCAACAGAGCACTGGTTCGGCCTTGATTTGTCCCTATTTCTAAGCTCTGCCACTCTCCTCACCCCTCCTCACTAAGATCTCTTCTTGACCTTTCCTTTCCTTTCCTTTCCTTTCCTTTCCTTTCCTTTCCTTTCCTTTCCTTTCCTTTCCTTTCCTTTCCTTTCCTTTCCTTTCCTTTCCTTTCCTTTCCTTTCCTTTCCTTTCCTTTCCTTTCCTTTCCTTTCCTTTCCTTTCCTTTCCTTTCCTTTCCTTTCCTTTCCTTCCTTTCCTTTCCTTTCCTTTCCTTTCCTTTCCTTTCCTTTCCTTTCCTTTCCTTTCCTTTCCTTTCCTTTCCTTTCCTTTCCTTTCCTTTTCCTTTCCTTTCCTTTCCTTTCCTTTCCTTTCCTTTCCTTTCCTTTCCTTTCCTTTCCTTTCCTTTCCTTTTCCTTTCCTTTCCTTTCCTTTCCTTTCCTTTCCTTTCCTCCTTTCCTTTCCTTTCCTTTCCTTTCCTTTCCTTTCCTTTCCTTTCCTTTCCTTTCCTTTCCTTTCCTTTCCTTTCCTTTCCTCCTTTCCTTTCCTTTCCTTTCCTTTCCTTTCCTTTCCTTTCCTTTCCTTTCCTTTCCTTTCCTTTCCTTTCCTTTCCTTTCCTTTCCTTTCCTTTCCTTTCCTTTCCTTTCCTTTCCTTTCCTTTCCTTTCCTTTCCTTTCCTTTCCGCCGGCAGGGGTCAGCAGCCCCATCCCCACGCAGCCCAGGGCGAGAACCGGGCTGCCTTCGCGACACGGCGCCGTGCTTGCAGCAGGAGGGTGGGCAGATAAAGGTGGTGTGTCTGGGCGCTGCTGAGCAGGGGGCTTTGAGGGCAAGGCTCCCCGGCTCTTCTGCTCTGCTCCGGGGTTTCGCAGGGGCTGGGAGCGCTCCTTGCTCTGGCAGAGGCACTAATTCCCTGCTGCCCTCCTGCAGGTGCCTGGAGATCTCGGTGACAAAGTGACAGATTCTGGCCAGAGGGACCTGTGTGGGGTGGCACAGGGAGAGGCAGGGAGCAGGGAGACTGCCACCCGCACACAGCAAGTGTCACTGAATTCGGGGTGCCTTCAGGGAGCGTGTCTGTAGCAGCCACGCTTCTGATGGCAGCAAGTACAGGCAGCCCTAACTTTGTGAGCAGGGTGAAATTATTCCACTTCAGGATGTCTCCATAAGGCAAGAACTGTTGGACCCAATTCAATTTAAGGCATTTGGTAAAGGATTTCTCACCCCCAAGTACTGAAACGTTCATTCTGATAGCCCAGCAATGCTGCCTCCAATGCTAGGTCTAGCTCTGGCAACCAGAAAAAGCAATTGAAGTTTTGAAAAGTTCAAAGGAGCTAAAGATTTGCACCATGGGGGAGATCTCACAACAACATGAGATCAAAACACTTATTCCTGCCCGACTTTCCAATATAAAAGGTGACGTAAGGAGGAACACCAGTGGGAGCTGTGTGAGGGGGTTTGATCCTTCCCTTCTTATTCGTCCCCTTGGGACGCTGCTCACCAGTTCTCATTCTGCTGGCGACAACAATAACAGCATCACTTGGTGCTCCTCCAAGAATTCTGAAGTGATTGCAGTGGGATTACACATTGTCCCTAGGTTACAAACATACAGAAAAACAGGATTATGTGGTCCTCTCGGTTTAAACTGTTGGGAAGGCCCAGCCTTTAAGACGAAAGAGACACTTATTCCTGGAAATCAGGATTTCCTGAGGCCAGGGCTTAGCAGCTCTGTTCCAGTGGTGCTGGGGTAAGCTGTCCCCACGGGTGTGGGGCTGTGCCAGGCTGCCACCGCACGCATGGGAACACAGGGACACCCCGCAGCTGGGGCTCCCTGCTCCCAGCCACAGCAGGGGCCAATGTGAGCTGTTCCCCAGTGTGCAGCACCAGACTTTGCACCATCCTGCTCGGGTGAATAAAGCTGCAGAAAAAAATACCGGGGCTGGGCGATGTTTCCCCAGCTGCCCCCAGCACCTCCGTGCCCCAGCAGGAGTGTTTGACAGCCTCCTTCCCTGCTCCTGTATTAACCCGCAGCAGCTGCAGTCTCCAAAGCTGAGGGCAGAGCTTCATTAAAGTTTAATTAGCTGTTATCTGGTCTCCATCAGAGATAGTCTGTGCTCTGAGCTGCTCGCAGTCCTGAAAAGCTGCGCAGTGGTGCTAGAGATCATCTCTGGTCCTTGCAGTCCTGCCTGGGCAGGGATGGGTATGAGGTGCCTAAAACTCTGCATGTTGGTTCTTGTATGGAGGTAAGGGTGATCCCTTTGGAGAGGCTAAAGCCACCCTCAAAGAGCAGTGATATTTCTCTGCTCAAGCCACACGTGCTGCTGCTGTGCCTCTCCCAGCCACAGGGCAGCAGGCAGCGCTTCCCATCCCTGGGAAAAGTCCGCTGAGGAAAGGCAGGGTGATGGACGAATCACAAAAGCAATGCTTAGCATCTTTTCCTGTTTCCTCTCTCACATAACATTGCCCAACTGTTTTGATTGCTGTACATTCTCAGGGGCTATAAACGAGCACAGCTCAGCTGCCTGCTGGGTAAGGTGGTGGTTTCCAAGGTCCTGCCACTGCATCTCAACTCCTTGTCTTCAGCACAGGGCTGCCAATCTTTATCCTTTGAAGGCTGTTGAGATGTTCTGCTGTGATTGTGAATGTTCATTTAACGTTATTGACTTAATGCTACACAGCTTGCAGATTCTGCCTCAGTTTTTAATCTTGGGTTTGCATATTGCTTTGATATTTTCAGATAAATGTTGTAATAGCGCACTCATCATTTACTCTCTCATCACTAGGACAATTGGAAGTGCTTTGTTCAAGTACATCATCTGCAGAGATCTGTATGTTGTGTATTAATATTTTTAGTTCTGAAAGAGTCAATTATACCTATAGGGCAGGGAATATATCTTTTCAGATGTCACTTGGATTCTTTTCATTACAAGGTACCAATAAGGAACAGTATACCAAAAACAGCATAGTCCAAAGCAGTTTGTCTATTTAAAATCTGCCACAAGAGATTAGCAAAGTATACATAGACACAAACCATATGCAGACAAGAAAGAAAAAGGACAAATCAAAACAGTTTAACAGGTAAGCACCCACACGGCAGCATGTGTCATATATCAAAGAGGCACGGCCTGTAAAACAACGTCCTGCAGTTTGCAGTGAGCAGAAAGGCTCCCAATAAAGCCTTCGTCGTCTCTTCTTTGGTTTCACAAGCTGTCCTGGACAGTGATTGGAAAATTGAGTTGTAAGCATCAAAAGGGGACTGGAGTCATCCCAGACCAGGTCTATATGTTTCTCTGGGGTCCAGGAGGCTGAGCCTTGTGCTTGGCAAATGGGGGATTCCTGCTTTGGAAAGTCTCTCTCTGCAGCATGTGCATGTATAGAGCTCGTATATACCCTTTGAGGTAAAATGGGCTGCCTGAGGGCAACTCTGCTTTCCACTCAGCATCCACAATATGGGTAATTGCTGACTGATTAAAACCTGAGCGGAAAATAAGACCCATTTTTGTGTATGCATGCACACTGTAGCAATATAACAGGAGATACAAGTGTTGTTTATGTATTTATCTAACTTCCATCTGTTTTGACTTGTTTTCTGGGTCTTTCTCATTTTAATTTCCTGGAGTAGGTGGGCAGCAGTGCTGGGAGGCAGTGCTGTACAGCCAGGAGGAATACACTGTGCGCTGTTCTGTGGAGAAATTCCTCGTTTGATGTGTTTCCCAAACTGAAATGAAGGTCTCTGATTTCATGTGTGCAGTGTAGTCTCTGTTTAGGGATAACCTCAGTATCTCCAGTGCTTTGCTTTTGTTACTACATGAAAAGCAGAAGTGGTTCAGGAATTAATTTCAACCTTAAAAAGTAACACTCTGTCTCCCCGTACCTGTGGGAATGCAATGCTACCAGAGGGTAGCACTTCTTGGTTTAGCAAAGGCACAGCTGGAAGGCAGTAAGTGCTTTTCAGGATGCTCCAACAATAGGAGCTGTTCAACTGCCCCCGGTGGAAAGTCCCCTACCTTAGGGTGCACCAGTCTGAGAAAGACTTGGGTCAGAGCCTGTATAAATCAACCCAGCTGGTAATTCTGCAAGCTGCCGAGCAGCTGGGACTTATATCGCCCCGGCTCCAAGGCATGGCCCTGCAGGAGCAGGTCCCCAGTGCGCAGGGGACACCTGGGACTGCACAGCGCACCCAGGCAGGTACAAACCCAGCACCTCGCGGGGCACCGCAGGCACTCTCTGAGTGCAAGCAGGATTTGGGTTACAGGCTGGCTTTGCTGCGTAATTATTAGCATTACTTCAGCATTATCAGACCTGGATTTCAGCGCCGAGCTGGTGGATAATCCTTGCGTGCGCGAAGTGAAAGCCTCCTGCCCAGCCCTGACTGCAGCCTCCTGCACCTGCAGTGGGTAAAGCACAGGACTTTCCACCGCGGCTTGTGTTTTCAATTTCTTTTGTTTGTTGAATTATCTGCTTTGATGAATATGTGGTGTGGGAGTGGGCCAGGGCAAAGGAGGAGCTATTTAATTCAGCCCTTAGCCAGGGCTGAAGAATACTAGGAAAAATTAGCCAAAAATATTTGTGTTTCCAGCCAATCCCTCTCAGTGATTTCTTTTTTTATTTCTTTTCTTCCCTCCAAGTTTCACACAAAGCTCTGTCTTTGGGATTAGCTGTCTACAGACAGCTCTTTGTTTTCAGCTGAATTTAAGATTATGGCTGAGCAATAAAAGGGGAGAAAGGTGACACTGGAGAGTTTCTGCAGCAGTAAATCCTAAAATATTCAGGCCCATGACATTTCCGTAGCTATCAAATGCTGAGTGAGACGTATCTGGTCAACGCTGAGGCCCAAACCTGGTTAGATTTCATAGAAGAACCTGCTGTGAGTCTCAGGTTTAGGTGGCATCAGGTACTTTTAAAGAGATCTTTCCAGTCAGATACCAAAAGTTTATTTTCCTTTGCTGCTGTTTTCAGTGAGGGGATGAAAACGCTCCTGTTGTTAGACTTCACAGGCTGGAGAGCAGCCAAATAGTGGAGGAAATGCAAGAGAGCATCACCCTGATAAGGCCCAGAGGGATAAAACCTGTGCTCTTGTGTCCTTGGGGGCATCGCACCTTTGTAGGCTTTTTACATTCATTGTGAGGGAGCGGGCAGAAGATACTCCTGCCTCGTCTCCAGTCTGGGCTGGTGTTTGAGGTCCCCCTGCTTAATCTGAGGAATGTAAAGGATAGCCCATTCTTAACCCTGCTGAGGATGGGGAGCTATTTTCCTTTTCCTAGGTCATTTGATGCTCTGCAGTGACTCAGTGCAAGGAATTTTGCATTGCACAGGAATAAACCAGTGCATTTATTGCTCTGGTCCTGCCCTGTGGTAGCTCTGGGAGGGGGAGAGAGGTATAAATGCAGCTTCCCCCTTCTGTGGTCTCTTGTGTCTTGGTCCAACTGTCAGCGTAAGTGTACAAAACCATGTTCAATTTAGATTAAGAGCTATCTCTTTTACAACACAGTGACCACTAGTACTATTTAAGGAGGGGATGTCAGTGCTCCAGTTCATCACATGAACGGTAATAAATCAGCCACCAGTTACAGAGACGTGTCTAAGCCACCAAGTGTGAATTCACAGACCTTGAGAAAATTGGGATCCTGGGCATTATTAACCTAACACGCTCACCAAGGGCTTCTCTGCTGGAATTCTTGTGCTAGATTTGTCCATCCCTTTATGCAATAAGGCCATAGAGGCAGTGAATTTTAGCTCCAAAATTTATGTTTTTAATGTTCAGAGGCAGGAAGGCAACTTGAGATGTGATTTCTCCACAAATCTAATGACTGTTATTATGAGGAAATCTTCCTCTAGACCAGATGCCTCCAATGATTCTTTTGCAGGCTTTGGGTGTATTTAATAGGGTACCAGAGCTCACCACAAATAGGATGGGGAAAAACTTCATGAAGTCTGAGGCTGTGTCAGCATGGTGGCATCCATCTGAGTTTGGAAATTGCATTAGTTTGAGCTAGCAAATTTTTCTTTTTCCTTTCATTAAAATCATGCTTCTTATCCTCTCGGTTACCTCCTCCTCTTCCTACTCCATGATGTCTGCATTTAAAAACTAAATTTCCTTTTGGGGCCAAATACACAGGGTAAATTACCTCCATCCCCTAACGCCTCCAGCAAGCAGCCAGTGATGCAGTCCATATCCACGTGAACCTTATGTATAAGTGCAAAGGGAAAAAACAGTGTCTCTTCTGTGCCTAGCAATTCAACAGATATGATCAGATCTATCCAAATGTGAGAGGTCTTTATCTGTCCTTTAATAATCACAGAGCTGACCACATTCAGCCTTCCGATGACTACTGGATTAGGTGGAGTTCGCAGCAGAGATGAATTTGACCCAGTAAGTGTATCAGTGGGCTTTTGGGTTTGCTTTACATAGCACGCAAAGAAGCTCTTCAAAGGCTTGTGGTACAATGTGACCTTGACTTCAACTCTCATTTTAATGGCTACTTGGAAGATGACAAAGACCACACTCTTTGGGAGATTGCTGTAGGGTGAGAAGCTTCAAAACCACATGGCCAAATCTAAGCACAAGTGAAGTCTATGCAGCCCACACAACTGCAGTGGCAGCTGTCAGAAGTATGCCAGAGAAAGCCGTGCTCCTGGCTGACAACTGGAGGGTAGGGACTCTGAAGCTCAACTTAAAGCAAAAATGTTCCTTTGATGGATATCCAAAATTGGTGACTGCTTCCTTTCAGGATGAGCATGCTGTGCCTAGGGAGCTGCTGATCATCTCTTGAAACAACACTGCCATCAGCGTGGATTGATGGCTTGATAGGAACTGTGATCCATAAACAACAGCACTTAAAGCACTTGGTTTTGATGAACTTGGGTGTTTACCTCATGTGAGGGAGGAGCCAGGACCAGATTTGTCCATTTTCTGATGGTTTTCTGACCACTGAGAAGTATGCTCTTAACCAGCAGAATTTTCCTCTTAGCACCTGATTTTAGAAGGGATTTTCCCCCCTGCATTGACATCATCCCTCCCCGCCTCAGTCTGTGCTCATAATCAAGTTCACTCTCAGTAGCATGTATTTTATTAAATTTGGCTGTGAGAATGTCACCAATTATGAAGGGAAAAGCAAGAGTGAAGGTTAGGGGGGAAAGGTGAAGGTTAAATTCAGACATTCACGAGTTTATGGGGCAGTTTGTCCTCAAATCAAAGCCAGGCATTCATGTCAAGCTACGTAAACAGGAATAAATGCTCATGTGAAATTTGCTAAAGAAGCAAAACCCCATAAGAACGTTTGCCACAAAAAATGTGCTTTCTTCTGCCTTTTCCTCTTCTCGGCCCCGAGAAAGGCGGTTGCTCGGAGCATATTGCTATCCTGGACGATGCGATACCTCTGAAGATAAAGACAAAAAAAATCCCTGCCAAAAGACACAAGTTCCTGCTCAGAAGCACTGCTGCGAGCACAGCCTGCAGTCTGCCAAGCGCAGGATCCCAGAGCAGAGGCGTGTGCCCAGTGCTGGGGTCAGGAGGACACATCACGGTCTTTCTTGAGGTGTCCAGTGATGTTTTTCCTCAGTATCACACCCTGTAAAAAGTTTAATTCAAGGCAGAATTTTGGGAAGGAACAGGAAAACTGGTGAGAATACTTTTTTAAAAAGCAAATTAATCTCACATCCCCAGCTACCTTTTATTTACCAAACAAAAGAAGTTTCCCTGTGTGATACATTTCTTAAATTATAGGTTTCCCATTTCCTGGCATCCTAATAAAGTCTAGATGAATGATGAGAGAGTCTGCAGGGAGAATGAGTAAACATCTCCTACTGTCTGGAATGTAAGATGACTACTGTCTTATCCTTTGTTACAGGTTGTTAAGATAAAATTACCCTATATATCAGCAGTGCTGTCAATGAAATTAGAAAGCACATTCTACCTCTAAGCTGCCTGGAGGGTTCAAGGAAGGAGAAGGAAGGCAGTTGCTTCTCTGTTTGTTTTGGTTATCCATCTGCTATGAAAAAAATATTTTTAAAAACAAAAATGCAAATGGAAAAGAGAAAGAAATGCCAAGGAGGATGTGCAGGGCAGGTTCTGGATATTTTACCAGCTGTGCAGGCAGGAGAGGAAAGAAACTGTGGTTTAGTGAAAATCCTGGGACAGTTCCTGCTTGGACTGCAGCGGCAGGAAAGCTTTGGTGCAAAGAGCCCCTGCAGCGCTAGATGTAGTGTAGAGGCTGCAAATCCCTGAGCTAAGGGCACTGCATCTCCCCTGGGCCTGTTGTCGCCCAGCACATGTGAGCTGTGAGCAATGCCTGCAGCGGTGCCTGCCTCGCCCTAAGGGCATTGCCCTGGCCAGCAAGCCGGGAGCACCCCTGAGGTGCCTGACCAACTCTCTTGTTTAGCTCTTGAAAATCCCCGCTGTTGGACATGGTAAATGCTAACCAGGAGGTTGAAAAGTTAGGAGCTCTTGGGAAGACAGAAGCATATGTACGTGCTGCGTTCCCTGGAGCCTCCTTCATGTAGGAAGCAAAGTTGACAAGCAACAGTTTCCAGACAAGTGTCTTCTTTTCAATTATTTTCAATTCTCTTTAAATAGCAAAGGCTCCTGGGGGCTCTGCTCGCTCTAATGACCATTAGCTCACACAGTCAGTCCTGCTGGTGGTGAGCCAAGGGTGCACAGCACCGTCCTTGCCCTATCCATGTGTGAGTGCCCGGGAAGGCAAGGCACGTCCTGGCACCCCGTTCGCACAACTGTCCCTGCTCCAACCAGGGCCCCTCCGGTCCCCCCGAGGCTGGCCAGAGGGCAGGAGGGGGGCAGGCCAGCGTTGGGATGAAGCGGTGAGAGGTGAGGTTGGGCATCCTGGAACAATTTAAACTTTCTGAAGAGATCCAATTGAATCTGGCTTCTCACTCAGCTCTGAGAAGTGCCTACAAATTTGGTGTTTTCTCTAGATTTCCTCAAGACGTCTCTCAGCCTCAAGTTTTCTCCTGTGGTTTGCCCTGTTTCCGTTTCCATCATTCTGCTGCTGCAAATATGTCAGCTACAGTTTTAGGAGCACCTTGCACATCCCTGTAATTCACTAATGCATCTCCTGGGTATCCCTTTTTTTTTTTTTTTTTTAATATCAAATCTTGATGCTGTCGCAGTTGTATCAGCCTTTAGAGAGCACCTATTGGAGAAAATTTACTTCTCCCAGGATGTAACTTTTAGAAATGTGATTCTCATGAGCATGCACTTGATTGCCAAAATACTGGAAAACAAGCTGTATCATCTCCTTGCATATACTAAGGAGAAGTTCCGTATTGACCTGTTTCTCTTGTAATTAAATTGTGTTGCCAAAATAATCACCTCTTTTAGACTTCCTTGTTATATTGTCTTCGGCTGTCACTACTCTTGAATCTATAGCCATGTATGGGATTCAAAACTTACCTCCCAGTGCCTCTGTTTTTACCAAGCACATTGTTTTGCTGCTTTTTTTTCAAGTTGTTTTCCCATTTTGAAACTCAGACAGTTCACACTTAGAATATTTTTGGTTTGAAATCAGAAAATAATGTAACTGAGTACAATACTAGAGAACAGCTGGAACCGGAAAACTGAGCTTGGGCAAGAAATGCCATTGGATTTGCAAAGCATTCCTCAGTTTCCACCATCTCATCTTGTAGTGTCAGAAACGTTACATGTTGCTCCACATACACACACGCAGAGGTGTACATATACGTAGAGAATTTTCTCTGAAAAGCTGTAGGGCTTTGCTAGAGATTTTCCAACCCTAACCGTGTCAAAAGAAAATACCTTAATGCTCTGTTCACAAAATGCTAGTTTACATAGGCAATTCATAGAGGAGTTCATAAAACCTCCTTTTGCCTGAATTTGTGAATTTCTGCCCACTGCACGTGCATAAAATGAAATTACATTGGAAAGGGAACTATTTGGGATGCATATATTTTGCACATGCCCTTTAAATAACTCGGATATGTTTTCAAAGGAGGATGTTTTTCCTATGGACTGAAAGATGCATTTGTACCACCTACTAATTTTTTTAGCTTCAAAACAGCACTAAGTAAACAGCTGAGGTTTTGGACAATTCAGTGTTTCCAGCACTTATATCTTCCCTGTAGAGAGTTCCCTTGTTAAAGGACAACCTCTTCCTTTAATTCTCACTGCCTAGTTACAGCAGGAGACCCTTTTCCTATCTCAGTTCTCAGTCTAAAACCATGATAATAGGGACAAAACTGATTTTTCACAGTCCTGCTCTCCCCTCCCTCTCTCCCCCCAAGGTGCCAGTAGTGGCCAGCACAAAACTGATGTTTGTCTTTATTAATCATACACACACAATCTGCAACCTGAACTGTGTACAGAAATGAACGGAAAAACGCAACCTGACCGCAAAAGTATTATTTTATAAATAAGGTCCTTTAGTAGTAGTTAATTGGATACACATTTTGCTAGATTCATGGAACATTAAAAACTATCATATCCGAATTGACTGACTGAGTTCATGTTACATCTCCCAAATTACCAATGACCATTTGCCTTGCAACATCAGACCTTGGGTTCAGAAATCTAGCTCGAGGGCCTTTTTTAAGTACATGGCACTTTTTTTTTTCCTAATAGAGATTGATTTAGTGTATGTTTAATGGCCCCATAAATCACTCAACATGCCCAACTTGCATACAAATTCTGCCAAAAAAAAAAAAAGTTTTCAAGGAAGCAGATGCCTTGTTCTTGGAACCAATTTGCCTCGCTCTCTGTGTGTACATGAACCCACCGTTTCAAGATCCTCCTTATAAAAATGTTCTGCTCTCCCAGGTCTGCACATTGGTCATTTTCTCTGGGACTGCTTTCTTACTATGCCAAGTTAAACTCGGGCAATTCTCCTGCTGTGCCCATTCTGTTCTAGTGCCTTTTAGATCAGCAATAAATAAATTCATTGTGCGTTTCAGCAAGAAGAAAAAGCAAAAGCTGGGGTTGCGTTGTGCTTGCTCTTGTGAAGATCTATTGTGTGCAAAGTAGTGTGCTATCAAATGGCGTAGGTCATTTTTCATTACCCCACTGAGGATGCAGCTCAAAGCAGAGGATTATAGAAACTCATTTCCTTTGGTTAAGGAAAAAAAAAAGAGTTAACATTCAATAAACTCGAGGGCTATGACGCAATGTGGCCCTCAGAACCTTCCGAGCGGAGCTGTTAATAGCTTCCTTTCCCAGGACGCGGGTTTGCCCCATTCACTTATCGACTTTGATGCATTAGTAAAAGAAAATATCAACCCCTCATAACTCTCAGAAATGATACAATACATCACTTGAAAGTAAGCTAGGATCAACACATTGTTAACTGTTTGATCTCTCGAGTCAAAATTAATGATAGGTGTTTTGCACACAAAAAAAATGAATGTTAAAAGCCTATTTAAGCTAACTAAAGACATCCATACAACATCAGGGTTGAATTGGAGGTGATTTCCTGCAATGCAGCTGTTATAAGTTTATCAGTCTGCGGGTGGCAGTAACCAGTAATCATAACCAGATTGCAGAAGGGTGGGATGGAACTTATCTTTAAATAGAAGATCTAACCAGCTAACTAACTAACTAAAGAAAGCTGGTTGAGAACTAAGTTCCTGCAACTATTCACCAGGACACCCAAGACTCTGGGAGAAGCCCATTTTCTGTATATTTTAAAGAAACAAAATGATTCTGAAGGTTTAACTGCTAGGCAGAGAGAAACCAAGGTTTGTAATGATTAACAGCAGACCTCCTGCTCTCTGGTACTCGCAACATTTACACAATAATGATAGCTAATAAGAAATGGCATTAAGAAATGACTTCAACTTTCTCCACTGAGATGTTGCCATAGGCTGTTGATGAACTTTTAGCTCATTCTCTTGTGACACGGAAAGGAAAGATCTGAAACGCAGCGTATCTTTCAAGCAGAAGAGCGTTTGAAAAAATTCCAAGAAATATCTCTGAAGAGCCAAAGAGAAGTGTTGCACTGTGAGACAATGCCTCTGGACAATTACAGCCTGTTAGTTTTAATGCATCTCGAATTGCTTCCGTCTGCAGCTAATCTGACCACTGGAAACAGTCACTTTTGCAATGCCCTTTAATTTTTCTGATTTGCGTGTGGGCGGTATCTGTTGGTATTAATATGAATGTTTTCCGGATTGAATTAGAGAAAACAAGGCAAGCTTTCAAAGCAGCATCAACTTTCTTTGAGAAATGTGAACTCAGGAACAAGTACAAGGCAGTAGGAAACCAGGAGGATGATTTAGGTCTGTCCCAGATCACTGTCATGCAGACGCAAAAAGGAGTGACAGGAAAGTCCCACTGGATCCTCAGATCTCCCCGGCTCCACTCGACAGCCTCTTTAGACCTCTTTGTTCTTAATTTTGCTGGATACTCGGCCCTTTCGGTGCGCTGCAGCTAAATCAGTTAGAGCTGTGCCTGCCGCCCGCCTCGCCGCCTGCAGCCAGCAGGGATACCCCTGTTTCCTAACTCGCTGACCCATGCAGACCTGCTATTTTCTATGAATGAATGAATCCCTTAAACAGTTAAGGAATGAGCCAAAATCTTCTTCCATCCCCGAAGTCAGCCGAACAAGAGCTTTGTTTTTCCCCTGACACGAGTTTAAGATAACTGCTGTTTTAGCCCTTGCTATCGGCAGATGCTGCTCCTGCCATCCCGCCGTGCTCCCTCCTGCAAGCAGCCCCTTTCCCTCACCTTGTACTTGTTGTGTTAGACCTACACTTAAATTTGGTTTCTGGAAAGAATTTCTGTGAAATTTCTCTGAAATTTAAAATTTATCAGTTGTGGACGACAGGCTGAAAAATGGCAACTACATTTTAACATAAAGTTCTGATAAAAATGCGTATGTTCTAAAAATACTTTACACATCTTTCCTTCAAATTTTGACAAAAGTTAAACCTAAAATCATTCTTCGCCATGCCTGACATCTGTACTTCACTTATACAACACCCTTTTCATAGTTTTTTTTTTTAATTGAAGAGGTGTTTTTCAGTAGAGAAGAAGACAATTATTGATAAAATGGAAAACATGAAATTTGTTTCAATTAAGACACTCAGAAATTTCCGCTTTTTTGTTTCCTGTATCTTACTCAACAAAAACTCGTAATTATTTCTCCATAGCCATGGGATCAGCTCACTCCCTTCTTCTCCCTGATGGGACTATAAAATCCGCAGCTGGCAGATCTGCCTGTCCGCCAGGCTGAGACCTGACACATCCCAAATATCTGGAGAGGAGACATTTCCCATTCAACCGAGTAGCAGGGAGAAAGCAATTTAATTGCCTGTGTGAGCATAGGTGGGTGATGGCCAAATCCTTACCAGTTTCTGACCTGCTACGTGTTTTCCCATTTGTTATTGCTCTGGAGGTGACCCACCCCAGGCAGTCTGGTCCCTGCTGCGGGGCAGCTGCACAGGACAGGTCCTACGGCCCCTTGGTGCTTGGCTGTTCACTGGGGGGCTTACCCCTCGCCAGGTCCCTCGACATTAAGTGTGCCCTCCAGTAAGCAGTGCCAGGGCTTTGCATGCTTTACAGCCCATTTTGTTGTATAGGTTCCTCGAAAAGTCCCGCCATATCCGCAAAATAAAAATGTGTCACTGCCCTCATTTTACAGACAGGAAAATTGAGGCACTGGTGGTGATGCCTCCTGCCCAATGTTATGCAGTGGATGATGAGAAGTAGAGATCAAGACCCCAGATCCAGCTCCTTCCACATCATTCTGAGTTCTGTCTTGTTCAGTTTACAGAAGTGAATGTGGCAAATGTCAAAGCTCAAGATAGGAACCTTTTCTGCAGCAGACTTTTAGATATCCCATTGTGTTAATCACTTAAGATACGCCAAAGGCTGCGTTGTGACATCGTGTGCTTTAATATAATCCTTACGCTCATGAACTGTTAAAACACAGCCTTGCTGGAGTGTGGGAAGCTCTGCATATCAACCTAAACTGGAGGGAAATCTGTATGCAGAAAACGGGAACTGGTAAACAACCAGTTAAGCAGTTCAGACCGCTGTCACTCTATCCCGGCTGCATCGCAAAGTGCTGAATTCCTAAATGTGGAACCCAGATGCAAAAATAACAAAGACCACATTAAAGTAATGCTAATCATACAAGCTCTGGTTTTAGAGGAAGATGCGGAAGTGCTTGGGAGGCTGATATGGGACTGGGGGAAAGATAGCGCAGCCTCCAATTGCCTTTTCAAATAATGTGCGAGGGGGAAAAGGTTTCTGTGACTCTACCAAACACCCTTGTGTGAGGCCTTGGGCATGTGAGACCACGCACATCCTTCTGCACGCGTGGGCAGGGCTCCCACCCCTCTCCAGATGTGGGCCCCTCCGGCTTTCCAGGCAGGCTTGAGAGAGGGCCATCCTGGGAGCCGTCCGTATTACAAACTGGTCATGAGATGCGAAAAATCCACCTTTTTTACACTGGGCTCTCCAGTGACCGGTGATTTCACTGGAATCATCCCAAGTTACCTTACAAATGACTCTAAAACACTGCTGAGATGCATGTCAGAAACAAACCCAGGAAGGAGCCAGGTAGGCCTCTGCCTTGCAGAAAGGGGTGCTCTCAGGTGAGCGCTGCTGGTCAGGTCGTTGATTTTGTTGCTTGTCCAAGCACGAGCTGATCCAAACCTAGACCTAGGCACTCCTGCAGATCCAGCAACTGCTTCTTCCCCCTGTTTCTGCAGTTTTTGCAGTTTCTGCCCACCTGCAAGCAGCCCAGGCCCCCATGGAGGCATGCCTGGCCTCCTGCCTCTCCTGCTGGTGGCCTGGGAGAGGAAGGCAGGATGGAGGTGGGTGCCTCCCAGTCCCCACAGTGGGGCCAGGCACGTGGGTGGCTTCTTGTGGCTGTTGTGTAAAAGCACAGTACGGTTAGGTGAAGGTGAACACCAGCATGTACTCAGCACACAGATGATTGCTTCATTGGTGAGCTCTTCGGGGCTGGGCCTTGGCAAGCGCAGGTGCAGGCCCCTCTGTTCCAAAGCTGTACCACCTGGGGGAAAGAAAACGATGCCTTCTGATTGAGAAAACCTGATGGGTAAATTAACGCCAAATGAGGTGAAAATCAGAAGATCTCAAAGAGGAGTTGCAGCATTTCAAGCTTTTTGTTGAGAAGTTGAGTTGAGCTGAGAGCTCAGTGGTGGAGGTCTATCTGGAGGGGGTAAGGCTCCTCTTGAGGAGGTGAAAAATGGCCTTTGGTGACTTTGGAAAGATGTGAGCGTGCCTTTTGCTGGAAGGATGAAGTGCTGGTGCAACCTCTGGTGCTGCAGCATGCTTCTCTTGGGCAGTGTTTGCGGGACAGAAATGAAAAAGCTGAAATCTGGTACTGGAAAGGTAAGCTTTATCTCTTGTAGCCTTAAATAATGTGGTGTGGTAATCAGGAATGACTGAGAAATGCAGTAGAGGGGGTGAAGGGCCAAAAATCAGGGCCTGAAGGAGTCCAGCCTGCAGGAATTCTTGGGGAAGACATGTCCTTGTTGCCATCTTGTGCAGGATGTAGCATGCAAACAGCCTTTCCTGTGAGATACATTTATAAGGGGTCAGGACGTTGGGGCTGATCACACTGGAGTGTAGCTTAAACCTGTGAGAGGAGTTTTTGTGCAGCGTTCTTTGCCTAATATTATTTATCACTTAAATTATTATTCAGCTGCCTGGCTTATTATGGTTTCACCTTCTCGGTTGCATCTGGGCATCAGGGCTGTCTGTGTACACATGCAAGCTAGGTATTTGCCTCGCTTGTTGTGGCTGGCAAAAATCTCTGTGTTTGGTACTTTGTTCTGCTGCTGCCCTTTCTGCTCTGCCTGCTGGTTGAGCACTATGCAGAAAATTACAGGGGATCACAGCAGAGCAGGGAATACTCCTGCAAGCTTTTCCCATTCAACAGACAACAGAGTCCTGGACTTCCAAGTTTGGCCATTGGAGCCTGAGCATGTCCTTTAAGGCAGAGTGAGTTTTGCTTTATCCTTGCAGGAGGCTAAGAGCACCGCTTGCAACAGACAACATGTAAGCCAAGAGTAGAAGCTGGCAGCTGACGTTCTGCCTTTGAGAGCTTATTTGCTCTTGTTCTTGGGACAGCAGAGCTCAGCCTGCAGTTCTGGCTGGAGCTATAGTGCTGCTCTGCGCCCCAACCCTGGGCGGGATGTGCTGAGCTTGATCCCGGCGCGAGCTGATTCCAGCTTTCTGAGTAATGCTCTTTTATGGGAATAAGCTTTCCTTTGATCTTGTAGACAGAAGTCCACAACAGCTGCTCTGTGATAGATAAGGATAGACATTCTGCAGGCTGATTGTGTTTGCGCAACGTCCTGAGGACATGTCTCCAACGAGGAGCTCAGCCACAAAGGCACAATAGTCCCGTTGGCATGCACACCTGCAGCCAGACCAGCAGGGCTGGGGAAGAAAGTGTCTGCTCGTGTGTCGGGGCTGTAGCGTGCTAGGTGTGGTGTAAATAGACAAAACTCTGTTTTGTCCCTCTCTGTTTTACACTCACAACTATTTCTTTCTAGGGAGGCTGGGGAGAAAGGCTGTTCTTGCCTCTTAAACCCCAGGTGTGTATGGGCAGATGGATGCAGGGGGAACTCATTGCTGAATCTGGAGGTTGCTGCAAAGTAAAGATCTATATTATTGTTCTTTAATGGAAAAATCTCAATTACAAACTCTTCTCTCAGGAGAAAGTTTTCAGTAAAGAGTTCTTAAAACTTGGTATTCCAAATAGACTCACTAAAATGCCACTTTAGGCATGATATGATTTAAATGTTGCTTTGGTCTTGTGAGAATGACAACATTAGCTCAAGGTAAGCGTCTGTGGTAGTGTTGGCTTTGGGCTTCTTGCAGGGATTGTGAAAACCTGTCAGATATATACATTTTCATTAGGAAAAAAGATTCTTCTCGAAGCTTTTAGAGGCAATCAAAAATATTCTACATGGATGAGCTCTGTCGGATGTGAGTCACCATGAGTCTGAGAACTGGTCCTCGCCAGGAATCCGCTACATCTCAGGGTGAGTTGGGCCCTTCTGTACGGGCTGTCCAGCAGGGTGGAGGACACCTACTGACTGCCTGAAGCAGGGCTGGTGTGGCTTGTGTTGTCCTGTGGTCTTTTCACATTGCCCCTCTCTTGGCACTCGTAGGTGTTATGAGCTGAGGTTCCCCTCACAGCGATGCCAGCTCAGCCTGCGAGAAGCAGGACTTTCTTTTGGAGGCTGCCAGAAGTGTGGGTGAGCCTGTGGAAATAACCTTTGCCTGTAGTCAAAGGTAGTAGGGAGCGGTGGTGGACGTGACTTCACTGTTGCCCACTGCTCAGTGTGAGTAACCAGTTCCATGCATTTCCATGCCAACCATTAGTTTCCAGATGCAGTGACTAGCACGGTATTTTCCGTTTCCAGATCTTGTTTGTACTGGCACAATTTAAAATACTTTGTGTAATTACAGTGGTTCCTATAGTCAAACTGCTAGAGCAATGCATTCCCTTTGGAAGTTTCTTCTTTAGCTAGCAATTTTGGTAATGACAGTAATTCAGATAATCTATCCTCGTGGCCTTGCGGCTTGCAGAAGTACAGGGCTTTTCCTCTGTAATGTAGCGATATCTATATATAGCCTGGTGGATATATAGTATTCTAGATGTATTTAAGTGGACTTGACTGAGAAAATCCAGTCCCATTGCCACAAACTTTCTGTTACTCTTCATGTTAATGCAATCAAATAAACAGGGAAGGAAAGGGAAGGGGCAGAGGGGGAGCCTGGTAGGCGGCTGTGGGCATGGGCTGGCTGTATGGCCAGGCAGCTTTGGGGATCTGGGTGTGTGCTAGCAAAGGCTCCTTAAATTGCTGAGTGGTTCTGAATATGCTGGGCTTTTCCCTGGAGCTAGACATACTGGGTAATGACAAAAGAGCCCAAAGCACAGTGAGAAACCCATGGTTTGGTGCTGTGGTGTGCAGGACGGGTGGTCCCCGCAGGGGTGAGCTGCCAGTGCCTGGCCAAGCTCTGAGTTGCTCTGTTGCTCCCTACGAGTTAGCTCTTGGGATTAGGACAGCTTTCTCTTAAGGGTGAGAGAGCCTCAATGAGTACAAGGCAACAACCTAATGAAATTTATCTTCATTTTGGCCTACAAATCACAGCAAACAACAGTTTTGGCAGCCAAATATGACAATCCTATTGAACAGAGAAATTTCTTCTGTTTCTGGAAGTGGCTGAACCCTAAAGCTGCTCTCATTTGCTGGTTAAGCCGACTACTGATGGAGACAGTGCTCAATTACTGCTGGGAGAAACTGGTCAGACAGATCAGAGGCAGACATCTCCCTTGGTGTGCAATTATGTGTGCTGCTTGCTTTGAGAAGAGGCCAAAGCAAATGGGAAGCGGCAATTAAGGTAGGCACCAGCAATGAAGAATTAAAGTATAGGGCATGGTGTTTATCAGTCGTCACTGTACAGAGGTCTCTCCTCAGTTTCCCTAAAGAGGGAAGAGCTGTAGCTCAATATTTTTGTGTGCTGATTGAGTGACTGCTATTTTTCCTCAGAAGATTCTTGTATGTAGAGGAGGATGGGAGGAGCAGATGTTGATTGTATGTTTTGTGACAAATATTCTAGTGTGAAAACCTGCTCAGTCCCTGACCCAGAACCCTCTTCAAATTGGTGTGTGCTTCTGAGACGTGTGGCAAGCTGTTCAATCCCACCCTCCCTTCAGAGGCAAGGAATAGGGGTGGAAGGATTTGCCATGCCTTGGTGCAATTAGCCTGCATATTTTTGAGTAGGGGCTGACAAAACTGGGGGATCCTGAGCTGGGAATTAACCCTTGAGATAACTACTGTCATACCAACAATGTCTTCCCAAATCACTTTCTTCAGTTTTAAGCAGTAAGAGCAGCAAATACAGTCTTTCTGATACTGTGACCACATAATGCGTTGAAGATTGCAGGAAAGAACTGCTCAGTACTCAGCACGTCACGTCCAGGATGTTTGTGTATCTAGTGTATATTGGAAGTAGTATATTTCTGGTAATGCAATAAATTCTTACTGAAATCTAGCTGAATTCAGAATTGGTGTGTAAAGAATTATCAACTTTCTTTTGTGATAATGTATGTGTAGGTTTTCTGCTACATCCCGGAGATCTGAAAGCTAAAGCCAAAACAAATTAAATACTGCTGTCACCTGGCTCCAGAAGCAGGAAGTATCAAACAGGCTTGCCAAAGCCCAGGTGGCAGCAGGACCAGTGAGGGCCAAATTGTTTGTGTCTGTGATACCTGTAGATAATGTATGCATGGAAGCATTGTGGAAGGTGTTTTGGAGGTATAGCAGATATGTTGGGTATGTTCCACCTTTGTATGTACCTGTAATTCAGGGCAGTTGCATCTCCAGTTTGATCCACAGAAATGTTATCTGGCTATAGGAGAGTATGCCTATTCCTTTTTTTTTTTTCCCCTCTTATTTGCGACTTTCCAGGCTTTGCTTGAAGCTATCATAGGTGGTGAAGCCCTTTCCCAAACCTAGTAGGGAGTTCAACTCTCCAGTTCTTGGGAGAAGATTCTTAGCTTGACTACTAAGTCAAGCTACCCTACTTTTCTTAATTATATGTACACACTTATTAAAAAACAAACAAAACAAGTAAACATGTATATGACTGCAAAGGTATTCAAAACACAGCAGCAGTGAGGTCTTGCCAAAGCAGGCCAAGAGCTGGAAAATCTCTGGCAGTTCGGGAAGACGACTCAACATTAGTGCTGGAGAAATAAACATCAGAAGGGTTGAAGCAAGCTTATTTGCAAGTGTTGAAAAGTGCCTGCTTCCCCAGAGTCTGGTCTTCTGCTTTGCAGCCACCCAGTAGAACAAATGTTTCCCAATCAGCCCCTTGACTGTCTTGGATGTCTCTTTCCTCGCTGGTGTCCAGCGGACCTCCATGCTGTCTGAAATTCCTTTTCTTCTGAACAGTATCGTGAAGCACACTCTGTAACAGCTCTATCCTTGATGCTATCACTGTTTCATTAAGGGCCCCAGAGGCTTGGTAGCCTGTGGTCAGTTTTACTGCTTCCCCTGGCAATGGGGGAACTACATTCTGCTGCCATCAAGGAGCAGTAGGAACAGTAAAGCTCATTAATGCTTGCTTTGTTAATGAGAAATAGAAAATATTACCTTCAACCTTAGAGCCTTACCGGAAAAAGAGTTACCTTTGTAATAAAGGAGGGCTGCTGCAGCCAGATACTGTGCTCATATTTGTTCTTTTACTGTAGGGACATCAGCACCCCATGTCTTTTCATGAAAGCTTGTGGCTTACTCTATCAGTACACTAAAAGCATAGCACAGATGTTCGGCTTGTAAGGAGCCACAGAATATCAGTCCTGTGCTTGACAGATCAGCCAGGGACTGACCTCGATGGCAGCAATCCTCCTGGCCTGCTCAGCTCTCCATCTACTGAGGATATTTCAAGAGGAGGTAGGTGAACCACCGTGTTGATATTTCCCTGGTCTTCTACTCCTTTTCAGAAAGGGAAAGAGGATGCATGTGAGAAGACACCAGAGTATGTCTGGCGCATGGTCTGGAAATGAAGCAAAAGCAGCTCCAGTATCCTGCAGTGTTGGTGGCAATGTTTTCCGTTTCTTTACTGTCTGAGAGATGCTGCAGCAGAAAAGCAGATCTGCTTCCTCAAAGACTGTCACTCCCATCTGGAGAACAGAAGAATTGACCTATGGGTTTAATTTGCTGTTAGTCTCCTGCATCTCCCAGGAAGAAGTCTCCATCTCTTTTAACTTGAGGCTCTTACCTCTTGCCCAAGCAACAGGCTTCTCAAGGCTTGTTCTTGAGCCACGTGAGAAACATGAAATAGGTTAATGCAAAATTCAGTTGTCCTCCTTTTTAACTATACCAATGAAACGGCTTTGAAGATGGTGTTTTGCAAGTGCTAATTAATAGGACTGTTACTGTGACTCCACATTGCTACTGCAGGGGAATCAGGCTGTCGAGTGCCGTGTGTCTCTGAAGACGCACAGCTTGCCCTTGTTGCAATGTTTTTTTATTGAACATCTTGCTCTCAGCTGCTACTAGGAGCAGGAAATATCACAAAGCTGGGATGAGCTGATACAGCTCGTGCCTTGCATTGGTTATGCTTTCCACCTATCACTGTGATGCTGCAGGTATTGCAGCAGCTCTTCGAGGGGAGCTGGTTGCTGTACCTAACTAAGGACGGAAATGGTTGCAGGATTGTGACTCAGCAACAAGCACCAACCAGGCAAGGTAGAGGAGGCTTGGGCAGGAGTACTTCAATCTAGAGCCTAGTCTTCATCCCCAAGCACACTGACCTCAGGGAAGTCCATTACTGCTTCTCTCTCACCTGTAGACCCAGTAGAAATTGTAGGACGTTGGGACCACACTGTACTGTCTTTACCGAGTGTGGTCTGAGCACATCCCCACTGGTATGGGCTATGAAGAGCTTTGTTTTTCTGCAACCCAAAAATGCAAACTTTTTAAAAATATCTGGAAATAAACAGTTATATGATCCACTGAAATTCATAACAAAGGACAAATTGAATCCTTCATGCTGTGTAGCAGCCATAAATAAAGGTTTTATGGCTGAGAAGTTGTAGGCAATATTCCAGCAAAATTGGATTTATTCCCTCCCCACCCCCCTGCAATATAAATCTCTGGAAATAGGGGTTCCAAGGGCTGTTCTGACACAACATTAACTGCAGCTTCTTAAACCAGACTCCCTGCCAGTATTTATAGTCCACGTTCTGCGCATGGTATGTGTATGTTACTGCACCAGCTTTTACAGTTGATTTCTCAGTAGTCATGTGAAACCAAAACAACTGATGGGCTGAACTTAAAATTGCTTGTGTGTTACTTCAATTTCAAAAAAAAAAGGGGGGGGGGGGGGAGGGGGGAAAAGGGAGGGGGGGAATCTCTGTCTTCCTGTTAGGAAGAAGATTGCTTGATTCAAATTCCTCCAACTCAACAGTGGCTCAACCTCCATGAGCATTGTGCTGCTTCTCCCCAAGACCACTGGCCAGGTTTGCAGGAGAACCCTGGGAGATTTTGCTGGCTGGCTGTGCAGTCACAACATGAGCAGCTGTGCGCTTCTCACAAATGCCTTGTCCCACCTCTGCTTGCTGTCTGCTCAGAGACTTAGCCCTGAGGTTTCATAAAACAAGACCTTGGAGTAACTAAGTCCTAAAACTGAAGTCCAGCCAGGTGGCTCCCTGTTAAGGAAGAACAAACAATGCAATTCACTGGATTTAAGAGCTAGATTTTTAGCTTCAGGATCCAAGTACTGGTCAGTGGGTGCCAGCAGATCACTGAAAAATGAGTAAAGAAATTGGGAACAAAACTCTTCATTTTGTCTGTTTTGGGGTAGTGGAGTATGTTGATTTGTGCTGCCTTCTTGTATGCATAGAATATAGTCAAAGATGGAAGCTGCGATGAGGAATTTGTTCTCATTAAGCAATTGCCCAACTATCTTCTTTGAGAGGCTGACTAGTGCTTCTGCGCAAGTGAGACAGATGTAGAGCCAGCGACCTCTTTGCTCTTGTCTACAGCTTGTTACAAACGCCGAACAAAATGGCTTAAATTGTTGGGACTTGAGAAAAGATATCTTTGAGCTCTGACCCTTCATAACAGAATCCAGACACCGAACCTTGCTTCCATGTATTTCATATGAAGCACCTGACACAGCAGCGACAAATAATGCCAGAGTAAATCCAGCAGCCCCGAGCAGTTTGCCTTCATTAGCCAAGGCAAAGGTCACGCTGCTGGTGTCACCGCTAGTGTCTGGCCACTACCGAGGCTGTTGCCTGCCACAGGCCTTAGTGGAAAGCTCATGCAATGGAGGTGAGAGGCAGGAACAGGGATAAAAGGCTCCTGATGCCTCTAATGGGGCTTTTTGTACCCTGCAACCACAGTAACTTCCCAAAGCTGAATGTGCTCACTTGGAAATTTAGCATCAGCCTGAAGTTCTGGGCGTGAGCTACAGGTGCTGACGCACTGAAGCATGACAGATCTGAGGTCCAGGCATCCCCTTCCTTTTTCTCTTAAGAGCTGCCTAAAATAAGACCATTAGGCCAGAGTTATCAGCAATCCAGAGCTGTTAATTCTGGAGTCCCTTCAGCTCCCAGTTCAGAAAGGGTAAGTGCATGTTTCTAATTATGTGGATGTTGCAGCGAATACAGCCACTCACCCCCCAGACACAAATGCTCCATTCCCCAAATTACCACTGACTGCCTGGGATTGGGTTTTATTGTAGACAAGCAAAGCCAATTTTTGGGGGGTGAGGTTAACTCAAGCAGCCCTCTATAGAGCTTTATCCTGCAAATGGTTAAATGCTTAACTAGGCAAAATGGTCTAAAGTTAAAGTGTGAAGCTACATTTCTAAGGGTCTGTGGGACTGAGACTTGAAGTTCCTTTTTCTCCCCTAGTTTCCACCGTACTTGTCTCTGGAAGAGAAGCTAATAAATGTAAGCCCGAAATTCAGCTGTCTAAAGACTGCGCTTTCTTCATTGATGGAATTAATCCAACCATCAGGTGGCAAACATCACGGTATCAAAATAAGTCTCAAAATGTTAAAATTCAGTCCTCACCTATTGCCTGGTCAGTGAACAGGCCCTGTGGAAACAACAGTGTGCATGTTGGGAAACAAACCAGTGCGTTAAACGTGTTATCACAAACTTCTGATTTTACTGCTGACTTAGCAGTATGAATTCTGCTGCATTAAGCAGAAGGGAATAGATATTTTTATTTAAAACAGAGTGACTCAAAGTGGTCGTAATAACCTATGTCGCTTTTGTACTGGGGTAATGAATGACTGTAGTATAAAGTGGTTCTAGTTTTTGCCTCAAGCTCTTGTCAATCATTACCTGATAAATAAAAACTTCAAACAGGCTCTTTTTACTTTAATTGGGTAGAATTTCTCTCCAAAGGAAGGCTGAATACAGTGAGTAATGTGTTTGTGGCAGCAGTGGAAGTCAGCAAGCAGGGTATTTGGATGGAAACCTACAGAGGATGCAAATCCTGAACTCAAAAGATGAGTTTTGTTGGTTTTACTTCATCCAGAAGTTTCTGTTCCCATTGCTGGCAGGGCTGAATGGATTGAACGAAGCCGTAGAGGAAATCCTGTGGTCCTTGGCACCACCACTGAGCTCTGCTTCTGCTAGCCCTGCTCTCCCTCTGTTTTTAGGCTTTACAGCTGACACTTCCATAAAAAATCAGAAATCTTAAGATTACACTAAAGCTCTCTTAAATCATTATCTTTTATTATATGAACCTTGGCAGCAGCAGAGGCAGTTTCCTGTGTAAGGACCAAGGGTCCTATTGTCAGCACTGGAACAGAATTAAAACAGCTCAATTAAGCAAACATAACATCCTCAAAGTTTGGCCTGAAAGAAGTTAAAATAACTGATCTATGAAATGTTATAAATGTGCTTTAAAATGTCATTACTCAGATAAATCCAGCAGTTTTGAAGCTGGCTCACTCCAGTTTTATGGCCCTGCCCGTTTATGGCTGTGTACGTATTCATGTCAAGAATTCCTCTTCCAAAACAGTAGATGAAGAGACAAAGCCACAGTAGCGCTGTGGACTGACGGGAGGCTGCAAGGAACTTGGGAACAGAGTTTTGGCTCCCAGGCCGGGAAAGCTGCTACGGAGCATATCCAGCAAATTGTGTGCATTTGTGGCAGAGCTGGAAACCAACTGGTATTTCACGATGTAAGGCTGGATGTGTTGAAGTTGGTGGTAAAGCTGCTCTTGGCTGCTCTATAGTTAAGACTGGTGCTGTAAGACATAATGATTTCTTATTTTTCTTCCCCTTGCTGGAACCACCTCTGACTTAAAGTGGGCTTAAATGTGGAGAACTTGGTCCATACTGAGAAATACCAGAAGGCCCTCCTCCTAAAACTACTCTAGACATACGAAGTCTGGACAGACTTCAGTTAGGTCAATAAGGCCTTTCCACTGACGCTTTGCTGGACTTTGGGTCGGCACATGAAACATTTACTGATGATCTGTAATCACTTGTGAAAGATGGCAGTGCAGCTTCAGAAAGCTGATGATTTAAGTCACTGGATCAGCAAATACATTTATGTAAATTGGCACAACTCTGCTCGCAGTTCAAAGTAAACAAGAACCCAAAAATTGCTGTTATGCCCCGAAGATGTAATGTTTAGTTAATACAGGGATTTAGACCATTATTTTTTTCAGCTGCCTCCATAGCAATGCAGTGTGGTATCCACAGTAGGAAACCTCATGCCAGCAGCATCTCTGAAATATGCTAAAACAATCTAAATTAGAAAATGTCAGCTTCTTGGCTGATGTTTCTTTGGAGTTTCTTCTTTCCTTTCTTGTGCCTCTAAATTTTATTGGGATGACTAAATCTCTGAACTATGTTAGCAGTAAACAGAACTAATTTACCCCCTGCTTCTTTGAAACAGCTGCTGACAGCTGCACTATAATTCAATCACGGATCTTTGCAGTGCAGGCTGCAAAACATATTCATATTTTTTTCATATTCTTTCCTCTGTGTTTGGACTGGAGGCGCTGCACCCAAAAGCGACGTGCTGATTTTGCCAGTACACAGGGGTTGATTTACATGAAAACAGAGGATCCAGGTGAAATATTGCCCGGCCAAAAAGGTTCTTTGAATAAAGGGAGAATAACCACACAGATACACAATGTTGTTGGGATATCTTTTGTAAAATTGCAATGATTTATTTTACTAGTTTGTACAAAAGGCTTCTGACAACTGCTCTATGAAAAGAACCAGAAATGTGTATGCATTTTTGCCAACTGTTAATAAATATCTTCTTAAATAAGGAAACAAATGTTCTTAGGAACTGAGAATCATTTTTCCTGGATGTGACTGAAAAGGAATTCAGAGATGGAAATAAATAATTCTTCTTCCGCTTTTGTGACAACTATTTACATAAAAATGTACAAACAGTGAAGCTGATGTTGAGCCTAGCAACAGAAATCCTATTATGTTTAAAAAAAAAAAGCAAAACCAAAACAAACACTCCCCACATAATATTTAATATATGAATCCTATACAGCAAGATACCGTGGTCCAAGTTAAAAATGCAATACACCGATGCAGTGACCACCAACACTGAAACACCCGCAAGAAAAACTAACCCTTGTCTACTAAATAGTGGAAGTTGAGGCCTGATTAGCTTCGCACTGCAGGCAGCACCTTAACCTCCTTTAGGAGGTTTACAGAAGCACTGCTGTGTATGCGTGTACAATGGCAAAAGGCGCTTCCCATCTGTGTGATTTCAATGCCTCGCTCTAAATAAGAGATGCCCTGGGGGCAGTTTTGACTTGGCAGTTTGGCGGAGAGGTCTCGTCTGCAGGCTGCCGGGAGAGATGCTCTTTTGGCGTCAGCTGTTGTCCTGGCGTTGGCTGTAACTGTTGGCCAAAGTCTCACCTCGCGCCAGGTAGGAGGAAGCTTGCCGGAGTTGAGCTTGCAGAGTGTGTGCTGTGGGTCCTTCAGGTGTTTGAGTTGCCTGGTTTGGAAGCAGGGCACACTTGGCAGTCCAAAAGCTACCAGTGCCATGGAGAGACTTCCACTTTCCCATAAGCCTAATCCTGCTGCCAGGAAAACTGCTGGGAAAACACCAATTGACTTGAATGCGATTAGAATTAAACAACCAGAAACAAGTTTCCAATTTATTTCATAGCAAATAAACTTTTTGCTCTACGGAGTGATCCGGGGCCAAGTTCCCAGTGAGGCTGCATCACCCCATCCCCTCGGTGTGCAGAGAAACCCAAGTCCAGGCATTTATTATGTTCTGGACCCATCTGTTAGAGGTTCAGCTTTTAGAAGTTTGGGATTTAGAGCTGAATATGTTGAGGATCTGGCCTTTAATAGAACAGAATTTTCTTTTTTTATCTCCCTGGTGAAGTTCATGCCAGTCCTGCTTTTGTTATCTCGACGTATGATAAAGTTTTGGATCAGTTTGCGACTGGTTACTGCTCCTCTCTGGTCTTATCGCAACAACTTTAATTGAGTTGTAATTACATAGGTGTGATGTTTGTGTAACCCCTGACTTAAAAGAAGGAAAAGGAAGAGCCTCGAGGGGATGTTTTCCTTCCCCCTGGTTTCATCTTGTAGATGTGGCTACCGAAAGTGATTCTTTATTTTTATTTTGTTAGAGGTGAAACCAATAGTAGAGCAGTGTCTTTGTATCATAATCAGTGGCCTTGCGAAGTAAGGTTTCCTGTCGGGTTTCTTGCTGGGTTGACGTGGTGCTGAGTGTACATCCGAGCTTACAGCACCTTCTGTACGCCAGCCTCCGCATTTTTGTAAAAGTGTTGGAACTTGTTCTGTCATTGAAGTCAATGGATATTTTCCAAACAGGAGCAGGATCTTTATCTCTCTTTCACAACTCTGTAACTGCTTAGGATACCCCAGCTAAACCCTAGGTTTAATCCCAAAACATTTATTAACATTGTGCTGCTTTCCTGTTTCAAGTTCATAGCAAATTCAAATTCTTTCTGGTTGCTAGAGGAAATTTTCCCGTGTTGACAAAAAAAAAAAGTGTATCCCCAAAGTCTTGCTCTTGGGAATTATTTTCTTCAGTTCTTTTGCTTGACAATTAGAAAATTCTTTATTTTCTCTTAGACTGATTTGGCCTTTGAACTTGAATCAATCCAGATATAGCTTTTGCTACTGCAGTTTAAAACTGGAACTTGCTTCTAATTAATCTTTGCTTCTGCTTATGAAATTGAAGCAGAGGGATGGAAGTAAGAATTCTCTAACAAAATACCTGTTCAATCCAGGTACGTTTTGCTCACTTATTTTATTGCAAACCGTGTGTTACAGGAACTACAGATGTTTAATAGTCATGGCACATTCTCACCTTGGATAGATTATTAATTTTTAATTCATAATCAACAGTGGTGTGTTTGCAATCTTCTGAAAGACTCGTTTGCAGAAGTATGTACTGTAGGAGCCAATTTTGTAGGCAGATTTGGTTTTAAATGGTTTGTCTGGCTTGTTTCAGTTTACAAGCTCATTGTCTGTAATAAACTAAAACAAAATGTGTTCAAATGCCACTTAGATGCAGAAACTGTTCCATTGTCTGAACTTTCAGAAGCCCAGTCCTAAAAACTGTTTGGGATTTTTTAAGCCCGCTGCTGCAGTGCTAACCTTTTCCCCTCCCCCAGCGATCCGTACGAAACCCACTCTTTACAAATCACTTTTCTCTTTCTTTTTTTTCCTGTCTTTTACAAATCTAATGACAGCCACATGCTCGTACCACCATGTTCCTGTATTTTTTTAAGATAACATTGGAGCTGTCATCGAAGTAGAGCACTGAGATGGCATTGAGTTGGGTAGGAGCACAGCAGGGTTTCGGCACAGTCTCTGGGTTTATAAAGTGAACCTGGGGAATTAAAGTAGAGGCATGTTAAGATGTATTTTCCCCTCTCCTCCCCCAAGTATCTCTTCCCCAGGCAGCCCGCTCACTCAGACATATTTTGAACACCTGGCTTTGTGTACAAACGTCTTGAGATGTCCCCTGCACGTATGGAGGCTGACACACACACCGAAGTCAGATCTAGTTGGAAATCTTTCAGTGAGGCAGGTTTTCATTAGAAAATTCCCATTTGTCAGAGCAGTCCGAGTTCTGCAGAAGCGTACCAGTTACGATAAACTCTGTGGGACGTGCGGGCAAGGTTTTGCGAGCAACCCCATGGGCAGCACCGAGACCCAGCTGGCACCAAGGGCTCCAGGTCCCCGGCTGCAGAACCTCTGAGGAGAGGGGGGGAAAGCGACTAAAAACCAATCCTCCAGGAGAAAAGCACTGTGAATTTTCTTCCCTTGGATATGTAGACGTTTCTAGTTTCCCTAATGCTTTCTGCAGTGCTGTCCTTAGACGTGCACGGGGCACAGGACGTGGATGAAAAAGCGGAGTGAGCCTCCTTGTGCCCTACAGATGTGGGCAGGGGACTGGGGCTGTGCCAGGAGGGAGCCCGAGCAGGACTGCCAGGGCTGCTGCCCAGCCAGGGTGCTGGGGGCTGGCGTGTCCCCTGGCCCTGCCAGCTGCTGTGGTGCATGGCTTTGGGGAAGCAGCTGGGGCCACCGAGGGTCTCCCAAAGCGCTGGCGCTGTCGTGTGGAAGCGCTGGCTCGGGGCTCCCATCCGGACGTCTTTGCACAACTTCATAAAACAAATACACCCACAGAGCAGCTGGGCTGTGGAATTTCGGGATTCACTGACCCCTTCCTCAGCCTGCCCCCAAATCCATTTCTGGCAGCAGCACACGGTGTGCGTCCTTACAGAGTTTTTCCAGGAGATGCTGATAATGGGTCTCACATCCTGCTCTTCCCTCCCCGTGCAGTGGGACTATACCACCATCAAGATGCCTATCACAGGGCCCCTTTAAACTAGAGAGAGCATGTCAATGCTTGCAGCAAAGAGAGGGTAATTCCTAGCCAACTATTAATTCAGGCCACTTGGCTAGACATGTTTAGCCAGATGCTGCAGGCATCTTAAAGAGCTAACGCAGACCTTCCTTTTCGTGTTAGCTCAGAGGTCCTTTTTGGTATAAACTTATTGCTGAGTAGCACCTAGCAGAAATAACTGTACTACAAGCTCCGTGACACCTACCAGTGTCTGCACAATGGCGTGATTTGTAGCATTCATGTACGAATTCAAGGGGAAAGCACATTCTCCTTCACAGTAGTACGCAGCATAGCCCTCTGGAGCGATGATCCAGTCCTTGATTAATTGAAGACATTAGATCGTGGAGAAAGACAGAAATATTGTTCAGTGAAACACAAAGTAGAATGACACATAAATCTATCAGTTCATATGTCTGCATACAATTACAGGAGCTTGCAAAACAAAAATCTGGCACACTGGCCTTTCTAGTGCTGTCCTATACACCTCTAAAGCAGCTGCTCTTCATCGGGTGGCATCGCCGTCCCTGGGGGTGTTCAGGGAAAGGTTGGACGAGGTGCCTAGGGACATGGGTTAGTGGGTGACATTGGTGGTAGGGTGGTGGTTGGACCAGATGATCTTGGAGGTCTTTTCAACCTTAATGGTTCTGTGGTTCTAAAGTACTCCTATACCCTAACTTTGCAGAAGCGCTTCTTAAGCATGTTACGATCAATACATAATTTTTTCCCGGGGGGATGGGTGGGGGGAGTCCGCACATTGGCTTGATCTCTAGCAGCCTGCCAAGGGACTTGCAGCCCAGCTGGCACTGGTGACGCAGAGCCCTTACCTGCCACCCCAGGTCCCTGAAGCTGACGTAGAGCTCGTGCTTCTTGCAGGCCTGCCGCTGGTCGCTGCTGCTGTTCTCTGTGGGGAGCGGGGCTGTCAGCCTGGGCTGCCCCCAGCCCTCGGCAGCACCCAACAGGGAGCAGGCGGCGCTGCTCAGCTGTTGTGCTTGCTGCTTTCTTTTAATCATTTTCAGTTTCTCGTGCTTTAATCACAAAATATAAAGTGCAAAAAGCCAAAGACACCCAGGGAACACCCTCTCCCTCCCAGCTTCCTTTGACCTCATGTTGGCAAAACCCAGGTATCTCAGATGATTGCCTGCTGTATTAAGGAGAACTTGTGCAAGGAGTGATGGGGAAAAGCAACCTTTAACTCTTCTCTGCATTCTGAGCTGTGCGTGATAATTGCACCTTCAGGCCTGCAAAGGCAACATGATGATATGAAAATAATACAAAACCTGTTCGTGCAGCTGCAACCGGAGTACAGCCGGTGACAGCGCTTCGTGGTGAGGCCAAAGAACAAAGCATGGGTCTGAACCATGGATCTGAGCATCCACAGCTGTCAG
Source organism: Anser cygnoides (assembly GCF_040182565.1). NCBI lineage: Eukaryota > Metazoa > Chordata > Aves > Anseriformes > Anatidae > Anser > Anser cygnoides. The sequence continues at coordinate 6,170,458 of NC_089888.1, read as the reverse complement.
TGTTGTTTTAACGTTGTGTTCAACCTGGGCATATAGCCTGACGTCACACCTTGTGCCCCGGGGGTCCTTCTCCTTCCCTCTCTTGCAAGCTCCCTTTCCATCCAGCAAAATGCTCGAGGAGCAGAGCTGGAATTTGCCACTGCCCTCAGAGGAGCTCGCCCCGTGCTGCAGCTCCTGCTGGGGACGTCACCAAGGGCCTGCTACTCCGAGGTGTCTCGTAATTAAGCCACGTTTCTATTTTAAATGCCCGGCGCTTTTCTTCCATACTAGGACACGCAGCTCCCCCTGGAATGGCTGCAGTTATCCTGAGCAAGGAATGGGCTTTCCTGTTCCAGGCAAAACTTCTGGAATTACTAAGATTTTGGGGGCTGAATTTAAAATTGCAGCCTCTTGAAAATGTACAGCATTTTGATTCAGATCCACTGAAATACCTTATTATAATGATCACTTATTTGTTTTAAAGTAATTATCTTAAATTTCATGATAAGAATTTATATGGGAGATTGTTTAGATGGCTTTCTTTGTTTGTTTGTTTTAATTGTATTAGGATATCCTTCAGTTGAACACTGTTTCAAAGAAACATTACTTTTCTAAATTTTTTGGAGTAATCCCTAATCCCAAGTAGTTTCAGAGCAGCAACAGAAAACGAGTGGTAGACCAAAGAGACAACAAACAGCGTTGAGTATGGGTGAAGCTGTTCCTATCTAGTGTCAAATCTAGCAGAGCGTTATCCCACACCTACAAACACTGACCCAGCAAACCTCCCTGTACCTGCAATGTTCGACACCCGGAAAGCTTCCTGGTTCTTTGGCGTTTTGGATCGATTCTGGCTCCTTTGCTTCCCTCCCGTGGAGCGAATGCTGCGGAGATGAACCTCAGTGGCTTTGAAGAAGGCTACTGTGAATGGCTGCTTGTTCTGTGGGCCATGCCTCCCAATTAGACCTGCCAGTTTGGGGTTGATGCTTTGCCCTTAAAAACAAAACAGAGTTAATCAGGATTGCGGTAACTTCCCATTTTCAGCAGGCATGGTAAATACACCAAGGAGGAGAGCTGCTGTCTGGTCCATAACGATGATTCCTAGGCACGTCCGTAGCCACCAAGGGCCTGGACTTAATTGACAAAGCTGCTTCTGACAAGAGCAGCTTAGCACAGCTAACTTCATTTTATATCTGCATGTAAAAGTTACATAAAATGCTCCTACATATAATTATTTTACCCTAAATCCGCTTAGCATTAACTTTTCCTGCATTCTTTAGAGGGGTTTCTTTAAGTTCACCAGCCTATAATTTGAAGTGAGCCTGTAAAAGGAACCATAAAACTCAGCCCATAGGAACACTAAATTCCCACTGGAAGGTTATTAACTTAAAATAAAAATGCCTTATATGAAATGTTGTCAGAGTTCTAGATATACTGCAGCTGAGAGAAACAAATAGTTCAGATACTGGAAGATGTCACGCTTATTGTTGTGTCTCAGCACTACTGTACCCGATAACCTTCTTTCAAAGCCATTGATTGCCATGTGTGCTTCCTTCATCCTGGACTTCTAAATTAATTTTATTTTTGTTGAAAGTTCATTAGGTGGTTTTGCTGTAGAATGAAATCACTGTTCACAAAAGATGCGAGGAGCAGGTGGCAGGGCGATATTGAACATTTTTCCCCGTTCTCCCCAAGAGTGTCTGGGTGCTGTTGTGAAATGGAAGGGTGATATCAAGTTCTACTGAGGACTGAAGTTAAGTTACATCAATAGTTTTTGTGATTGTTTTTGCTAAGGACAGAGCTGGGTCTTGTCAGCCACAAATCAAATAAGCCAAAGGATGGCCGAAAGTTTCTGAGAGAAGCCCTGAAAGGCGCCTGACCATGGAGAGCAGGTGAGGGACTCTAGAGTCTCTAACAAAAATCTCCTTACCTTACTGGCTTTGGACTACGGTGTAAAAAAAACCTGGTAATGTGAAATATTTGTAGGTAATTTTCTACAACTCCTGTTTTTAAAATGAATAAAGTAAATGCCAAGGGAGTGGCCTATAGCAGATTTAAAAAAATACTGTATTTAGGGAAACGTCTTCATCTTAGCTCTTGCATACAGCCAAAGGTTGGTAAATGTGATGGACCCCAGAAAAAGGGGCTGTGGTCAAAGGTCTAGGCCAAAAAGTGGAGCAGCCTCAGCTGCAGTCCGTTCCCTATTTTTCTAAAAGCCTGCAGCCCAGTGAGCAAGTGCCAAGCTGCAATATTTGGGATTTGTGGAAAGAACGGGCTCAGGAGGGGGTTTTATGGGACTGCCTGGTGTGACCAGGTCCCACACCGTGCCATGGGCAGGGGAGCAGGGCCAGGCCTTGCAAACCAGATAAAGCAAAACAAATACTGGGACAGGGCACCAGGAAAGCTCAGGATAAAAAAGCAAGTGCAGAAATTCGTGTATGTAGATTTCTATGTGGACATGCATCAACTTCTTCAGCTGAAGCTCCTTGCTGGAAACTTGTCCAAACAGTTTTCATTTTAAACATTTGAGGCCAAGCCCACAAAGTGCTTAAGCAAGTAGCTAATGATAAATATGTAAGTAGTTCCACTTGTGCTCGGGCTTTGCTGGATCGAAGCCTTACTTCCTGAAAACAAGCTCAGCTGAAGGAGCTCACTGAATACTGTTCCTATGGCTTTTCTTGCCCCCTCAAAGAAGTCTTTTGCTTCTCCGAGTTGTTTAAACTTCCAAGTACATCTCTGGCTGTGGTTTTTCCAGAGAAAGTTATTTCACCTTTGCAGTGTCTCTGGAGATTAGGTCAGTGGTATGCAGGGGACCTGACTTCACACGGGTATGTTTAATGGATTTTCATTAGCATGGCAGTAAGTAGCATCTGACCGATGAATTCCTCATTTAACACCACTGTGTTAAAGACCAGTACAATGTTTCCTTAGGGGAAAAGAGGCATGCAGTACTCTGTACGAGTAGTGTATAAAGGTGGGAAAAATGCACTCCTTGGTTCTAACTTTCCTATGCAGGCAGAAAGTGAGGTTTAACACAAGGACATGTATATAGTCCCCATTAGACAATGATAAGTTCCCAAAAGAACTAAAGCTGTGCTCTTGAACCAGAGGGCGCAGCCTTATCTGCTTTTATGAAGCTGCTTTTTTAAAACTGTCAAATATGGGATCTCACGTAATAAACTAAGTAAACCCAAGTGGGTGCTTGCTGTTCCCATGTGCGGCTGCTGAGCAAGGCGTACTGGTGCTGGGCTGAGAGCTTGCTGCAGGCTACTGACTCACCCAGATGTTTTGTTGCTTGCAGCTCGAGCTGATCCTCATTTTCTAAGAGCAAAAACCTCCCCTGTGATTCCACCCTAGTTATACACGTTGATAGACTTATTTGGCAAGATTGTAAAGAAATACAAAGACCGGTTAATTTCTTTTGTATAATTTCATCTGGACAGTACTCATGATGGCTTTTTCTTTTTTTTTTTTTTTTTTAAGACTGTACTGGCTTCATGGTTGGAGATCTCTGTATGTAGGGACAGCTACAAAGCAAAGATCTTTTTTCACAATTCACTTAAAGTACTGGGGGTTGTCCAAGCATATAGTGTTGCATCAAAGTCCTGCTGTGTTTGCAGCATATGATTTTCATATGAAGTCCAGGTGTAAAAGCAGTTTTCTCGTTAGCATGCAGTTGGTCTAAATCCAAAATGAAACTTGGGGAGCAAGGAAGGACATATCCTTGCCATTCAAAATAGAAAGAAATATTCACGTGTACGGTAGAGAAACGTGAGAGCAAAGGTGTGCTGCCAGGAGACTCAGTCACAGAAGCCAGGCAGACAATCAGGCCCTGTATCTGTGTATTTACTTTTTAAATGCTGGAGTTGGCTTTCCTAACTTCAGCGACAGGCCGATTTAAGCATTTTGTTAATCTCTTTTGAGAAAGCAGCAAGTTACTTTTTATATTGTCTCGAACATGTTTACAAACACAGCTGGATTTTTCAGGAGTGTAAACTACAGTCCTAATTCTCACTGAGTCCTATACAGATGAGAACGCAGTTATTACTGAAACTGAGAATTTCCCATTTTGAAGGCTCTCCCCATGATAGGTTGGGCTGTATGCTTTTAAAAAAGCCCACTTCTGGTTGCTCCAGCAGAGCAGCTCCTGGGGCTGTGTGGCTGCAGCATTTCCCTGTGTGCAGGACCCTGAAAAGCCTTGGTTGAAATCCGTGGCATATAAATAAATAGCTGGCTTCCTTAATGCTGAAAAATGGGATTGACCTTTGCTGTAAAATCACTAGCTGAGGACTGGGGAGGACGGAGTGATAAGGTTTTATGAGTAGAAGAGTGTGAGAGTGACGCTGTATTATCTGTAGTGTTTAAGAGATGTTAAGCCTACTTCCAGCCAGTGCTTTTGTGTGGACTCCAGCCTGGCTCTTGGTGGTTTTCCTCTGTGTGAACAAGAATCGGATGTGTCGTGACTGGACACAACATCTGTAATCCCAACTATTTCCTTTAGGAGGCAAAGTGAAAGCTGAAAGCAAGGACAAGTACTTGAAAACAGGCTAAACTTGTCTTGGCTGTTCATTTTCCTTACTATTTTAGCTTGAAGAGTTAAGATTATCTTGTAAACCAGGCTGAATTTGAATCTTTGTGCAAAGATGGCAAAAGGCATCTGTCATTAGGGTGGGGACCGGTAACTTCCATGGAGAAGCTCCTGCTTTGTGCCTCTGTTTGAATGATCTGTGAATGCAGGAGCCCTGAGAGGGCAGGTTAAAACAAACCCTGGGCACCTCTCAGTGCACAGGTCTCACAAGAGTAAAATTGCCCTTTCATGTAATGGCTGATAGCTTGCCTATTTCAAAATTGCTTTGCAAAGTACTACCCACTGGAAATGTTCATAAAAAGCAATAGTAAATGTTATCAAAGATGCATATCTGGAGAATGAATTTCTGCTGCTAGAGAGGACATGAAAATGGTTCCTAAATATTTTCTGAAAGTACTTCTGTGCCAGTTGACGCCAGCCTTTTACATCACTCAGCTTTGTCTTTCTACACATAGCAAAGTTTCTTCCTCTCTCCTCGACTGGAATTGTCTCACTCAGAAAAATCTGAAGCGGGTGGGCATGGGGAGCATGGCTGGAGAAACGCAGGAGTGGTTCTGTTGTGCTCTGCTGCCAGCAGCGTATACACCCTGTGATGGGGATGTGTACACAGCTAATGCTGACATGGCTGCACAACAGATTCCCAGTCTGTTAAAGCATTTGAGTACATCCTTAACCTGAAATATGTCTGCAGACTTAATTTTTTAATCATTATTTGTGCCTTAAGCAAATTGAGGAAAAACATATTCACGAAATCCTATTCAAAGAAAAGAAAACTGAATGCTTAAGGCTTCCCCTGGTTGAGATCATCTACCCGAAACGGAGACTCCTTGACGTTGCTGTCTGAAACTCACCGTCTATGCTTTCCACAGATAGCTGCAGGCCAAGATTGTGCTGTGGATTCACCACCCAGTGATTACTGGTTGCAGTAATGTCAAACACCAGCCACCCTTCTTCTGCAGCCCAAATTGTTCGAGAGTCGAGCAGGAACAAATCTGAGTCCCTGAAAAAAAGAAGTGCAATTTCTTGTTACCTGGGCTTTCCACTGGGCTCTCTACAAAGCTCACATGCCAGCGTTAAGCAACACGCTCGGTCAGCCGTTCAGGAACAGAGACGATGCTGGAGCTGGGCTGGCGTGCTTTCCTACCTAATCACCTTCACATGAAGTGCTTTTCTTCTCTCTTTAAAAAAGGGAGGATGGGTTGAAGCAGAGTTGAGGTGGTTTTGGATTACTTTGCTGCTGCAGTTAACCTTAGAGCTGCTGATGCAACTTCAGAAGAAATGCTTGCCAGGCACAGATTTGCAAAATTATTGTTTGCATATGCAAACTTAGTAATTGGCAGACAATGCTGCTCATTATCCTTTCCACACATAATTTCCTGACTTTTACGCATAATTGTAGCACTGGCGCAAGCCAGCTGGAACACTGTTGTGCATATATTAACATATGTAATGGTTTTTTAAATTTGTTCGTCTGAGGTTACAGATAATTGATTGAGGCAATAACCCTCTGCACAGTCACAGGTCTGCATAATGTTGGGTGGCAATTTCCTTTCAATTTGTTGCTTACATCTTTAAAAGGCCACTGCTGGATTATTCTGGTCGGAGAAATGAAAACAGAAGCTGAGAAAGATTGGGAATAGAGAGGATTTCTTGCATTTAAAAAGAGTGAAATTATTCTGGATTTACAAAATATTTCCTGGCAAATTTCTGTAAAATGAAAACTTGAGAAAACACAGGCTCTGTAAAGGAAGGAGCCTTCTCTTATCAGGAATTAAGAAAGATGTAAAACTTGATGAAAATAGTAGCAGAATTGGATGGTGGTGCAGTTTCTTTATTTAAAAAAAAAAAAAAAAGCAACAACTTTACTTGGAGAACAAAGAAACCCGGTGGAAGTGTCTAGACAAGTCCTGTAAGGGCTGCTTCTGTACTTGTAGTGCACAAACATGATAACTTGTTTAAGTGTAATTATATCCTTTTGAGTGAAGAAATATCCTTGGAAAACCCTTTGTGTCCTCAAAGCTTCGAGAAAGCCTTACTAATTTTGTCGCTATTGATTTGTCAGTGCAAATACATATATATTTCTAATTTTGTTTGCTCGGTGCCTCTTGTTTGCACATAACATCAAGTGATCGGAATTGAGTCCCAGAAGAGCTGTCAGCATAGAGGCTTTTGTCTCTCAGATTTTAGCGATTATTTTTCCTGTGAGATACTAAGAAATTAGAGGCTTTTGTCTCGCAGAGCTGACTCAAAACAGAAGCAGTTTTATTGCGATGTTTTTTGCTATCTATCCTTTCAACCTTTGTGGGCCGGGGTGTGTAAGAGATGATGGCTTTCCTCCGTGAGCTGGCAGGTGTCACTGCCTCTGGCTCTGTGCGGGCTTACAAGAAATTAAACTTCTGAAATTAGTTCCTGCAGAGCACGTGAGCACGTCATCGAGCACGTGTAAAAGGAGGTTCTGTCGTTTTCCCAGCGCTTCGTTTTTAAATGAAAGTGTTTTGCTTTCCTTTAAACAAAGTTTTGGTCTGTGGAAGAAGCCGTACATCAGAACTGACCTTGCTGCAACACTTCCTTGCCAGCACATAGTGGGTCCTACAAGGAGTATTTTGGTGGATGTTTGGGCAGCCACGGCTCAGGAAGGGGCCGTGGTGCAGGCGATGGAGAGGCTCAGCCCAGGTGCTGGGATTTGTTCAGCCATCTCCACTTGGTGCACCCAGGACAACTGAAGACAACAGTGCAGATCATCCCTCTCTCCATGTGTGCGCTAGTTACGGGAAGGTATGATGCTTGAGCACAAGCCGGGGGGGCAGATTTCCTGGGGTTTCATCCCCACCCAGGAGCAATGGCCATGTGCCCACAGCACATGACGCAGCCGCACGGACACCTCCCGCCCTTCCCTGTTTACAGCGTGTGGAACAAAACGCGTCCCAGGGGAGCTGGGGATGAGGGAGTAGTACGGATTGACCCGTTCCAATGGCTGAGTCCAAGTTTCCAGAAGTAAAGGGCTTTTATATTCACATACTGCATCATTTAAGCATGGCCCCTGACTGGAACTCATGATTCACACAACGTTTGGTTAATAGGGACTTGGCTTGCTTGGTTTTTCTCCCTTGTAGTTTGCAGGTTGAAGATAATAGCAATAATGATAACTTATTTTTTTTTTTTTAGCTACTGCTCAACTGCAGCGTTATTACTCAGAAAAACCAGCCTTTAAGCTTCCCATGCTGACATGATGCAATCGGGGTAACCAGACAACATGAGGCATCAAGTACCAGGGTGAGTCAGGCTGGGAAATTGTATAATGCATTTGTTTTCCTGTAGTTACAGCAATGTGCAAACAATAGGCCTGGAGGGGAAGCCCGAAGTGAGAGAGATCAAAGGGACCCACTAAAGGGAAATGTCCTTCCCACACACACTTGGAACATTTGGACCCAAAAAGGCCTTGTGTCAGATGCTCCCTGGAGAGGTTCAAGCACTCCTGGATTTGCACTTTCCACTCCGGCCCACCAGCAGCGGCCAGGGTTGGGATGCAAAAACCTGACTGGCGTTGCAGGCAGAGCATCTGAGGCTCCTGAGGTTGTGGCGCCTGTTCCAATGAAAAGAAACCTCCCGTTCTCTTAAAAAGAACAACCTCCCGTGAAGTAAAATGCCCTGTTCCCCAAAGACTTATGGCAAAACAACATTGAATCACTAGCTAACAGACAACGAGCCCTTCAGACATCGTTGCTGGATAAGTCATAATAAGCAGAGCGAAGAGATGTTATTCTGCCTAGCCTTACACAAAATTTGTTCTGAGGGCTCCTGTCTAATGAGTTGTTACAAGAGTTAGTGCTAGGTAAGTCTAGCTGATATGGCTGGTTTGCGTTTTAGATTTGAGATAGAGATCTCAGCACAAAGGGAAGAGGTTCCTAGTGCACATCTCAACCGCCGGTACCTTACCTAGTGACTGTATGCACATTTAGAGCATTCTTGGAGCAATGTCAATGATGGTTTTACAACCAGCAGGCAGAGAACCTCTTTGGTTCCTTGTTCTTTCAGTCCCTTCATTTAAGAACTTCAGAGCATGTCACAAACTTTACTGAGCCTTCTACCAGACTAAGGATATGAAAAGGAACACGATCCTCATTTTACAGAAAATTAAGCTGGGACATGGAAACATTAATGTCTAGATTAGAGTTACATAAATGATGAAGTCTGGATCCAGACCACAAGTATGTTTTGTTGAGACCACATCAAAATGCCTCAGCATTCAAAGTACTTAGATCAGTGGGAGTGTCAAAGCTTTTAGTGATGATAAAGCTCAGGGTTTTCAGATCAGTTTTCTCAAGCAACAGGCTGTTGCTGCAGCAGCCTGAGCTGAGGACGGGAGGTTGGCACTTGTCTACTGACTGTTTCAGTAGCGTCTGGTGCTGGACACCAGAAAGGAGACACACCTCCTGGTAGAAAGTACTGCTGAAAGTTTGTCTGCAGGTCATATAGTTGCTGTGTGGTCTATGAAATTTCCTTTACTAACTCAGTGTTTTCTGGACTGAAGGTTGAATAACAAGGATTGCAAAGCGAGGCTGGCTGGGGACGATGCATGTGAGATCGTGTCTGGAAAGCAGCTGGAGCTATGGATGTGGAAGGGCTGAAGCTGCTAAAGGGCTGGGTGTGAGCAGGGACGTGGAGGGCTGGTGGCATGAGGGGGCTAAGAAAGGGTGATCAGTGGAAGAGAAAGGACTGGAAAAAGCGAGGTTTATGGCAATGAGTGGAGATATAAGAGAAAGAAGATGCAAGTAAAAGCATCCTGAAAGGGAAGAGTGCGGAAGAGAGTTGCTGTGTTGCAACCACCGAAGTTCTAAGAGAAATTATTGGCAACCAGGCAGCTTCATGGAAATAGCAAGTATGGTCTCTTTGCTTTTTGCTGGGGTATTTTTTCAGCCTCTTGGATATGATCTGGTTTGTAGTCATAAATGCTAAATCAAAAGTGCAGCATCTCTCCTAGCCACCTGACCTGGTGGGAGCCACAGGGAAGAGCAAGGACGTGAGAGAGAGAGACTGTGAAACTGAGAGTCGTCGGTTCTGCAATAGCAAGGGAGAACAGTAGATGAAACTGCAATTAAAAATCATAATGCTCTAAGGTCTGTAGTTCTGCAGCATAGCCCTCTTAGCAAGCAGCACCTCCTTTTGCGTCTGTTTTCTTCCCTCGCTTTCCCCATCCCCCTTGTCAGCTCTGTTATTTCAAGCTGCTGGTTGACAAGTGGTAGTAAACACTAGTGAGCAATTCCAAATGGGATAAAAATAAATGGGAAGAAGCACAGGCAGCAGAAGACAAGGTGACTCTTGGCAGCTCTCCTTACATTGCAAAACGAGCTGATGGCTGCGATGTGCTGGTACTCCGGGCTGTGAGCACCTCGGAGCCTTGGTGGCTCTCCTGGCCATGTCCTGGCAGCAGCCAGCCCAGGGCACTGCCAGCAGGTCCTGCTGTCCCCTGTCTGCCTTTCAGGCATCTGCTGGCCCAAAGAGCACACTGAGGCTGTCTGGCCGCTGCACAGCTCTAATCCCTACCTGCTAGTTTGAGGAATTACAGATCTAGTGGTGTTTTAAACAATAACCATATTGTGACACCTTGCAGCAGTAGACTTGAATTGCTTTACAAATATGGGTCAGTCCTCCCACGTCCGTTTTAAAGTGGGAAACACTGGAGGCACAGATATGTTAAATGTCTTACTGACTCAGCTTGTAAACCACAGGAGCATAATCCTGTCCTCTTGACTGGTATTATAACCTTAGAGGAGCTGTTTGGGCCACAGGCACGGTGCAAGCTGGCAAATTAACTGCAAGGTAGCCCAAAGACAGAGGTGGCAGGAGGATTGTGGGCAATTCACATCCAGGTTTGAGCAGGTGGAGGGAGAAGGCAGAAAGAGCATCCAGGAAAGGGGAGAGGAGGTCTCGGGTTGGAAGACATCTGTTTGGATTAAAAAACTGCAGCATCCAGATCCCACTTTGCTTGGTGTCATTACTTAAAGTTGGCTGCAGCTGTCCAAAGACAAGCTTAGGAAAATATTTTTCAGACTTTCCTACTCCGAGAGGGCCCCAGGATCTCCCTGGGCCTCTCCCTGGCACGTCTGCAACACCCTCTGTACACGGCCCCGATGCAGCCCTCCTCCCACACCTCCCCTTCCCCATGCCTTGGATCCCCCCTCTCCCTGCCGAGCTGCCAGCGAACCCAGCCCAGGGGTCCTCCAGGTGAAGGCACAGACTGCTGGAGGTGGCCTGAAATCTGGCTGTGATGATGGTGAGACAGATCTGTGTAAATTCTGTTGAAGCTTGGGAGAAATTAAATTCGCTTTAAAAATTCCTCATGTTCCTAGTTCTACCTCATTTCTCCCCAGTAGCCGTGCTCCCCTTCCTGTGTAGTGTTTGAGGTCATCATCTAGGATTCAAAGACTGATTAAAAGTGGCAAGAGTTTGTTGCAGAGAGATGCAACATGTTTCCTAAATAGGAAGCCTCCTGTAAAAGCCGTGCTGAGAGAAATGAGGCTATGTACGTATCCCTGACACTCTGTGCAGATGTTTCTGTTCGGTATTGAATCGCTGTTCGTTAGTGCATCACTTAGCTGAGGAAGAGCCCGCTGGGGTATGCAAAATGCTTCCTGCAGCTACTCGAGTGCCTGTGAAGAGTCGTACCTCGCTAAGTGACTTCAAGACTTGTCAGAGGCTTTTGCAGTGGCTTTGAGGAATGGTCTGAAAGAGAGAACTGAATGCAGCGCTGCTCTTGGGGGGCTGCGGGGTTTCCATGCTCAGGTTCCCCGCTGCTGTGCCCAAGAGCATATCAGGATGAGAACAGTTACCAACCTATGTGCAGAAAATGTAATAAAAACAAAAACTATTGTCAGTACCTTCCTAGATGCTGTTAGAGTGCTTGTGGATACAGCCATGGTGCTGGGGCACAACATTAAAACAAACTGTATCTTTCTGCACTGCACAACCCCTGGAACAATCACAACAGTTATTTTATAAAGCTCCAAAAAGAGGACACATCTGCTTTGCCTGTTGGGTGGGCCTAAGCCTTTCTTAGTTACTAGAATTACATGTTTCAACCCACAACATGGAAACAGACCCCAATGAACAAGGGAAAGGGGTCTGGAGAGGGGCTCAGGTTTGATCTGGGTGCAGAAGTGGCGTAGTTTGAAACACAAACTAAAGCATTCCAGCTGCAAGTCAAACCCAGGAATGCATCGTGCGAGATCTTATTTTTCTGTAGGGCTGGTAACATGAGCATCCACATCATTCACTGCCTTTGAAGCCTGTGAAACCCATAATGGGCACAAAGTGAACATGTAGCAACTCCATTACAATTACCAAAGGCTGGTCAAGTACCTGGCTTTATTCTGTCCAGTAACAAAACTCCCATACACTTCAAAGGGGTTGGGATTTACTCCACAGTGCGAGTGCTGGGTCCACTGAAACTGGAGATGAAATTCTGCAATGAGGTATTTCAGCTGCAGAAGGTGCAGACAGATGGGCGGGATCGAGCTCTGGTGTTGAGGAGAACTACACAGTCTGCATTTTTTTCTCTAGCTTCATGTTAATAAATAGAGGATGATGCCCCAGCTGACAGCCTGCCCAGAAGTGCATGGGTACTTCGTGAAAGTACACAAGTTCATATCAACGACAATATGAGTTAGGTATCCAACCTGCTGCTAGAAACCCCATTAAGCACCCGTGTGTCTGTTAGGCACCGAGGTCCCTTTGGAGTTGTTGCTTTGGCCATCGCTTGCAACGCCGGTGGAAAAAGGTAACGGATATTTCCTTTCCGAAGTGCCCCACAAACTATTTTCACGACCTCTCTGTAAAAGCAACAAAGTTCATTTTTCTCAGGCTCCTCTCCACAAGCCCCGTTTTAACACATTTCCTGCTTTGGTGCCTGAAACAAATGGCTTTCAATGCCCTGCAGCAAGCCTCGTGCCCCGTGGTGTGCGCTCCCTTGCTCTGGAGAGGAAGGGAGCAGCTTGGAGCAGCTTTGTGCTCTCACAGCACCCAGGCAGGAGGAGATGGGGGCTTGGCCAGCACCCGGCTCCCTGGTGGCAACCTGTACTTCCCACCGCGGGTTCCTTACCGCAAGCAGGGACTCAGTGACCCACTGCTCAGCACCCTTCTCAACCCAGCTGCTGGCTTTGCAAAGCTCTTTCCCAAGCTTTTGGGTGAGGGAACCACGAAGACCAAAGAGAAGGTGGACAAGAGTCACTGGACCTTAGGTTGTGCATGTGAAGGCTTCAAGACATGTTATTTTAGTCAAAACTTCAGCTGTTTTCACAGTGTTTATGATATTAGGAACATTTTTGTTCATGAATGTACTTGTTTGCTTAAAGTGAATAACTGGTGCTTTGTGCCTCAAGAATGCTGTGCATGCTTTTGTATAACCGAGATGTTGTCAGTTTGAAAAGCTTGCCTTGCAATGAGTTCAGAGATTTGGAAAGTGCAGAAAGAATATTTGATTATTTAGTCTGCTTTCCTAAAGACACCTGTATTTATATCTTCATTTTGACAGAGATAATTTCTTAGTCAAAGTCCAGAGGGGCACCCACTCTGCTACAGAGGACGGAGCTGTGCTCTCGTTCTTGCTGCCGCGGCGGTTAGGCACGTGTCTGCCCACAGCTGTGCAGGCGGATGGACGGCAGCATCCATCCTATGTTCGAATGTCCCTGTTACCGAGGGGCACACCTTCAGCAATGTCTGCGGTGGGGGCAGCTGTCTGCCTGGAAAGATGTAGACCTGTGTTTTTCACCCACAGTAAGTTGCAAGCAGAGATGTTGCTGGTTAGCTATCTGCCAGCCTGCCTGAACTCGTAAAGCAAGTACTGAATTGCTGAGCTGCTGGTGCTCGTGGTTTGTCTGAACCGAGGGCACACCAGCACGCCCTCAGAACTGGAGGCTTATCTGAGGGTTAGCTGGAAATCAAGCCTCCAGCACAGCCAGTGGTCCCCTCACCCTCAAGGAAAAGACCTCCAGTCAGCCACAACTTTCTTTTCAGCTGAATGCTGTGTTGTCTGGGGGCCCCAGGAGCTGTCCTGGCCCCTCCTGTGTGTCGCCGTGTGGTGCAGGAGGTGACCTGATCCCACCGCTGCCTCTGGGAGGCTGGCGGTGCGTTTCTGCGCGCTGGTGCGCCCCAGCACGAGGTGTGCTCCGTGGGCGAGCAAAAGCTTGGGGAATATCTGATGTCTCAGGAAGGCAATTCCAGTAATCTGCTGGGAGATGCCACTGCTGTTTTATCATCATGAGAGCAGGGGGAGAAGGAAACCCATCTGTTATTTCGCTGGCCATCGTACCTGCCGTGCTCTAGGGAAGGCACCGACAAAGCAAAATGTGAGCAAAGGTTTCTCGCGCTGCAGGGGGAGGGCTTGGCTTTGTTTTGCTCTTGTTGCTAGCAACGTCGGATGGGTCTGACTTTCCAGCCTGCTCAGGATGAGACAAACAGCCAAGGAAGCATCAAAGTGAACGGGTGTTTTTTGATCAACACTGGAGAGAGTTTGTTTTCTTTCTCCACTTGCCCAATGACACACTAACTTGGATGACTGGTCTGTGACAGAGCTGGTTGGAAAATGTCAGTGGAAAAACGCACAAAAAGAGCAAATATTTTTACAAATGCTAGTGACAATATTTTTACCTTTGGTCAATCCAAACCGACAGCAATATTTTTTTTTTTCAGTACAAACTGTTCAAAACTCAACAGCGCCTGTGCCAAAATGTATGCAAAGGGTGAATATGCATGAACACTCATTAAAAAAAAAGCCGTTCCTGTGGTGAATGTGATGCAGTAAAACTGCATCTAATCTTGTAGCTGGAACATCTGTATAATTAGCAGTATTCCTCACCTCTTCCACCCAGTGGTTCATGTATATGCCTGGCCTTTGCATGCATTTTTTCCTTTAGGAATAAGAGCTTGTGAAGGAGACAGCTTACAGAAAGGCTGCTCCACGCAGTTGTAGACACAGAACCCACCCAGGAGGTACCTTGCAGCCCTCTCTACAGATCCTTGTAACAAACCTGTGGATGTATCATCTTAAAATTAAGGAGCTGAATGTCATGCTAACTCTGTCAGTAAATTTCCTTGCTGGAACCTCACTAATCAGGGTCTGAAGGAGAACTTCCCTGGCATCCATTCGTGTGGTGACAAAGGATATTTACTCCAAGGATATGTTTCTGGCAACTCCCTACTGTCGTGGCACACTGGGCATCTGCCAGCACATATCCTTTTTCTGCTTTTCCCATGAATGAGAAGTTATCCCTGCAAGCTTTTATCTGTATAACTTAAGAAATATAGCAAAGGGAGGCCTTTGTGTCCGTGAGGGCTGAAGATGGAAAGAACTTAAATGCTTGTAGTAGGCAGGATCTAACAGGTCCTATGCATGTTTGTGGCTTGTTGCCTTCTCCTTTAAGAAACCCTAGTTAAAATGCTTGAGTTATCATTGTTTAATAAAAATAGATTAATACTAGCGTAGTCCCTCAAACCTTGTAAATAATCGTCATTCGAAATGTTGAGAGAACCACGAGTTTTATACCCACATGCCAGTGTTTAAACTTTTACCATACAGCAAAGCTGGTAGAAAGTCTCACCATTTAGAACTGTTGATAAGGTTTCCTGTCACATTTTAATGGATCAAAAATGCAAAACTATATATATTTTTGCCTTTTTATTACCTCTTTTAAAACTATAATGCCACAATCCTGATTACACTATTGTTTCTTACCCTTTTGGACTTTCCCCATTTTAAATCCCTGGTGTTTCTCTTTTCATAAACTTAAATTAGGTCTGTAGTGTTATTGCCTCATATTTAGTAGTCCTAGAGAATAACTTCTGACTAGCATGTGATTGTAAATACTTTTCATGTAAATAAATGCAGTCTCACTTTTGGTAGGCTTTGTATTTAGAAGAAATGTGCAAATGAAACTAAGTGCCTTTGATAAGCGGTTTGGGATTGCTGATTAATTGGAACCAAGAACAGATGAGAAAATTAAACATATGTTCTTATTCAAGTTCCCTGGAGGATTTGTCAGGGAGTTTGGCATACATTAATAATTCCCTGGAATGGATTTAATAGCTCATCTTGTAGTTGTGCACACACAAAACAATCAGTCAATATAAAGAGCATGGTGTCGTCTGTCTTTGTTAATTAGGGATCTCAAATGCCTTTGGTAATAAGGGCTAGTAATTAAGCTCCAACTAGAAAGGAAGCATTCAGATGTGGTTTTGCCACCTCAGGATCCATAAGCAGCAAGAAGAGGCTATGTCTGCCAGAAATCCTCAAGTACTTTGAGCCTGTGGCCTCCTCCCGCACTGTAACACAGCCAGGCACACAGCCCCTGCCCCTCGCTCGCTCCTCAGCCGCTGGGTGCTCTCGGGGCACCTTGAGGCTCCTGGGCACCTTCACACCTCCACCCCGTGCCTTGATGGCTGAGCACACGCAGCAGCTGCATTAGCATCGACTGAGATTTCACGGGACAGCCCTTGTGCCTAAAGCCCCTTCTGCTGGTAGCACCAGTATTTGTGAAAACATCGGGCATAAGCCCTTGAAGGCACCTGCTGTGCTCACATCAGGATTTCCCTGTGGGTCACTCACCTTCCCGGGTGCTCCTGGAGGACCTGGTAGACACTAATCTGGAACGTTTCATTATCAAAGCGTTCGCGGATGTAATCCTTATATATCCTGAACTCGGCGGCTGTCACTGCTTCCCCCTCTGGGATTCTGGAGAGATCAAACCTGAACTCTCGGTAGTGGCAGCGCTGATGGTGAAACTCTCTGTCATGCTCCACTGAAACAGAAAAACAGCCCATTAGCCACCTGCTTTGTTCCCTTTCCCCTCACCATCAAACAAGCTTGCGAGTTGCCACAACAGCAAAGGGCAAGAATATCTGATTGCAGCATCTCACGCTGCCGTTCGGTTCGTTAAAGCACACAGGACACAAAGCCTCTGTCTAGGCTACTAGAAGGACGTAGGTTTTTACTAGGCTGTCTTTGAAACAGTTTTACAACTGGCTGGCACAGGGTGCGAGTGACTGTTGCGTTTCAATGATTTTTGGCAGGTCTGTGTTTGACAAGTGACTCTGGACATTTGCCACTGATAATGGCCGGGCTGCTGTGGGAAGGGGCCGAAAGAAACAGAGGGGGCTTTGCAGGAGTGCTGGCAAGTTCCAGCCCTTGGGGCTTTTCACACCGCTGACCCACATTTGTTGCCAGCTGAACTCATTACAGATTCTCAGTGCCACTCCAAGGGTTGGAGCTGCTGTTTTGAGGCATCTTTAGCGATCCAGGCTGTGAAGCAAATGTTCAAAGTGCCTCCTTCCATGTATCAACGGTGACTTTGAAATAGCAAGAAGTGCCAGATTCCTCCCGAGACAGCACTGGGATGGCGTGTTGTGCCCCTGACGGATCTGCCTGCCGCTGATGTATGGCTGATGGGCTCGTGCAGCACTGCTGGTAGTGGTGGAGCAGAGGGGCACTGTGCTGAGGAGACAAAGACCTCGAGCTTGTCCCCTAGCAAGCTGCAGCAAGGGGAGGAGAGGTGTCAGTGCCCCATCTGAACACACAAAGTGCAGTGCCCTTCTTCGAACAAATTCCAAATTAAACAGACAAGTCAGACAAAGGAAAATGGGGAAACAGAGGTACAAGGGGACGCATGGACTCGCCAGAGGTCACGCCGCACGGCGTTCAGAGGGCCGAGGTTTGAACTAGGGCCTCCCCGTGTGTCCCAGTCCTGTTGTCTGTCCACTTGACCTCCCTGCAGCTTGACTGCACAATTCAAGTAGTTAGCTCTGAGGTTTTCTTGGCAAAGAATGCGCGTCTTTCTACAGGCCTGATTCTCTTCTGGCAGCAGTAAATCCATTGTGTAAATCCATTGACTTAAATGGAATTACTCCTGAAAAAGAGGAGTTTCAGCCTGAGACTGGGAAGCGCTATTTAAATTTACGGCGCTGCACGGCACGAACGTACCTCGGGGGGCTCCCTGGTGGCAGGGACGGAGCACGGGGAGTCCCCGGGAGCGGGGCCGTGTCCGGCCGCTCGCACGGAGCGCGTCCAGCCCGGCTTTGCTGGCCGGCGGTCGGCAGCTGGCCGTGGGCTCTTCCTCCTCTCGCGCAACGTTTCTGCAAGCAGGCCAGGGCTCGCAGTTTGCCACTGTATGATTGCTGCTCAGGGAAATACCTCAGCGCTCTTACTAATAGCTGGGATTTGTCTTAGAGGAGTTTTTTAGGTATGAAACCCCTAAACTTTCCAAGACAGAGGCGATTAAGTTCAGCAAATGGTTTTATAGTTTGGGCAGTCTTCGCGTGCACTGAGTGAACAGAGTTATTGTTCCACCTCCAGCTATAACATCTAGTGCAGCCTCAGGAAGATCGCTCACTCCGTCATACCCTGAGGTGTGAGAATTGTGAGTAGTCACCAGCTTTTGTAACACACTTGGCAGGCTAAAACTGCCCTGTAAGCTCTAGCAACCCTATTAAATATGCCTCAATCCCTTCCCTCCAAGATATTCTCAGCAGAAAAAGATATAAAGAGTATGATTTCAGTCTCAGAGGAATTTGTTTGCACCTAAATTACAGAGGAATGGAAAAATATTTTAATATGTAATATCTCTTTTAACCACAACTATAGAAGAATGAATATAATGTTGTGTGTTTTTAATTATATTATGGGTAACATCACCAGCAGGGTGGATTACAGATAGGTCAAACTGTAGGATGTACAGAGAGATTTGCTTCCAAAGACACGAGAAGGCTGAATTTTTGAAGGAAGGTGGGTGCACCTTTTCAGTGTTACACACTTGATGACAAATAATCAGTCAATGCTGGTGTATGCACTTCACACAAAGTCTGACAACAGACACAGGAAGATGAAACTTTTTTGGGTGCTGCTAAGAGTTCGCAGCAATTCCCACTGCAGAGCACTAGAAAAAATATGTCATATTAGTGTGAGAAATTAATGGCCAGGGTCATAAAATAAAAAGCCCCAGAGTTTGAACTTTCCCATGCTTTGCAGATGTTTGGATATAGGGTTTTGGGCTGAGCCATCTTTAGTGTTAAAGCAAACATTCCTGTGGCTATAGTCATTAAGATCATGAAAATATGTGGATATGTAACTGAAGAAAGAATCCCAAGAAACCCTTCAACTCAGTGTTTATTGTTTTTCCCCTTTTTCTTTGCACTCTGGTCCTATCTGCTGACCCAGAAGTAACAAATCCTTTCAGAACTAATTTATGAGAAACACTGACCCTGAATCAACATCTGTTAGATGACTGCAGTAAATCTTATTACATAATTAAACACCAAAATCTATGTTAAAATAACGTTAAGGGTCTGACTTGAACTCATAAAAGCAAGACTCTTCATTATGAGGACTGAAATCCTATCCTTAATTCATGCTGCTGTGCTTTGGTATTTGTGAACATATGGTACAGTATATGTGATCGTGCACTTTTTGTAGTCCCCAGTAATACCTTAAGCACAACAGCATGAGGTAAGCAGGGGAGTGCTCAAGGAGTCCGAGTTTCCTGGGTTTGATGGGTGTTAGTCAGACCTTTGACAATTCTGCAAGAGGGTTGTTTCCAATTAATTACCTGAGGAGTTTGAATAAGGTTGGGGGGCGTTTAAAGAGGGGAATGGTATTTCGAGTGTTCAGTGAAACAATCGAGGGAATTGCCACAGCCCTTTGAATGTGCCTGCAGTTTCTCTGTTAGGTCTATAAAATCCGTGATCCTTATTGACATAACTTACCGTAATGAGAAGCTTTTGGTCATTTTTGATGGACTTAATCTCAGCTGTTTGTCAGCCGTCGTGTGTTAAATGCTCACTTAAAAATCAAAACACAGTATGATTGTTTGCTGGGTATAGTTAACAGCCCAAAGAACATGAACTTGTGTTTGTCCTAGGCTCATAGTTCTTACAAATCACTACAACCCCAAGGCTTTTGGAGAACAGTTTTAGCCCAGTTCCTAATTTGAAATGTTGGAAATTCCAGCTCAGAAACTGTCACAATTCAAATGCCTTGGCAAGGCAGCTGCTTGGAGAGGAAGCCAAGGCTCTGGATGTGCAATCAAAGGGCGTAAAATATGAAAAGGAAGAACACCCTTGAAAAATAATTCTGCTATGAAACAGACAGTGTGCCTTAGCTGTGGGAAAACAGCGGATCTCGCCCCCTAACGAAATAATCCATCCACAAGCGATGCACGTGTAAATGCACACCTCTTCTCATTTCTAGACATGGTCTCTGTTTTGGAAGCACAAGCTCTGTAGACAAATAATGAACTAATTTAACACACAGCTCAAAATCTGTTGGTGCACAATAACTCTAGGGTCAAGAGTGGCATAGCAAGTGTGGCAGTTAATCGCAGCTACTCCAGGTGGGGATCATCAGGCACTCCCTTGGGCGTAGTCCTGTGGGAAAGGAAAGGCCGAGACGATGGAGCCTGAGAGCTGTAGCATGGAGGTGGACAGCAGATTCTTGAGAAAATAAAACAAGAAAAAGTGTGCAGGACAATTAAGGTGATGTGAACAAAACAAGCACATATCTTTGGTTAGTGGTTGTCAGTAAATTTGCCACACCTCTGTTGCAAATATGCAAGTAAGCTTGGCATCTTTGAAAGTCCAGCCTTGACTATCTGTCCATGATCTGAGTGCTGCACAGGCTGCAGCTGTCTATCTGATACAGATAGGGCTCCAAGCTCTCTGAAGTCTTTTGTTTCTCCCAACCAACTCTGTTGTGGCGTTGTAGTGATGCAAGAGGAGGCAGGGTGGCACGGTTGTGCAACAACGGGGATGATTAGAAGAAAACACGATGGATACATGCGATCAGGTGTAAAGTAGCCAAGTATCAGATCCAAAAATATGGGAAAGCTGAAGATAAAATGTCAACAAATCTTTGGCATTTGTTTTGACATGTACTCTTTTCAGATACAAAACTTGAAAACATTAGGATACAGGGATGAAAAATTGTAGTGGTTGACATCCAGAACTTGTGGCAATACAGTTGACACCAGTACCAAAAAAAGTAATATTGGACAGAGAAGCTTGTGATCCTGATATAATGCCCCAGGGTACCAAACTTCTAAAGCAAATGATACATCAGCAGAAAGCTGGGAAACTTGAACTGATCCCATTTTTGGTCATTTTCACAGCAAAATATGTTGAGACTGGAAATAAGAACCCCAGCTATTCTCAGCTTCTTTGTAAATCACTACTGGTAAATGGAAAGCTGATCCAAGCTAATTCTGTAAACACTGGTTAGGCCACTGGTTTTGTAATATGGATTGATGGTAGTCAAGGCATGAAACATGACAGCCATGGTTATGTTGAGATGTGGCTTGCAATAGCTGTTATTTGTGCGTACACATACCAAAGAAACCGTACAGTTTTTCAGCCTCTGTACCAAGCACAGTAGCACAGAATCAGTCATTAACTCCATGTATCAAGAAAAGAACCGGTGAATCACAGCAATAATTTTTCAAGAATAGCTGTTAAAAATAATTATAACAGTAGTGTTAAAAGGGATAAACCAACGCCCCAGGGAAGTCAACAGGAATATTTCCACTAATTTCAATAGGTTTCGCAGGAGGCCTTACTTCTGCCAGTCTACTTACCTAAGTATTTTTACATTCTTGTTTTCTGGAGATGTAAAAAATTTCTTTTTCACATGCAAAGTAAACACCAGATGAATAGATTCTGTGCTCAGGCTGCCAAATTGTGAAAGCTTTGGTAATTCTATGCCTCCTTCCCCCTGGCACATATGGAGGATGTATTTAGAATACATTTTGAATATTTAAACAGGTAAAAATTTAAAATTTCCTGTTAACGCTTTCACCTGATAATGTGTTAGGTTTTTTACAAGATGCTTTGAGTAGTTTTCTCATTTATTCTGGTGATCGCAGAAGTCGGAACATTACTTGTTTCTAATTTACAATGAAAAAAAAAAAAAGCACCAAAAGGAATGTGTAGTAGGGTGTCTTTAACTTCTTTACTCCCCAAAAAGGCCAGAAGGGATTTGTAAAGAACTTTAATCTCAAATAGATTAAAGGTCCTGAATTCCTGAGACTGAAAGATAAGTCAAAGGAAAATAGATTCCAAAAGACAACACCCCCTCACCTCAGCCTCAGCCACGCAGGAGACTCAACTGCAGAGGCATCAGCAGTTGCCTGTGAAACCCACCGGAGATTTAGATGCCAAAAAAAAAATCCGCCACACTCCAGGAGCGATGTCTAACAGGTTTTCAAAGTCTACCTGCGCCTGCCTGACCCCAGGGACTGAAGGAGTCACGTAGGTGAGGGTAGTGGATAGGAAGGTCTTTGTCTCCCTTTCCTCTGATAGCTGCAAAGCTACAGAAAATGAGCAGTTTCTGCAGAGATGGCTGAGGGCTGGCAGGTTGGTCCAGTAAGCCTGTGGATTTTGGCCACTAGTTTTCACAAAACACTAGTTTTCACAAAAAAAAGGGCAAATTATCTTGATTTACACATCCAGCAGTGCAAAGTCTTGGTTGAATTTTAGAAAAATTACCCTTAATTCCTCCCATAACCGCCCCTAGAGATCCTAAACCCAAACTTCAGAAACTTTCTTGCCTCCTTTCTGCACAGAGCACGGGATTCCCAGACACTGGCTGCCCAGGGACCACCAGCTCAGCTGGGGATCCACAAACATTTTCAGCCTACGTACGTTACTGCTTTCAAAGGGATGGCCCGCTCCTACCTGTGCATTTCCTGCAAAGAGGATTCAGCTGGAAAGTATTTTTCCCTTCCCCAGAGGGGCTTTGAGCTGGGTCCCGTCCTCACCTGGCCCGGGGAGGCGGCAGCAGGAGGCAGGGCAGGGCTCTCCCTTCAACTCCGGACCCGCTGCGGTTGTGAAACTGCGCTGTAAATTTTCAGGATGCCAAATGTGAGAGCTCTTGATGGGATCCTAATTAACAGGGATTAAATGTTCCCTCTATAAATTGCACTCCTTTGTCTCTAAATTGGTGGATAAAATCATGTCATTTATGAAATATAGGCCTTTTCTCCTTATGTTGGTGAGGTTCAAGAAGGAGGAAAGCAATTAGGGGAAGGATCCAGCGGTCTCTGCAGCTGAAAGGGCCTACTGGGCCCAGCGGGACTCCTGATTGAGCAAGAAGTGCAAGGTCAGTCCCTATATTTTTCTAAGGAGGAGAGGGAGTATAATAAAGACTGCAATAATGTCATGCCAAGCCACAGCCTGCTAAGGCCTATGTTTCCCTCCTCATTGTGCGTGACAGCAAGAGCTACAGGGGCAGTTGCAGTAAATTTATAATGGCAAGAATTTGGGAATGTGAAGTTCTGTGATTGGTTTTCATTTGCTTCATCCTCTCAGCTAAAAGATTTACATGCTGACATTAGGCAGCTGAAGCAGCAGTTAAAGAAATGCTTGGAGAAATAGCTGAAGATCATAAATTGGGAGCTCTATGGATGGAGTACAGCAAATGTCCTGGGCTGTATGTAACTGATGAGATTTCTTATTTTTTAAGAGTGGCAAAAACAGTATTTGGAGGGCTTATTTACACTTCCTTACTGCGTGCCCTCATCTGGCTGTGTGGGAATGCTGCTGGGAGATAGACTTTCACATTTTGGGGGTGGCTGAGGTGGGGGCAAAGGCCGTGCAAACAGCCCGAGGGGGAGGATGCAGAACCAGGGGCACTCTGTCCTTCGGCCTCTGGCCCAAGACCCCCAGGCAGTTGCGGGGTTCCGGGCTCACCTGCCAAAGCCCTGTCCTGATGGTCTCGTCCCCACCTGCCCAGCTCAGGAGGGGCTGCTCAGGGTCAGGGCGATGCTCAGCAGAGGGAACTGTTTTGGGTAACTCGCACCCAGATGCTTGGTGCTCATGCACCCATTTTACACCTGGGCAAAGGGAGGTGAAGGTGATGAGCTCCTTGGAGCACGGTAAATTCAGTATGTGGCAGGGCAAAGTCCTGGCCTGTCCGCTGGTGTCAAGCAGAACTAGTGCATTAATTTCAAACGAGATGAAAACCAGGCTGCATAAATCCTGATCCCCAGTCCCAGAGGTTAGAAACAGGGGGATTCAAAATTCTTCTGGGCTCACGGCTGCAGAGCAATCCAGGGTCAACATTTTTGCCCTGAGAGGGGGAAAAAAGCCCTCTGGAGTTAATATTCTTCCTTTAACCATCACTTCATTTTTTTAGCTTTCAGCATGAAGGTGGTGTTGCCAGCAAGACCACCTAGCCACAAACCCAGCAGGGAGCTTCCAAAATTCTTCTAAACACTGACTCCTTGTTATAAATTCAGAAGTGGTAATAGCAGCAGTGCATATCACATCTGTGCCAGGCTTCGGGCCTGGGAAGGAGCGCTCTCCCCGTTGCTGAACACAACTTGGAAAGATCCTTTCAGTCCACACATGTATCAGCATTAGCCATTTCTTTGTCAACAAATCCCTTAATACGTACCCTTTCTATCATGTACAGATGTCCAAAAAATAATGGAATACTGTACTACAAGATTAAACACTTTAATGTCAGCATATGTGTTGCATGACTCCGAACAATGGTATCATTGTGCGTGTACAAACAGCGGGTTGAGGGAAGATGGGTTTAATTATCTCCGAAGCAGCAGCAAGTTCTTCCTGACTAAGCTGAACTTCAGCTAGCAAGGACGGCTCAGAGCGGAGATTAGGGTTTCTCTAACAAAATGCTGGGCCCTTTCTGAGGTTCTTCTGATGTTAGGTTTAACATCGCAGTTGCTTCAGGCAGAGCTCGGGGAATGATGCTGAGCCACCTGCTCCCCGGGGAGCCCTGCTGCCAAGGAGCACGGTGGGGTGAGAGGATGCTGCTGCTGTCGCCCTGTGGGGCACCCAGGAGACTCTTCATTTAAAATTCCTTGGAATGATAGATGGCAAAGGGGAAAGATAATAACTGGGAGGGGATGGACAGAGAGAAGTATGTGTGCTGCCCTCTGCGTTTGGAGACGTTGTAGGCACTTAGAGGCAATGCTGGGTGGTGAAGCTATTTCTGCTTGAACACCTGTGAAATATCTGGGCAGGTTACGCACAGGTAATCCGTTTTCTTTCTGAGCATACCCCAATCAGAACCCATTTACGCTGTGGTTTCTCTGCTGAAATCAGAGCCAGACTAGATGAAAGGTATTGTGAAAAATTTACACGTGGGACTGTGCTGTGAACACGGAACTCTCCTAATAGTAAACAGACTGACCGTGGTGTGAATCCTGATGCTGAGCTTGCAGTGTCTGAGCTTGTATCTGGGGAACACAAAGTTAAATAAGCAGGAAAGAGTTGCGTTTCTTCAGAATACCTTATTCACCTCCTTAGCAGGCAAAACACAGCAGCACGCAGTGCTGCAATCAGTCAGCAGCTGCTGTAACACAGTATTTGTAGGGGACTGGGGGTACATGGTGGAATAGAGAAAAGGGGGGATGAGAGAAGAAAGAAAGAAATGGGAATGAAGTTGTTCCTTTACACAGACTCCCTCTACTTCTACCTTCATCTCCTGAGTATCTCAAACCTCCTTGTTTCTTTCCTCCCTACACTGAGAAGCGGGGATCCAGGACAGTGCCGAGCTGGGGCTTCGCATCCAGCAGCTCGCCCTTCCCAGCACCTTAGGGGTGGCATTTTATCCAGACAGCCAGGGAGGTGAGCTGGGGACTGCAGTGATGCTGCAGAACCTGGCTCCTCCTGTGTCCTCCCAGATGAGCAGCACTGTGGCCGTCTCAAAACGTCTCAAGTTCTCATGCGATCAGTGGGAGCGTGGTTAAGTGACACTGGTATTTAGCCATGCCAGCCTGCAGCAGCCTGGGACCGTTGCCTCCCTCTGCACAGCTGGGGATGCACCGGGCAGCAGCTCCAAGCCAGGGACTCCTGCAGCTCCCTGCAGGCACCCCGCACTGCCCGGGAGGGGCAGCTGCCAAGTTTGCTGCCTACCAAAGGCAATCTTAGCACTTCTCTGCACCCTCCTCTAGAAATGTTCCTGCAGCCAAACTGAGCAGCGAGCAAAGGGAGAGGCAGAAGCTCACCATTACTCCTGCCTTCTCGTCTTTGTCTGCACTGTAACGCATAGCATGCAGTAATGCAGCCTAAGAGCAGAGGTGCACTGCTAATGCATCCCCTAAAACCTGAGTCCTCTGGATGTGGCTATCAGAGGTTTGTGGAGATGTACAAATACATTTTTCTTTTCCCTCTTTGAACACAGCTGAGTGCTACATTATACCTTCTTCTTTCTCTTTGTAATTCAGGGGACGGCAAGGCTGCTTTCATGGTGCTGTGAAATCCATGAGATGTATCTGGTGAGGCTAACCTCAGCAGGAAGCTGCGCCAGCGTTAGGTGTGAACTCCAAGTCACACATTTTGCCAGCGCATCCAAGGGTCAAGGAGATAGTGGCAGCCTGGGGAGGAGGGGGAGGAACCGCAGACCAGGGGCAGGATGGTGGCAGCCACAGCGTGGGACAGGGCAGCACTGGGCTGGAGAGGCGAGCAGGGCGATGGGTGTCTCAGCGGGGAGGGGGCTGCAGAGCACAAACAGGGAGCAAAGTTAATGACAATATGGTTCATTGAGGAAAATAATCCCCCAGGCCAGGCAGCAGACAAATGGGGCTCAAGGTGCTTCCTGTAATCTGCTCAGAGGCTGGGGGCCTCTCAAAAAGTCACTGATGCAAAAACCAGCAGTCGGCTCTGTCTGCTTGTACACACAGCACTGAGCAAATGGAAACAAATCGCCGGGCCCAAGGAAGGAGAGACAAGCGGCTGAACAGATCTGGGGAGAAATCGTCTGCATTCAGCCAGGGAAGATAAGAGGCAGCACGGGAGACTACTGCAGGGAAACCTAAAATGGGCTATTTGGGTTGAAATGCAAATTGTGAAATAGAAAGGTCGTTCTTGATAGATTCCAAGTGCAAAGCCGTTCTTCAGCTGTGACCAAATTTCAGCTTAGGGCGAAGGGAAGAAACATGACATGTTTCAGCCAGCTTTAAGGTAGCCTCAGGTAAGGGAAGGCAGCTCGCTGGTGCCCGGCAGCCTGGCAGAGCGCTCAGCCTGGGAGCGCGAGGGCAGCAGTGCTCAAAGTGTCCTGCTCTTCTGAGGGTGCGTGTACGAGGGGAGGTGTGAGCCTCTCTGCAGGAAGCTGGAAGCATGCAGCACGGGCACCTTGATCTGCAGGAAGGCACGAGCATAGGACATGCAAAGAAAAACAAACAAACAAACAAAGATATAACAATTCTTTGATGCAGTGATTTGATCTTGCAGAGATGCGACAGCATCAAATATGCTCTTGCATTCCAGTAATGACACTGGGGCACACTAAGAAGGCTTCAGATGTATTTGATAAATTAGGTACTGTTCATAATAAACAGCTTGAGTCAGTAATCTTGGGAAGGTCACTGCCCAAGCATCCCTGATGTGTTTGCACAAAGCAGACAGAAATGGCCGATGTACCGCTAGCACACGGAGGAGCGTGGGCACCCACCGTTTGCCAGGACAGGACAGAGAGACAGGATATTGACTGCTAGCTTAGGTTCAATTCTTTTCCAAATTTTGCTTCCAGAGCAAGAAGAACTTTCTAAAAGTCGTGCTTGTAAACCAATGCTTTTCAAGCTTCTATTGCTGCTAATTATCTTTCCACTACATGATTTTTTCAAGTTGCCTTCTGGTCCTTATTACTATTGGTGTGTTATTATAGAGCATAAAGTTACTTAATACAGCAAAAGATTCAACAACATTTGCAAAACTGATATAGAAAGAAGGACTGGATTCTAGACTGGTACAGCTGGTTTAAGGTATTTTAGAAGTAAATGAAATCAAATGAGAATTTATAATCCTTCCTGAGGTCTGGATTCCATCAGACTAAACTCATTAGGCATTAAGGTGCAGGTGCAGCTAAATAAAGGATTGTTCTGCTTTTCTTAATACCATAGATTCACATCTTAAGTTCAAAATAAAAGTCTTTTAAGAGCACATGTATACATTGTGCATCTACTGGCAGCACTTGAAAGAGAACGTTCAGCTGACGGAATCTTCAAATGCCTCATTTTTGTCAAAGGAATGTGCCCGCTTCTTCGCTGGCCGTGATAAGGGACACAAGCAGAGAAACGACTGCAAATTGGCCTCTTAGTGCTTATTCATTTCATTTGCATCAGGCTTCCTTTTATCTACTGAACAGCTGCCCAAATAAATAACGTAAATCTAATTAATCCTCCTTTAGTAATGTATTGCCACAATACCAGCAGCTCCCCAAATATCCCAAAGTTTGGGTCTACACCTGCACGGGCTTCCCGGGAGGAACACGGTGAGAGTCACATGTGCTGGGAACCGAGCCTTTTTTGTGGCTTACTCTGGTAAAAGAAAATAATCCAGGAACCAGTCTTCCAGGTTTGAAAGCATATGACTTGCTGGATTTCTTAGCTTAAATCCCAGATTCTGGTTTTGTTGAGAAAGGAGTTTGTGGGATATTACAAAATAAGCAGCAGATATCAGCCGTTCGACCGTCAGATAAGAATCTCAGCCTTCGATTGCAATCAGAACAATTTTGATGTGGAATGTACACAATCCGTTCTGTGCCGTAAGACCGCAATGGGCAGGACCTTTTGAGCTTGCCTATGCAATAACAAACGTCTGCACATTTCTCGGGCGGGCAAGTGCTGGGAGAGGAGAGCTGCTGCCTGTGGTGGGGGCAAAAACTATTCAGGAGAAAGGTCCACGTGCCCTGGAGGGGAAAACCCTGCCAGAGCACAGCTCTTCTCTTGCGCCCATACTGTTAGCTCTGTTGCATATTTTTCAGGTGTTCTGCATATGGGAGGTCTGGTGATATGAACACAGTTTGTGAGGCTGGATTGTGAGATAGAAATACAGTGTTTGGGGGCATGGGAGGAAACATTTTGGAAAATAATGCTCAGAGACATCAATTACTGCTTAAACAGATATTCCAGAGTGCTTCATGACCCGTTTCACGTTTTCCTTTAAGATCATTGTGTTTCCTACGTGCTGCCAAGCTAGCTCAGAGCAGGTGGGGCACTGTGGCATTTTCCTGTTTTTGAAGCATGGGAACTGGGGACAAGGTCATCGCCCAACAGTGAACTGATCCTTCCTACCCGGCACGGTACAGCGGCTCCCTGTCTTGTTGGCTGCAGTGGGACTCACAGCTTATGCACATGGCCTTTTGGCTTTCTAGGAAGGTTTCTGTGCAAGACAATTTTATTGAGAAACAGGCAGGGGATTGCTTAGTCTTTTAATAATGTGGTATATGGGGCTAAGAACCATCAATATTAAAGATCTGTAAGTGGATGACATCCATATATAGTTCTGCTGGTAGATGTAACATGCTACTGTCCTTGAGTGATGGCAAGTTTGTTATTTCAGAAATGTGCTCAGAAGACATAAGTACACGTGTAGAGAATGTGTGTGTGTCTCCTTTACGCTACAAACGTTGGTGGCCAGCGCTCCAGGCATAAAATCATCTGGGGGTTAGGAGATTTATCTTCCGTTTAATTCCCACCCACCATCTGCATTATACAAGAGGAATTTTTTTACGAGATAACACCATGAGTGCCATCAGCAGCACCTAGCCCTGCATACCACACTCGTGTAGCGTGGTGCTGGATTCCTTACGCTGAGCCTCCCGCTAGGGCTGGGCCATGCAGGCCTCCTGAGTCAGCCCCTAACAACAGCATTTGCTGTTTTGTTTTGTGGTGTTTTTTTGTGTTTTTTTTTGTCTTCAAACACAATTTTGCAATTGCAGTTCTGGGGTAAAAGATCAGCTGGCGTAATATACGCTCATGTCTTCACATCGCTTTGGTATGAATGAAGACAACACAGTTCCCGTCCTGTTGAGTGCAATTCTTAAAAATAGCACAGAGATGAGTGTGGCATTTAAAAAAGCGTCTCCCAAGAAGCAGGCACACAGATCACTCTTCTCCAGCTCAGTCTCTTGCCCACCAGCCACTGTTTTTGTGCTGGACTACAGCTGCCAATATGGGGAGGAAAAACTTTCAGACCATCAGACACGCTGATTTATGGTTTTCCCCAACTCTGCCATATTTTCAGTGAAACAACTCCCATGGTATGGTTGTGGACTAATGAGCACAATGACGGTTACTGTTTTCTAAAGAAATATTTGGGGTTTACTTGAGCATGTTTCTGGATTCTCTCATGTACTTCTGTGTCCCCTGTGCTAGGTTTTAATGTAGCATAATGGTCAGAGATCTGGGGCTATGGAGCCCAATATTCTTGTAATTCAATTATAATGCATGCCACCGAGTTGCAGGAACTGTTGTGTGCAGAGGTCAAAGCTGTGTTCACACCAATGAGAGAGGTTTTGCACCACATGTCCGATTACCTTCTCCTTTTCACCTGTCTTGGAAGACAAATGACTCAACATGGAGTGCTGAAATATCTTAATCTTCTGATTCGGCCCGAGATTTAAAGACTGGTTCCTAAAAGCTTCTTTCTGAGTTGAAGAGCAAGTCCTGTGCCGAGTGATTCTTTTTTAGCTCTTCTCTTCTGCAGTTTATTACAAGTATATTTGTGTAATTAGGGGGCCCAGTAGTAATGTTGTTAAAATACAAGTGGGCACATTTATTGTTTCCTCCAAAAGGAAACAACCAATCTCCAGCAGTTCTGGTTTTTCCCTGTCTCAACTGAACATTTACTGCTTTATGTAGCTAGCAGATCATGAGGCTAAAGTTACTTCTTCCCCCCCCCCCCCCCCCCTCCAATTTCTTTTTCTTAAATAGAAAAAATCCCCTCCTTTCTCTTAATGAATGCTGGATTTTTTAAGGATACGGTCAGAAAGGGGAACTTACACTCAGTATGTTTTTATAGTGCCACACAAGCTTCAGCAAAAGGGATGTGCAGAACTCTTTATAAAAGTCTGAAAAGTCCCTGTGGGATTATAATTACTGCACAGTAATAAACAAATAAAAGTAGCGAGATAAAAACGTTCAGAATATTTTGAATGATAGAAGCAATAAGTTTTAACCCTGACAACCAGGGAAGGAGCAGGTTGCCAGCACCTACCAGCATGTAGAACAGGTATTGTTAGGAATTGATCGCGGGTCGTGGTGGAGGATTGTTGTTCATGCTATTATAGGCACTTGGCTGGTGTAAATAAATTGTTGTTCGCGTGTTGGTACAAAAGCATTTGAACACTGCTAACTGGTAAGCACCATAATTCAGAATTTCTTAATTATCCTATTTTTTTTTGTCTTCCATTTAACCGATAAACCTGAATTTGCTTTCCTTTGGGGTGCCAAAGGACTCCTTAAGCCAACGGGTGTTTCAGGTGCACGAGTAGGGACGTGCTGCCAGCCCTGCTCCCAGCCCTCACCCGGTAAGAGGCTTGTCTCCCCATCTGAATTACAGCCCCCAACTACTAATGCTGTATTATTTTATGAGCATTTTTTAGTAGATCTCCCAGGGTTCTTTTGGTCTCTTTTAAAAAGTTTTACTGCCACTCTACTGTGGAAAGAACAATTGGTAAAATCGGAGGACCAAGGCAGCTGCAGCGGTGCCAACAAAGAGAGGTGGCTGAAGGCAGAATCTGGCCCAGTGGCCACAGTAAGAGTCAAAGCTCGACCAGATTTACAAAACCTGGTGAAGACGTCGTGCCAGATCCTCAGATGGTGTCAATTGCGGTGACTTGACTGCTGCGGTGGCCTTGTGCCAGCCTGCTCCAGCTGATGCCATCGGGGGCTCCTCGTGGAGGTGTAATTCAGACCAGCATCGTGCGCTGGGAGGCTGCAGCCTAATGAGAGGAAACTTTTTGCTCACTTGAAAGGCACTTGCGCACAACAGACAAAACTTTAAAACATGGTGCACCGCAAGATTATCAGCCTGATCAACGTGATTGTGTCCCCTCATCATAAATAGCCTCTCAAGGCACTGGCTCATTTTAATTATTATTTAGAGGGAAGCAGTGCCCTCTCTCCCCCCAGTCCCTTTTTTTTTTTTTTTTTTTTCTTTTTAAAAGGAAGGTAGCTTTTAAGAGCTTGCCATGAAGATCTAAGTTAAAGGATTTTCTCTACTACAAAGCCTGCATAGTTTCCCAGGCCAGGTGGACCTGATAGTACTGACTGCATGCTGAAAAATCTCATCCCCACCCTTCAGGCACTTTAATTGTAAGCCTTTCCAGATACACTGGATAAACACTGTCAAAATGAACCTGAAAGGGTTGTTGTTGTTGTTTTAGCCCTTAAATAATTATGAGTTTGTCTGTCTAATTACAACATAATCTTCTTTAAACTTGGGTTATTTGCAGTATCTTTTTAATAAGGCAGAATCAGAAACAGTCCAAATCTGAAAGTTTACAGTTCTTCCACTTTAAGACACGGCAGAATTTTTACTCCTGTAAAATTTAATTCACCCTGATAACAGAAGAGTCTAGCTTGGAAGCTATTGCAGAAAGATAAAGATGATAAAGAATAGCGTGTGACCTCCGAGATGCAAAAGAAACTTAACACCCTACGGATAAAATTTTTCAAACAGTTTAGAAATAGTTTAAGGTAATTTACGGAAAGACTTGAGTGACAAAGCACATTACTTGAAGTGCCTTTCCTTCACTAGGCACTTTCTAAATTCTTTCTCTTTCATTTCTTTACTCTCAGGAGACTTTTAAATCCAGTGAACCAAAACAACACTTTGTTTGTTGGTATAGCGCAGCGCTGGCACAGATGGCAGACACTGCACCTGTTCCAATAAAACGGGAAAATTGGGAGATAAACCATAGCGCTCATTAACAGGAATCCACTGACACATGAACAATTTGTATTTTGAATATCTTCCAGGAATAAAAAGAGAAGTACATAAACAGACCTTGTTTTCACCATCATCAGTTTAAAATTAATTTGTTAAATGGAACTTCACATTTGTTTCAGGTATGAAGACACTACGTACCACTGAAGAAACTATGATTGTGCTTGAATTTCTTTAAGAAATCAAATGATTTTATCTAGCCGCGCCTGTTCTTTTATGCAAAAATATTGGCAGTTTTAATCAAAATCAGTTAATCCTCCTGTACATAGTTGTGGGAGCTTTTTTTACTTCCCCGCTTTCTCATGCTGAGTAATAGCACATTCTTACAATCTAGTGCATAATGGCGAGAAGAACAACATAAACAAAAGCCCTTCTGCTAATCTATTAATAAATAACTAGCATTGTGGGAGGTGGGGGGAACCACAGAGCTAGCTGGATGGTCAGCAACAAAATTCACTGCAAAATAGTTTTTTCTAGGCACAGGGAAAATGCTATGTAATATCTGATAGACTATTAAAAAAAAATTAGAAGAAGCATGAAGTAATAGCTAAGCAAAGGATAAATTACTGCAAGCATTTGCCTTGATCATCAGTGTTTGTGCAGTTGTTCAACATCCCATATATCTCTCTCTATTTCTCTCACATACACACACAAGAATTAAATACAAAATGTCATGAAAATTCCTAAGTATCATTTAATGTTGGCAGCCCTGCACTGTAAAGCCATTTATATAAAACTGTGGTTGGCAGCTCTCACTCTTCCATGGGAACAAATTAACATTGGCATTCCAAACACAGGAAAGTAAGGAAATTAGAAACACAGTTTATATTTGGCCAGTGCTTTGAAATACTGTACCATGCTACTGATGTCAATTAATGAAAAGCAGAATTTTGCGGAGAGGGTCTGGTTTTGAAACACATTAACACACGTTAAACATGTTTGCACAGGAACCGGATTGTAAGCATCTCGGTTCCAAAACAATAAAGCAATTACACTAAAACTTGTAGTCTCAAAGTTGCCATTAATTCAATCCACTCAATCTGGATCACTAAAGGATTTTCACTGACTCCAACATGCAGTCGACACAAATGTTTAAAAGAGCCTGTATGGCACATTATTGCGGGGCTGGATCCTGCAGGCTTGCACATATGAGCTCTCACCCAAGATGGCTTATATGTAACCTGCTGTAAATCGGGACCGCGTATAAATAATGGGAGTGTACAACGTATCCCCAAATAAACAGCGCCTCAGCAAACTAGTTTTCGTCAACAAAATACGGATTTCAGAAAGAGATATTTGAATTAGAATTGGCTTGAATTTTGCTACCTGCAGCTTTCTCTTAGCAAAGATGTTTACTGACAAAATCTTAAACACTTCTGGTTTTCACATGTTCACCAAAAAAAATCTAGATGGCAGTTTATCTCCTGGCACAGCTCCACTGCCTTCAATGGAATTACTCCAGCATGGAATTCGGCCCCGCAGTCTTTACAACACACTGTTTATTTGTACTGTGATTCAGATATTTTGATACCAGGAATCTTTCATCGCTGAAGTTTCTCCATATGAAATATGTCTTGTATTAAGAAATATCAGTTTCACATTTTTGTCAAACATTATTTGTTAAATTCTGTTTGTTGCATAGATGGGAATTCAGCTGTAGTTCAACAACAAGGGTTCGGCTAATAATGATAAGCAGTGACTAATAGGAGCTAGCTCGTGTTTTGATTGTTTGCAGTAAAGAAAACCTCCCTCAAAAACAATTTCAAGATTAGGAGAGAAAACTGTTTGAAGCTGTAGCAGAAACTACCGCATGCTCATTATTTCAACACAGGGGCATTTCTTTGGCCCAATTCTGTTCTCAATTGTGCTAGTGTAAATCAAGAGGGAGTTTATTGGAATTACTTTGGACACCGAGTTGTATAAATGAGACCATAGGGCCAGCTTCAGTAGAAATTCGACAATTTACACCAAATGAAGACCTAGCCAAGAATTTTCTCTTGGGTTTCCACTTTCCAAACATGTGCATGTGCAAAGCTTTATCCATGTGATTAGTCCTAGTGAGTAGTCCCATTTATTTCAAACATTTGTAGAATGAGGATCTTAACCCTGTAACTAATTCCAAAAGCTCACTAGTTTCCTTAGAAGTTCCTTCCCTTTAGAAAAGAAATATATATTTTATATAAAAGCTTCTATATCTATGTAATTAATTCCAAGTGGATATTTTGATGCAGACATCAGAGAGGATGACTACTACTGGAAGGGGCTTAAAATATGGTCTCTTAATGCTTGATATTAACAGGTAGTCTCTTTATCTGGCCTGCTATCAAAATTTGCTTACTTGTGCTCTTGCTCAGATGACTTCATCCATCATTGCAACTTCTCACTGGTATTCATCAAGTTAGAACAATTTAGATGTGTAAAACTAAATTTGTTATCATTTTAACCACAAATTAACAGTTTCTGTGTAAATATTAACATTTCCTCACTTGGTCCAAGGATTGAAGCCATAATGGCACTAACAGTATATTTGATTTAAACTAATTAAAAACAGAGGCTCTTGCAATTTAATATATTGATTTTACCAGTGGGACTTAAATCTTTTATAATAAGTATACACAGCTGCACCACTCACCCACCGCCACTTTTAAACCTAATCCCTGCATTCCTCCTGACAATAACATGACAGGATCCACACATCCCAGTATTAGCCTTAACCCCGGTGACACTGCCAGAATGTATTAAACTAAAACATAGCAGCGTCCTATTTAAAAGGAGCCTGTCAACAGCCCCGACTAGGCTTTAATAGTTATAATCTTGTTTTTAATTAATGTTTCCAACCACTTGTGTAACCTTCCCTCCCACATCTCTCCCCCCTACCTGAAAAAGTGTTTCAAGCTTATTTACAGAAGAAAAAGTAACGCCTGGCTTCGTGCTGCCTGCCCAGGGACCACTAAACCTCCTTTGCAAAAGGAGCGGTGGGGACGCACACGCGGGCACGCAACCAAAGCCGACGGCAAACAGGGCCGGGTGCTCGGAGAGGAGCGGGTCCTGCACGCTTCACTTGTGCCCAGCTCCTGTTACAAGCATCACAAGACTTGGCCATCAAGGCCCGTATCCTTCACAGCACTTTATAAGCCGTCGTGCTTTGGCTTTCAGACCGCAGATGCTGGTGGGGGCCTCGCCTCCGCAGGAGAGCCTGCGTGGGAGCGGTGCGGAGCCCCTGCTCTTCTGGCAGATGCCCCACAAAGGCAGGCGAGCAAAGGGGGACGATTTCCACATATTATTTTTTCCTTGCACGAGGACATCTCTCCTTGGCTACCTCAGTCCTTGGCTGACAGCTTCTCTGCTACCACTGCAGCCACAGGACGCAGGTAAATCACTCGCTGCTGCTGTTTTGCCATCTTGCACCCGGCGATTTGGAAAGGAAGGAATTTCTCTCTACAACTGGCTGGACATTGAGGGAATACCTGCTAGTTCCGTACCACAGTCAGTGCAGTTCCTAAGTGTTGTTTGCTGCAGGCTTTCTACCGTAGCCATTCTTGTACCACCAAGCGCCGTATATATCCATACTGTCTAAAACAATTACAGGATGTACCTGTTCGGGCTTGAGAGGCTGTAACAGCACTAGGTGGAGGAGAAAGAAAAAGCCAAGGGCTTGGCCTAATGTATGGACAGACCCATGTGATCATGACCAGGCATTCAGGGCTAGCATTTAATCTGCTTTGTTTCAAGTGGGAAATATGTGAAGATCAAATAAGTTCAAATCCAGGTCAAATATCCTTGAAAATCTTTGATTTATATAAGCAGGAAAATGAGGTTTAAAAGAAGTGATTATGAAAGGGTTACTAAAAACACAGCTGTACGCGTACTCTTATATCTGAGGCTCTCCAAAGAAAAACTGTGTGACATCTATATTAACCTTTGGCTGTACACCAATGAAGGCCTGTAGTGAGCTGGAATGCAAGGCAGCCCCTTCCAAATTTTAACACAAGCCAGGTTACAGCTGCAAATGCCTGCAGCCCGTGCTCACTTTATAAAGTATTCCCCGAAGGAAATTTTTTAACTGTTATAGAATCTTTTTCTAATACCCTACAGTGTTAAAGCCTGTTATTAAAGGGCAAAGAGATGGTTCTCTATGCCAAACACTTGTCAACAAAAAGGATAGCCAGATGGTATGAAATAAAAGGAAACTTGGGGGCTCTTCAGCTTCTTGATTTACATTAACAAAAGCCACTTTCATGTGCTCCTTCCAAGAATGACTAATTCCTGTCCCCCCCCCCCCCCCCCCCATTTTTTTGCCAGGATTAAACAATGTTGTTCATTTTATAATCAACCATGAGACAAATTAACAAATTGCATATCACTTGGGCCGACTCTTTTAAAAAAATATTCTAAGCAAGTCTGTTTACCAAGTCAAGATTACCCACATAAGGACAACTCAATTATTTTTAGAAGAGAGGGTCTAAGTAATGTGGAGGATGTTTACTCCTTAGCTGCTGTTTATAAACTTGAAATTTAAACTCGTGCAAAAAATGTTTTGTGTCTTTTCAGTGCTTAAAATGGATCAGTTTGTAAACTTTATTTGGACAGGGTCTGAAGTGGAATTCCAGCTAATGAAATTAGAGTAATAAATTTTATAAAATTAGACGGTAATTAACTGACTAACTTCATCAGACCACTGTGGCTAAATTCTCTTTTAATTTACATGTAACTTCATTCTTGACACAAATACATTCCTCATCCATCTTAGCACAGGTGTAAGTTAAGACGAAACATAGCCTGTGAATTAACTGGTTATAAATCTAAATCTAATTAATTGTCAGGATTTTACAGTGATATTACAAGCTTAGTACAAAGCTCCCTGCAACATAACCCTGAAATGGAGCACCTGTATTTGGGTTCCTCCCTACCAATGCCCACCATAAATTCTTTGGAATAAATATACACAGAATCTCCATAGAAATCACTGTGTACTTTTTTTGTTGTTGGGTTGGAGGTTTTTTTTTTTTTTTTTTGTACTATGTAGTGCAGTAAATCTTTCAATGTAAATCTTTATTTTTGTATTTTTTTTTCCTCTGAAGCTGTACAAGTAGGTAGGGAATATGAATAAAGAAAATATATAGATTAGCATTTGGAAGCCTGGAATAACAAGTTTAGTTTATTGAAATTTCTATATTATTTCTTTACTCATTTTTACTTCCTCCATTACTAAGATGAAAGTTTATTATGCTGTGCCACTTCCTCATTGTGATGGCTCTCCTATGGTAATAAAAGCCTACCTGCGAAACGCCGTGCTCGCAGAGTATCTCTTACAAAACTAGGACACAGCTTACTACAGTCTCATTTAGCAACTCAGTTCTGGTGTAAAAGGGATCATTGCAGAGAGTCTCCAGGAAAATACTGATCCGATAATAGATCTTATTTTCCCTGAATGGCATAGAAATCTGCACATATCGAAGCAGGTGTTGTATTTTACTATGCATGGAGCGAGTGGCTGGTCTAACTCATTAAAATGTCCATAAACAAGCCTGTCTTTGTCCTATAAAGATGAAAGACCGATGACTATAATGGGATGAAAGGTGTGCACGGTGATGAAGAAAGCTATTATAGATCTCCGTCCTTTTTAAACTCGTCCTGGCATGCACTGTTGACAAGGGAACAAAACAGTACAGATAAACCTCTGAAATGCGCCTTGCTGGTAATAATTCCACCTGTCTTTTTTAAAACTATTGGGTTTTGCCTGCGCTTTCTACTCTCCGACCATGCTGAGAATAAGTAAAATGATAATTAAGGATCTGAAATAATGCTTTCAGATTTCTAAGCCAACTACAAAGCCCAACAGGTTGAAATGCATCTATCCACTACCACCATCACATCACATCGGGACTTTGAGTGTGAACACTTTATACAGGTACAACCTGCTCCATAAAACATTCTTACTTAGACACATCCAATATTGTAATTTTTACTTCGCAGCTTATGGATCGATTCCAACTCCAATCACAAACCCTTTGTATTCAAAGTAACCTGGGACCTGAACATTAACTCCTTGTATGTAAAACTCCCACAGGCTGCAGGAAGGCTTCTCCTTATGTAGGAGGTGTGGGACTGAAGCGCTGCAGTTTCACCGATGAAAGGTCTGCAGTGAATAGCTCCACGCAGGAGGGGCACAGCTGCTTCCCCAGAGCTAACTTCCTCCCACCAGGTACTTGCATATTTCACAAATGCTCCACTCTACTGAAATTCACAGAACCGTGAATTTTGCTGTAGTTACTTCCAGTCCTTTGTCTTGTATGGGGGACTCTCCCTGCACTCTGGGTGTACATGGTGTAGAACCCAAGGACCACAGGCAACAATGTCTGCAAGATCACTCTTATCTCCAAAGTTAAATATTTGACTGCCATTTGTACTTCTGGCTGCTCAAATATTTGATAATTTAAATGTATCATTGCCCATCAGCTTAAGTATCTAGCAGTGATTAGGCAAACACGATAATTGTAAATGGAAAGTATCAGCACTCTCCAAGACCGCAGTCCTCGGGCCAAATGTAAATCGGGTTCCTGCTGTGAAGCTTATGGCATGTAATAAGGAGGTGCAGCTCACGCAAACTAGAGCTCTCGCACAGTGCTGTCTCCGTATCACGCAAGAACTGTGCTGGGATGGCTACCGTGGCCAGTAATTACTAACGCGTGTCATTGAGCCTTTGCAACTACTGACAGTTTTCAGTTAGTCAACGGGCGGGGATTAGAGGGGTGGTGGTTTAATGTGCGCTGCCTCGGAAGCTCCAGACAGCCAAAGTGTCGGAACAGCGACCTCCACAAAGGCGGTAATGGATTTATCGATGAGGGGGGTGCCTGCAGTGCCTGGCGGGTTACGTGCTAGAGGTGTGCTCCTCTTGCTCTTGTCTTGGTTTGGGGCAAAGTTTGAGTTGATCTTGTTTTGCAAATACTATTCGCGTTCTGTCTTGAACTTGCAGGCACCCAATCTGTACGCGTGGTGGTTTCAGAGCTGCGCATGATGAGGTCTAAAAACGGATAGAGTGAACCAGGGTCTATAATTATATATTTAAAATAGAACGCTCGTCCTGACAGTGTTTTACTCAAATCCGGCCAAGTCAGTCCAAACGGGTGTGCAATCTACAGCAAGCAAATAGAAATCAGATTGGGCCGTGGCATCCAATTAGAGAGGCCTAGCGAGCCGCATACAAAGCATGCCAACTTTTGTATCATTTGCATAAACCCATCCACATGTGCTTGTGAAAAGAGGCAAGTTAGCTGCATAAACCGGGGTCAACAGAAAAAGCTGCAAGAGTAAATAAGGATTTACTGTGGAATCCCTCTTGAGCCGTTAGGGGAACACGTGCGAGTAGCTCGGCCCCTTCAGCCCGGGGAAGGCTGCGCCAGGACACCATTGGGTGCCGAGCACCTGGGCAGCCCCGGTGGCTCCGTGTCCCCAAGGCCACGAGCGGCGCCGTGCCCCACGCTCCTGCCTGGCTTTGCCGTCTTCCTTGGTGGTGCGGGATGTGGAACAGCCCCGCTAATTGTCCTGTTCAGTTCATACCTGCAAATCCCATTTCTGAGGTGCGGCACGTTAACTCTCAAAGGGAGAAGACAACAAAGGAACGTGGCGTGTCAGCACGCAGGGTGGAGCGCGGTGAGCGCCGGTGGCTGTCCGAGCGCGGCGGTGGAAGGATGGGGCGCTCTGCGCACCACTGCCTCGCCTCACCAAGGCGTCGCCTGTCCGAGGGCCGCTACCTGCCCGTCCTCGCCCTGTGCCAACAGCTCCCTCCGGCCTCAGCGGGCCACCTGTGCCTCCCACCCGCGTCTGGGGCTCTGCGCTGGCCTCCCCCCGCCCGGTCCCCCCACGTTCGGCCTCGCCGAGGGCAGGCACTCACCCAAGTTGACGAAGCTCATGACCATGTCAGCCTCGGTGAGGAAGTTGCTGTCCTGCAGGCTGGCCAGGGGCGGCCCCTGGGTGCTGAAGATGGGCTTGTAGGGGTAGGAGAAGCCCTCTCCCTCCTCGGCCCCGGCCCCCGCCGCCCCCTCCTCGCCGGCCATGGCATTGTAGAGGTCCAGCATGAACATGGGGGCCGAGTTGTGCTTGCCGTGGAGGTGGGGCCGCGGGCGGTGCGGCAGGCCGAGGATGGAGAGGATCTCCCGCTGCATCTCGCGGCGCTCGGGGCCGCGCAGCCGGCGGTGGATGAAGCTGGAGTGCACCTCGTTGTCCACCGTGAAGTCGGCCAGGACGCAGCGCAGCCAGAGCGCGGGGGCGGCGGCGCCCAGCACCAGGAGCCAGGAGGCGGGCTGCCCGCGCCCCGCCGCCCGCATCGCGGCTGGCCGGCGGCCCCGGGGAGCCGCGGGGGGCTCGGGGGGCTCGGGGCTGCCCCGCCGAGGGGCGCTGCCCTCCACCATGCGCGCCGCCGGGGGCCGGAGCACGGTGCGGGGCGGATGCTCACTGCGGCGGCCGGCGGCCCCCCGGGAGGCTCCGCAGCCGGCTCATGGCCCGCAGGGGGCTGCCCGGTGGTCCCGGCCCATGGGACGGAGCGGAGAGGAGAGGGAAGGAGAGGAGAGGAGGGGAGGGAGGGCGGCAGCGGCGAGCTGTGGCCGTGCGCGCAGTGGTGCTCGGCGGAGAGGCAGCGGGAGGGTGGCTCTGGTGGGAGGAGCAGGCTGGGGCAGCCAGGCGCTCTCTAGCCCGCTGCAAAGCGCCGGGGAGAGGAAAATCCCCGGCGCTGCCTAGAGGAGGAACAGCCCATCAGGTTGCTTTGTCGGGAGGGTCGCCGAGGCTGGCGGCTCGGGGGGGGGGAAAGGGAGCGGGCCCCGAGTGGGTGCGTTGCGGGGAATGGCACTAAGGGGAGGACACGCCGGGAGGGCGCAGGGAAGGGGCGAGCACGTCGCCGCTGTGCCCGCACCGCACGCACACACCCCCTCGTTTTCTTTTTTTCTTTCTGGAGCACGGTTGCGGAGAGTCTGGCCAGGACAAACCCGACAAGAGCAAAGTGTTTCAGACGCGGTGATGGAGATGTACCCAGGCACACAGACGTGTGTGGCTGTGCGCACACAGCCCCGGTCACTTTTTCCAACTGGCAGCAAGGAGAGTTACTGGAGAAGGGTTAGAAACCCAGGGCTGAGGGGGCTCATCATTTAAGCATCATGAAAACAGCTGCGTTTACACGGCTTGGACCCATCAACCTGCGCAGGGGTACCGTACGCCACTGCATTACCCTGCTGTCGCCATCCCCTGTTCTTCTGCTGCCTGGCACGCAGCTTTGTGGCAGACTGGTTTGAAACTTGTCAACTTTTTAATGCAGTGATTTCACTGTGTGTGTTTTTGTCTTATTTTAACTCAGTGCATAAAACATCTACAATAATGGAGTCCCCGCCCTGTTTAGTCTGGGTAGATGTCTACTGCAGCAGTAAATAACAATCTCAGATAAGAAATGTAGGCTACTGCTTCCCAAATCTTACTTGGAAAGCAAGAGGAAAGCAGGATGGAAGGGTTTATCAGTGACACTGAATCCAGCCCAAGGTAATTTCAGGAACCATGCATATGCAGTAAGTTTATGCCAACATTAAGATTCGTTCCCTAGGCAAAGGAGGAAGAAGAGGGGCAAGGGAGAAAGGAGGTCAGCACTGTTGTTGATTTGATAGCTTGTTCATCTGGTGTTTTCAGGTGAGAAATATCCAGTAGTATCCAGCACTAGATCCTGCATCTATTCTGGAAAAGTAAAATTCAGCCCTTCTCTTAGCTCATTGTGATTAGATTCCTTGCATAAATGTCAGGTAACTAGTCCAGAGGTGCATGGGAAACGCACTGAATGATTTAGAGTGTTTGTGCGCGTCCATGTGTGCCTCTTAATAACAGGGAAACTGAGGGATGACATTGAAATGACTCAGAGCTATTGAAATAGTGGTGGAACCAGCGTTAAACTCCCAGCTCGGTCCTAAGACATGTTTAGGAATGAACTAAGCCAAGGGTTGGTGGGAGAAGAGAGGCTGTGCAGCCACAGCCACGTTAGATAACATGAGAGCACTCGGAGGTGCTAACAGGGGGGTTCAGACGACACCCCCATGGCTGCCTTCCCTTTGCTCCCCACTAATGACAAACCCCAAACCCAAGTAGCAGTGTTTTGGATGCCCAGCTAACATCAAACTCTAACATCATCTGTACTTCCTGAGGAGCAGCACTAACCTGCTCTTAACCAGGCAGGTATTTGCCTAAATTACTCTCTTGCCTAGGGTGTGGTTTTTGACCAATTTAGCCTGATCTAAATCCAAGCTCCAGCTGAGAATGATGCCTTTTCCTCCTCCCACCCCAGCCCGGACCTGATACTGACACTTACATCCGCACACAGGTCAGGAAGACGATTCTGTTTTTTTTTTAAATAATCTTTCTTTAAATAATCTTTCTTAAACCATTTCTTATTTGTTTTTGCTGAGTTAATTTTCTGCTGGATCAGCTCCTTGATCTGACTGACTACACATGGGATTGCGCTGGAACCCGGGAGGCCACAGGAATGCACAGCTGGGGGCAAGGAGAGGGTGTCTGGGCTGGGCTGCCTTAGATTGGCTTAAACCGGTTGTGGAAGGGCAGGGACATGATTCAGCATCCCTCTGCCTTTCAGCTGTAGATAACTTGATTTCACTTTCTTTTTGTTCCTTGTAGGCAGTTGGTTCTTCTGAGTTTTGAGTGTTGGTCCTTGATCGCACAGTGGGGCAAGGAGACTTGCCTTCTGTGTGGACAAGGAGATTAAAAAATCTGTAAGGATGGAGCAGTGGACCCAAGAGCAGGTGTCCCTGCTTGCAGAACTGCTTACACCCAAAGTGCTGGTAGCACGTGTTTTCAAATTGAATAAGCTTCAGGTCAGTGTTGTGCTTTGAAATGACATTGCTCTTTGAGGGGGGGAAAAAAAAGAAAAATACAGTTTGAGAGTTTTGGATCCTGGCTCAGCACCTTAGGGTGTTGAAGCAATATGTGTCATGGAAGAAGCAGCAGAGGGAGAAATGTAAACCTTGAAACCTCTTGATTTGACAGATTTCTTGAAAACGTGATGTTTGAACCTATTTCCTTCCTGCTGAAGCAATCTATTTTTGTCCAAGATGAGATGGTTCCTGACTTAATTCAGGATATGTTCTTTAAAGATGGGGAAATACTAAAACTGTATCCTCTGCTTTCATAGGGATAGTTGATAATCCCTTCTAGCTGTGTTTTCTATGATCCTGTAGCACCAAGTGCAGCACTAAACAAACACACAGTAGTTTGCAGTGGGGGTACTCCTTGCATATATGCCTTAAAATGCGCAACACAAACACCATCTGTGAGTGTGAGATGAGAAAGGGAATCTGCTAAAGAATCATTTTTTGTGAATGTGAGGTTCATGGCTATTGACTTCAGCTTGCTTTGGGGCACAACAAAGCAGCATTTATTCTGCTGCATACAATAAGGGATGGTGTAGCTCAAACTGCAGTGCTTCACTCCTCAGATCTAGGCTTGAATTTCAATACCTTTCAAACAAGAAAGGTACAAACTGGATTGTCTTTCTCGTGGACAACGTCCTCCTCTTCCCTCCTTTCTTCCCCCTGCATGAGCTCAGTCCTGCTTCCCGCAGGGTCGGTTCCGTGTAGACTGCTGAAATATTGGCACCCTTGTGCCATCTCCTTCTTCCTCCTCCTTCCTGGATCAATTAAGAAACCAGTTTTTCCTCTTGCTCTTCTCTGCTTGTCTTCTCCTTCCTGCTCTTCTTGAGAAGGAAAAGTAAATGCTTCTGATGAAGTAATCCCTGGTCGTTGGCACTTGTTGCTTCAGATAATTTCTGTAAAAACAAACTCCCTCTGTTTCTTGAGGTTCTGTGCGAGCCGCATTACGAATTGAGCAACTTTTTGATCTCTTTGAGCGTTGCGTGTGTGCCCTTATCTGATTTTTGTACCAGCTGCTGCCATTGTTTTTGTTTGTGTAGAAGCCGGTATACTTGGAAGTATCCCTTTAGGAGATAAAGGGGCTGGTTTTAAGACATGAAATGTACAGGTATGTGCTTGATGAACTTGTATGCGCTGATATCATCATGTGCTCATATTAGGCAGTGTGCCAGTGGCAGAATTGGGCCATTTGCATTCAGTTTTAACATGTGGGCACTAAAAAGTATAGGTTCTGCTCACCAACTCATTTCGTGACTGCTTTCAGAAATCGGACACAAAGCATTTTTTCCTCGTTTTTGCTGAATCAGTT
Organism: Anser cygnoides; assembly: GCF_040182565.1. Taxonomy (NCBI): domain Eukaryota; kingdom Metazoa; phylum Chordata; class Aves; order Anseriformes; family Anatidae; genus Anser; species Anser cygnoides. The sequence goes on along the minus strand of NC_089888.1, from coordinate 6,125,940 downwards.
TCAAGCTCCTTGCCTTCCTACTTTGATGTCCTCTTTTTAACTTTAACCATGTTTCTTTCCCATTCTGTTTTGCATCTTCTCTCATTCGTCTTGAACAAAGTGCGAGCCCTAAATTATAGCAAACTTTTTTCTTCTTCCAAATGTTCCCACTAAAATAGCATGTGTTTGGGGAATTTTGAATTGTTCCTCTGGGCCCTGCACATGCAAAACACTTATATAACAAAAATAATAGCATTATTATTTGTATAAGAATGCATAATTAGCTTACATCTTTAATTATGCCATATTGGATTATCCTTATCAAATGTTTCTATTCATCTCCTCAGCATTATTGCTGAGAGCATATTCACCAAGATGAAAGTAATCGCATTACGGGTAAGCCATTGTATTAGCTCTAATCCAGGAATTTAAACAGATTGGGGTTGCACTGTGCTGAGTCGGACTATAGTGATTTTGGTGTAAAAATCAGGTATGGATCCTCACTGCTACCGGTCAGAGGAGAGTCAGAAATGAAACTTGTGTTTCTGGGTGTGAGGGACAGTACTACCTCTGGAGACAGGAGTGATAACAAAAATAATTTTGCATTTATGAAATGGGACTGATGCTGAATTCAACAACTGTGTAAGGTGGACAAAGTTCAGTACTTCAGAGTTCTTCACCTCACAAAACTACATCTCCATGGAGGTTCTTCTATTATTATTTACTTCAGAGAACATTAGAATTGAGTTTATAACATTGAAACATTTGTAGTATAATATTTGTCACACATCTATGTACAGTATGGGCTTGTGTAGGCCTATATTATATCTTGTGGGTGTTTGTATGCAGCTGTTTGTATATTGGTCTGAATATGTGTGCATCCAGCAGTATACTTCAATTATGTCTTTATACATACGTAACTACTATATTTCTGTCGCATAGAGGTGCATGTGAGTATTGTTTAACACAGGACTGCTTTTAGGTCTGTATATTGCCAAAGCAGCACAAACAAAATTGAATTTAATTTTGCACTATTAAATTATTCTTCGTGCACTTGATTTGGTCAAAGCTTTTGGCATAAAACCAGGTATTTCCTTCACTGGTAGCAATGTAATCGGAACATCTGAAATCCTAGCCTTGGATTTGTGAAAGCCGGTGCTGAGGATATACTCACATGTTAGGAGCAGGCTTAAGCCATGCTGCAGCTTCTTGGAAATGGGGCTCTGAAAGGCTGCATAGATGTCATGTTTTCTTACAATAAAGGGTGGTCTTTGCTTCAACAGCTCATCATCAGATTATCAGGATTCTTCTTATTAACATATATTTATTTCTTCAAGAGTATTTTTAGTTCTCTGCTATTTGTTTTCACTAGGGATATTTATTTATTTTTCAATCAGCTATGAACTAAAAGCATGTAAAATCTATTCATTGTTTCCAAAGTGAACAATAAGAGCTGATTCTGACCTGTAAAATGCAATGAGACACATTTGGATGGCTTTACTTTTTCTCTCCAGGCAGGTGCAGAGTAATACCTCAAAAGAACCATTATTTTGTGCCTTTATTCCAATGCGTACATAAATGCTTGCATAACCCTTGCACAGCTGCTGTACAAACTACTCATGCCACAAGTATTAGTAATCCTAGCAGGGGAGGTTGCATGGAAAATTGGGGTGTGTATGCTAAACCATATGTACCATGCCCCTGAATCATAAAACTTCTGTTGCTGGAGCAGAGAGGTTTTTGGAGGCTGGATTTTACAGGTCAGGAGGAAAGCAAGATTACACACAACAGCTGCACCCCATGATTTTTCTCCTGTTGAATCTTATCTCACTTGTGCGTTCAAATGAGCAGGAAACAGAATTTGGTCCAACTTTATCTTAATTTGGTCTCGGCTTCTACTTTTATTTATTTCATTTCCATAGGAACAATTATTTTAGTAGTTTATTTTGAATACGTCTTAGAGCTGCTCAGATTGGAAATCTGTGCTGCCAATTCAGAGCCTCGTTGGGCTGCAGAGATACAATGTGCATTTTTTTGTCTCTGATTCTGCCCCTGAAATACCTTCCTTTGTATCTGTGATGCTTTGTAGGGGTGTCTCTGCACTGCTGTGAGCACCAAACTCCGTTTGCTGTTATGCCCCAGCTCTGTGCGGCGTGAGGAGCAGGAGGCAATCTACCAGGGCTTTCGCAGAAGAAAATCATCAATCAGAAGTTTATGTTGGAGGCTTTTAAAATAATATGAAGGGACTGTTTCCTCTGCTGGTGTAAATTGGCATAGCACCATTTGAGAAAACAGAAGTGTGCTTATTTACACCAGCAGAGGAACTAACTGGGTTGTTCCAGTACACAGAGTAGTTGGTATTACCGCTGATCTTTTTGTGGCAGAGACTTCAGTTGTACGTGTATCACTATAATAGTTTACTTTTCTGAGACTGGGACTTCTAGGTTTTCAATCAGAAACCTTTTTGCTTTCTAGGCGGTGCTTAGCATGCCCTGAGTTTGCTTTGTAAAGTGCATCCTTTCAGCATTCATCCGAAGCCTTTTCTACAGTTGCCTGAGCCCCATAGGCACGTATATACTGTTAGACTATTAAGATAATTTTTCAGTTAAGACATCGTCAAACTGCAAGCAGGACAATAGAAACAAAACCCCTTTTGTTCTGACTAAACTGTTCCTAATGACCCCCTCTATAAACAGTGGCACCAGCGGAGGTCTCAACAAGGCTCTTCATTGAGACCCCTTTCAAAAGGACAAGCAGAGCAGAACATGGGGCAGAAACTCTCAGAGAGTTACTGCACTTTGCTCCGCTTTGGTGGTCTGACCACAAGAGAGAATCTGTTGTTTTTGTTGTCCGAGACACCCAAAAATAATAATTTAAAAGCATGAATTTCCACAATTAGCATCCTATAAAGACTATTAAATATTTGGATTGTCCAGAAAAGAGCAGAAGGAAACAGTTTGTTTGCTTGTTTGTTTACTTAAATCAAGGGGCTATAAAGTATTCTCATGAACTCCATACAGAAGTATTATTATTATTATTATTATCATCATCATCATCATCATCATTATTTTGGAGAAGGAGGTTAGTTAATTTACCTGCTAATCTCATATGAAAATAAAAACATAAAGTCCAAAGAAATTAAGATTTGTACACTCCAGTAAGATCCTTGCATTTTTCTGGGGGTAAAAATTATCTTTGGGAATGATGTGTGCTTGTCATGAGCTCTGAGCAGGGGAGAGGTTTCTGTTGCTTAATGTCTACAGAAATTGGAGCTATGGTGAAAGATTGAAACCACTAAAAACAAAACTCCTGTTCTTTTATGTAGGTAACTGTCGGATGCTCCATATAGATGACTGTAGCATAGAGTGTGTCTTCATGCAGTTGAAGGCTATGGAGATTATGAATCATTTCCTGATTAGTTCTGTCCCTATTTCTGTGTCCTGAATGCATCAGAACAATAGCATGGAAGACCTTCCATTTAAACAAAAACCTATTTACAGAGCATCTTCATTGTATGTAATTGGGAAGTGTTGATAGGTCAGACAGCAAGACTCCGTGATTTGGGAATTACATCGATTACATTTGCGAATAGAAATGTCAGTTTCTTCTGAAAGAAGCTGGAATTTGTGTTCTGACATCTGATTTACTAGGGATATTTCTAACAGTGCACGGACTACTGCATCAGTTGCAAACGGATAGGAAGGGATCATGGAAGGAGAAGAGAGAACATCCATTAAGACGAGAACCACATACTCTGAGTAAAGGCTAAATCACGGAGACGTTCCTCCTACGAGATCCGGAACACCCCCAAGTCTACACAGTGCTGTGGAGGGCTGGGGGCACCCTGTAATTTGCGGGAAGTGCTGAGCTGGTTCCAGCTTTGGGCTTCTACTCCCTGTGCGTGGGCACAGTGACCCTGCTCTTCCTTCACAGGAGGTTGGGATGGAAGGTTTCAGCGTGCCTGGGAAAGAGGAAGGATCTGGGTAGGAGCAGGATACTGAGAGAAAGAGAAACGTCAAGGAAATCTTTAAGAAATTTCCAGTAGAAACAAAAGGATCTTTGTGAAAGATGCTGTTAGCAAGCCTAATAGGAGGAATGGGGATGTAAAATGAATTGAGAGGGTTTACAAGTTGTACAGAATTGTTCTCAGCCTTGAGGCAAGAACAAAACACGGAGCGCTTACTGCTTACTATATTTGGTATGTATGGAAGAGCAGTTTGGACATCGAGGGAGCTAATAAAATGCAGAGTCTAATTCGTCCCTCCCCTGCACGCTGTGTCAGTGCGCTAGGGACAGAGAAAATATTTCTGTTAAAGGACAATTCTGAGGAAGAACAACTGAGGCTTGACCTGGCCTTTTGTGGAAAAGGATTGATTTTCACTGCAGCTTAGTATAGGTCCGCAAGTATGTGCAGATCTATTCCATGGGTGCAATTTTATTCTTATGTCTATGCATGTAGGCATTGTACTGAGTGATGGAGATCACATTTTCAGCACTAAATATGTAACTAATTTGATAGCACGACTGTACAGAATTAATTTCATCACACCTTTCCACAAAAATCTGCATTTAAGGATTGCTTTTACTGAAAAATTCTGAAAAAGGGTTAAATGTATCTGACTAAAATCTGCTGCCTTTAGCTCACAGACTTCCCAGTTGAAAATGCCAGGTGGATGGGCTGAAAAAAAACACCTTGTTTTCTGAATTCATCTACAGACACTCGTAGGAATTAATTTATTGGAATAAATGAACATATGGATTTCTGTTTTCAATGTCATGTAAAACAGATTTTATTTAATGATTTTACTAGAGACTGTAATGTTTAGGGGTCATATTAGAGATGTCGTAATTGTTAATTATGGAGAACAAGTCTCAAAGATTTTTTCGCCTAGTTCTCATGTGATTGCATTAGGATAACGATGAGGATAAAGGTTACAACACGGACTTCATATTAACTTTGATGCAAAATTGCTTTCTCTTGAATGTGATGAATGTGGTTATACATGAATCTTCTGAGCCAAAGTATTCTTAAACAGTGATGCTGCCTTTCGTGCAGTTTTGTGATTCTCTTAGATTTTAATATTGTTAGTTGTTGTTTATTCCAGTGCATATAAATGTTTATTGCAAGCTTTCCACCGTATAATAGCAACAATAAGACACAGGTATATTGGTATAAAACAGTGGTCTTTAAAATTTTCTGATCTGCAGACTTTGGAGGCAGCCAATTCTTTATGTCATATCAAAGCCATCTGTCTTCTTTACCTTTTTGGATCCCTGTAAAAGCAGTTCATGGGCCCCAAAACCTAGTGAAACACACTTTAAAAACATTGATGTAGGAGAATATAGAAATCACAAATCAAATTATTTTTGCCTATGCAAAAGGGAAATGTCTCTCATCTAAAGGCCAGCAACTTGGATGAAGTTATAAGAGACAAAAATGAATCGAAGAGTTAAGGGTGGTGCACTGAGAATTAGGGTTGTCCAGAAACAAAAAAAAAAAATCTAGTATGTAAAAAAAAAAAATTAACGGTTTTGACATTTGTTTTAGATTTGTCACAGAATGATTTAAAAAACAAAACATGAATAGAAAGAATGAGACATCCCAGAATAGCCAACATCCAGTGGCTAGGGTATTTACTTGGGCCATATCCAAGCAGTGCTTTATGGGATTTGGAGCAGACATTTGACATAATGTTTTCAACGTTATTTTTGTCAGACAAATTTGGGCTCTGAAGTGGATTGAAAAAGAGCTTAGTTGGAGTCTCGTACTTTGTAGGTGTGACTTAGATGCCACACTATTTGGTTGTAGGGAAATTCATAAATTCATAAGGAATATGTAGAGCAAAATATAAAAAGATGTTGATGACTTTCTCTCAGCTAATACTGAAACTAAGTTAAGTTGTTTGTGGGGATAAGACAGAAAATGTGCTGGGGTGAAATTTCAGTTCTTCTCCTTTGCTTTGCAGACGTGGATCTTGCAATCTAGGCTCCACTGGACACACATGTTCAGCTTCTCTTTCTGGTTTAGCCTCTGCTCCTGCCAACCTCCCACTATTTCATATTCCTTCCTTCCTGCGGTCTTTCTTACAGGCTAGCCTGATCCGACCGTCCATGCACTTCCCTAGCACTGTGCACCCTTGGGCATTATTGACTAAGAACTGGGACTTGAAAGTGTCCTGGGAATCAAAAGGTGTGCATCAAGGTGGAGAGCCTGCATTTCAACAGCACGCTCTCTCCGTGCCTCAGCGCTCTCAATTCATTAATCAGCATAGTTAATTTTAAAGAATTTACCATTTCTGCAGATGGTTATTAGAAAGATTATTACAGGGTTAATGAAAACAGTTGTCCCATTACTGTAGATGAAGTCAACAAACTTTGGCATGCCTTGTAATACAGCGTTATTGCAGACCATGTATGCAGTCAATGCCTTGTTTTCCTAGAAGAACAAAGTGGAAATATAGTTTGCATCAGATATTAAATGTGGTTTACCCAATTCGCCAAGCAGTTAAATCATTAAACAATATTGGGGGTAACAGCATTTGATATTACGTCTGCCTCTCAGCTCCTTTCTCCTGTACAGACTCAGTACCCTTAACGTTTTGCTTTTAACACACTCTTCTGAACAATTCAAGTGTCAATAAGTGAAAACAAATACCATGCAGTGACAGCAAAACCATATAAGCTGTCTCCAGACCAGGATGTAGTATAGCTGTGCCAATTCACCTACAGAGAAATAAAGTAGGCCAATTACCTACCTGGAAGCAAAATTTATTAGCTCTGGTGCAAGTGCCTTGTTCTGCTCCCAGAACCTGGTCGAGCTTGTTTGGAGCTACCTCAGGTAGTCTGAACAGGTGCTGTGCGCACTTCCTGTAATTTAGGAAGCTCTGGGTGATGCTCTACTTTAGACGAAACACATAAACAAGATTCTACTGACTTCTGGTCAGTGGAGATCCTATCAAGCCTCTCAGTCTGGTTCCCTAGGGAAAATACTTGCACAACCGTGTTATTTGTCTGACCCAGTTTCCAGTATGCTGACACGTTTGTCACAGGTTACGTAGATGCTTCAGAGATACTGTCCTTACCATTACTGCAGGAATTAGCACCTAAGGAGAGGAAGGAATTCTTATTAATATTCCCATTGAGAAGAAGGGAGAATTTAGCAATTCTTCATTGTGGTTGACAACAGCAAATGATTTAACTAATTTGCAGATTACTCTGATACTCCTTAGCAAATGCACTGTTTTATTGAGCTGCCAAATCAAAACAGTCTGGAGATGGCTAGGGGAGGGATGCCAGGGCACGCCAGGGTAGTCCTCAGTGAAAAATAAATGTTCTTGGTGTGGGGGAGAGTCGGGAAGGCTGAGGGAGGCTTGGGGGTGTTGCGGTGTGACTGCGGTAGAGGGCATGGGGACAGCTGGGGTTGTTGGGATAGGGAGGTGTGAGAGTTGTGACATAAATCAGTAAGGGATCAAGCTTCATTATGTCCACTTTTCTGGGAATAATTTGTTAGGAAAGTATTGAGATCTTAGTTTGAGCGTTTTTAGATATTCACTCTGATTTAACCCTTCTACAATTCCATGTATTGGTTGTACGTGGTATACCTCCTTGCTGCTACACAGCAGGAATCTGTTGTTATTTGACCCGAAAAGATCATTATGCTAGCTTTATTTGGTGTGCATTTAATAAAGTTGTAGCCATTGTGACTATAACTCATGACTCTCAGTCATTCCTCAGTGGTGTAACCAGCGATTCGGCATTCCAGTAACATCAGTTCAAAGTTCAAAAATGAAAGACTCAAATGTATGCCAGAGCATTGTGACTTTTATTACTCCTCTCCTCCCGCACTTCTCTGTTAGGAAGATACATTCTCTAGCTGTAGAAATGAGAAGTACAAAGCAGCCTTAGACCTTGTAGTGCAAAATGTAAAACGCGATGTTATCTGCAGAAAGTGGACTTTAGATTCTATCAGTGCACGTTTAGCATAAAGCATTTCCTATGGTAATGTCTCTCACTTTCCCAGACTTTTACAGGCTCCAAGTGGCACACAGGCTGCAGACCTCTTTGTAATGTTAATGAATCATCTTAATGGACTGTTTTAGCAGAAACATTCATCACCTTTTGTACCACAATGATTTTTTTTGTTATACTTAAATGGTTAAGTAGGCAATAAATGCCTATCAGACCAACCACTATGGTCTAGTAATCCACCTCACTATAAATCACCAGTGGATTATTATTGTCCTGTTTAATTAACACTCTTAAGGGATTCTATCGTTGGATAGACTTTCACCTTGCACTAAGCAGGCATTAACATTTCAAGTAAGAAAAAGTGTGTTTATGTGAGAAGTGTTAATCAGTGTGACCTGGAGCTGGTCGTGGTGGGTTGGATGAAATATGTGCTTGTGTGCATGTCTGTGCGTCCATGGGCGCTGGTTCCTTACACCGCTGTTCAATGGAAGCTGAAATCAGACCTGTAAACACTTTTTAAGTAATAGCAAATAGTTGTGGCAGTATCATCTGTATTAGGTCTTAAAGATATTTGAATATATTTAGTAGTAAATGGCAGCTCTAAAAGATTTAACCACAGGAGTTGGGAAGATGACATTTTTACATTTATTGTGAGTGTACGTTTTGCTTGTAATTTCATTATTTATTTATTTATTTTTGTGGTCTAATTCAGTCTGAAGTAGTTTTAGGGGACCTGACCAAACTCTTTTCTTTTTTTGCAACAAAAGGTGAGAGGGGAAGTCTGATCCTGTTGCTCCTCTGTGAACTCTTTTCAGACTTCACAGCCAGAAAGAGTAAGCGAAGCAGCGAGAGCTCCTGGGAAAGGCAGGGGGGTCTGTAGGCTTACATACTCCTTGCAGAACAATCCCTGCAGTTCTTTTGCAAACGAAATTCCCACACTAGGACACAAGCTGGGTACAGCATCGCTCTCAGTATGCAAACATTTTTGTACATAACATAGGTCAGTGCCGTTTTCCTCCTCTCGGAGAAATATAAAGATGGCCTTTTTTTTTTTTTTTCTCCTGTAATATAATATAATGCATTTAATAGTAATTTCCTTGTCTTTTGTCAGAAGATAAAGACATGTGAAAAAGGCTCTTGTTAATGCAGCGTTTCCCATCCATGAAATCTAATCCTGCTTTCTTTGATTTAGTTACACACGTAACACTAGCAGTGCACTTACCAACTGCACATGCTATCGGTGCCCATACTAGCGGCGGTTATGTGAGATTAACCAAGTGCTCTATTTCCATTTCACAGGCATAGCAACTAATGCATAAACGTTGAGAGATCTGAGGTCTGTAAGAGTCACAGCTCGTAGCATAGCTCGTTAAACCCTGTTTCTGGTCTGCACATCCCTGTCCTCTTGGCTTTTTATTAAATTATTTCCTAGTACAGCCTCCTGCAAATTAAAGAAGAATTAAAACTGCTAAGTGGTAGACAAACACTAGATCTTTTAAATTAAGAGACTGAATCTCTTTGTATAAATTCATTCCCTGAAACAAAACTTCTGGACGATTGTCTTTCCTCTAAGATTCCGTAGATCCATTGACAGACAGAATCCTATAAGTGGAAATTCAATGTAGTTATTGATCAGAGGCAAAAACATAGCATTACAATTTTCACTGGGTATTTTTTTTTCAGATACATGGTTGCACACTAATCTGCCAGTTTTTATGCTATTTGTAATTGAAAAGGTGGGAAATTATTCACAGCTGAACATGTAGGAAATAGCACAAAACACGAAAGGAGTTTGAACATGACAAGAAATTAAACTAAGCTCATTAAAGGGATGCTGTTATTGCACGAAGAACTGCAGTGACAGAAAATAAGAACATCATGGTGTGGTATGTGTGCATTGATCATACAATGGATTTTGCAAACCATTTAACAGAGATGCATAAAAAACACACACACAGTTTCAAGTGTAGGCATGTCCTGAGAAGAATCTCCTTCGTTCCCTCTAGACACACCCTGCTAATTAAATCCATCATTGCCTAGCAGTAAGCCCCAGGGTTCAATCTTTTCTGGAGCACTGTTACTATCCAACATTTTAGCTCATACAGTGGGCAGCCAAGATTTCATGTCTATGCATATAGTAGGACTCGTAGCCAATATTTCTTACATACTCTCCTCCTCTCCGTCCCCATCTGGGTACATAATGTAGATATATATTTTTTTAATAGGTAAAATTTTGACGTTCCTTTCAGATTGCTTTCTTATATTCTAGTGCAAAAACCTGTATGAGGGTGGGAAGCTAAAGTCTAATAAAATCAGGAAGCTGTGCTCCACGTAGCTAGCTGGCCATGAGAAACATCAGCAAGGATGAATATTGAATGACTTCTATAGTCCAGCCAGGTTTTATCGGAACAGGTCATCAACCAGTAGGCTGCCCAAACCTGTTCCACTGCTTCCCCATTGATTAAATATCTGGAGACATTTACACGTAGATCAAATTCTCCACAATCTATTTTATCTCAATCACACCCAAGTTCTTTTTCAAGCTAAGGCAAAAAAAGTTCCCTCCGGTGTCAAGAAAAGATGGTATATCTCCCTGAGGTACTTCTGTGCTTTGGGTTTCTTTGGAGCCAAACTATGACCTCAGCTTCCCCTGGGCTGACATCAGTGGGACTGCAGGGGGTAGAAGGGAGGTGAAGCCTGCCTGTGTGTGCCCAAATGTTAAGGAATTTAAAACCTTTTTTTTTTTTTTCTTTTTTTCATTTGATTGTAGAACTGACATTTATGGGGAAAGAAAGGAATAGAGGGCGTGTGAGCTTCCAGCCTTGTTCAGAAGGCTAAAATTGCTTCTGAATCTTGATACCTGTATTACCCAAGACAAGACAGATGGTTTTACATGGAATTCTCACCTGCTGCTTTCATTTCATGATTTCTACTCTTCTTCTTGTATGTTTGTTCCCAATCTATTTACCTGCTAATAATTTCTTACCCGATTGTCATGCTGCAGGCATCCTTAGCACTGTGTTCCCCTCTCCTACCTGATCTGTGGCAGTAGGGATCATTGATCCTTCACTGTCTTTCAACACAGTAAGGGGCATCAAAAGAGACTCACAGATTGCAGGTTGAAGGCAAACAAAAGGAGACACGTCTTCAGCAGTGAGTAGTAAATCTGTGGAACTCCCTGTCACAGGACGTTTTGCATGTTAGACGTGTGCATGTACAAATCCGTAGAAGAAAATAGTCTCTGAATACAAAGTCACTGCCCCTGGTTCCAGAAGCCCTTGAGTCATAAACAGGACACTGGGAAACTGTGCTGGGAAAGCATCACTGCATGCTTATACTCTTCTCACGATGCCCAGTATTGCTTGCTGTCAGAAGCAGAACATTAGGACAGGTGAACTTTGAATTAATGAGTGTGATACTTCCTATGCTTTTTATTACGAATAGGAGGCAGGAGGCAATTCAAAGTGGTCAAAACAGGGCTGCAAAGTGCTGTGGTGTTTGCTCTCCTACTCTTCCACATTAGACCAGGCTTGGGAGACACAGTAGGTGTTTCGTGTCTTTTGTTGCCGACTGCTCTGAAAAGCTCATACAAAAGCTCTCATCAAGGGAATGTACGTAGCAGTTCATGAATCCTTTTAGCAATATGTTGAAGCACAGAGATTAAATTAGATTAAAACTGATGAATTCAGTATAATGGGAGTGAACTCTCTGGGATGCCTTTGCAAAAAAAAAAAAAAGTTTCAAACACTAGTTGATCTGATAAAGCATGAACCACTATCCATATAACTCCAGAAATTTTACATTATGCTTACTATTTACAATTTCTGTGGACACAGTAATCAAATAGTCAGAAATCCTCGGTTTGCATGTAGGTGAGTTCACACTTCAGGTTTTAGCATTGTAGAGGTCACTGTAAACATTTTGTGCTTCTCAGATGGAAAGTCTGTATTGAAAATGCTAACCACACGTTAGTGGAAATGGAAGAAAACACAAAGGAAGAAAATCAATTTTTTAACTGAGTGCTGAAAAGCTGAATGGTTGGTACTGGATTTGAGAGGCACTAAAATTAGTGAAAGCCATCTGAAAAATGCTCGTAGGTTTAAAAACCTAAGGTAAAGTTGAAAACTTCTGGGTGCCACAAAGTGCATTATATAGAATATCTGCAGTTTCAACAATCAGAATTAACCCCTTTATTATAGTGCATATTCCAGTATGGTCTTTTAAACAGATGATTAGATAAATATCTCAGCTGATGCAATAAATACCTGAAAGTGCATGTAATAAATACAAGAAATAACCTGTCTTCATTATTCAAGTAACTGCAGCTTGTTCATTTGTATACTCACATTGTTTGGGCTGATGAATTTTTGCAGTTTCCTTTCAATAGTTTTTCTTTTCTTACAAACATTTTTCTTTATGCCTCTAGACAAAGTGGTGCAATGGTTCCCAAACAAGTCAATTAATTAATTATGAAAAGCTAATCTTTGTTATCTATAATTTTTTTATGAGATGACAGTCCATATTATATTTCAGATTAAGCATTTCTGTTTTTCACTGGTGCAAAGAAAACTCATTCCTCACAAAAATAGTATTCTGTCAACTAGTACTTGAACACAAAGAAATTTAATGAAAAATGTAGCATACAGGTAACATATATATGTTGCGTACATGTATAATAAAATGTGTGTAGTAGTGCAATATATGTAGTATTGAAACTAGGAGATATCTGAAAGAGTAAGAAACCAGAAGATGATTTTTTTTTTGTATTATTATTATTATATATTAGGTTCTTCAATTGTAATTTTACCAAGGTGTTGTTTTTGTAGTTGTTGAGGTTTTGTTCCCCCCTCCCCGCAAGGAACGCCTGAAAAGCACATAACATTGTTCTCTAATTTCAGCTGAGCCCACCCATGCAGCGCTGTATGGCCATCGCTCCTGGTGCCGTCATACAACACTGCCTACCCAGGGGCACGTGGCCAGCACCTCTCTAACTGCCAGCCAGGCACTCTGGTAGCAGCACACAGATAAGGGGCATGAGTAGAGAAAAGGAGAGTATGACAGGTTTTTCCATGGCTGAACAACTTCTGCATCTGTGCCCTGGGGACTGTAAATAGCTAGTATAGCTTACTGTACGCTATTGCTGCTCTTGCCAGAAAGTGAAGGGAGCACAGAGATGAACTTTACATCTCATTAGCGTCATTCTGCCTCAGAGCATTTATAGGCAAGAATCTTACCTAGAAAGGCAGTTGGCAAAACTTACAGCACTGATTTTGTTTTTTAAAATTAAGATAAAAATATGCATGTGTTACACAGAAATGTTTCTCAAATTTCTCAAGTCCATTTACTGATTTCACAGTTATGAAGACTTGAAAAGTTATTGATAATTTCTCAGACACTCATCGTAAAAGTATTTTTATTACAGTGTTTCAGCATGTCTGACCTCAGTGTATTGCTTAATATATTTATTATAAGTGTGTCATAAAACACGGAAACAAATGTATCTTGTCAAAGTAAAAGTTTTCTTGGTTTAAATCTCCAGCAAAAGACTGAATGTTGTGTAATGCAGGAAAAACATTCTGTTCCTGTTGCCCCATCATAATGGAAAACTAATATGGATTAGGATCATGGCTATATATTCTGCAAGGGTTTACACTGTGAAGCTGGCAATATTTAATTTTTGAAATTAGATGTTTTCCAATGGGAGTGGAAATTGTTGAGAGTCTCTGTAAATGTTGTCTTTTGTATTATGTAAATGATTTGATTTTTTTTTTCTCTTATTCTACATTATTACTGACTAAATCTGTCACAAGTACAGTGACCTCTTTAGTTTGTGGTATGTTATTTCTTCCTCCACACAAGGAGAATATGTACAATACAAATGTGAAGTACGTTTCTGAGGGAGGCCCACTACCAAAATCAAGATGAGGGCACAGAGTGTTAGGAAAACATTTCAGTCAGTCATCTTTCGGACCTAGAGTCTCTGAGTTTGAAGGTTATCCCCTAATTTGTTAAAACACATTCCAATTGGGGGAAAAAAAAAAAAAAAAAAGATAATTTCTTCCATAAATCCTCCTGATGCGTAGCTGGTTTCTCCTATTCTGGCCCTTTTTTTGTCCTATTTCTTCCAAATTGTAGCCCGAGATTTGTCTAGTTTGGCTTCCCATTTATTGTTTTCTTCCTCCTTGCCACTCTTTCGGTACTTTCCAGTGCAACAGTGACATGAAAGGATTTAGGTAATAATCTTGTAATGGATTGCTGGCCCAGAATGAAACCTCATTTCTTCTTTCCCAGGACTCCCTGGGAATCCTTTTGCCACAGCTTTTTTACCTCCCCGGGGAGATTATACAAAATTGTTCCTGTGGCCATTCATTCTGTCAGTGTGAGGAGACAGTGGGATTCCCATCAGTTCCCAGGAGCAGGCCCATGATTTCCAGAAAACGTGCCGTCAGCACAGCACTTCTTACTACAGTTGTAAGTTCTTACAACATTTCAATAGGGTGTCAGTAATCCCAGTACATACGCAAATCTGTGAAGTTATTTGGGTCCCTCCAGACAACTGGTGTGGTGTAATTGGCAAAGCTGACTTTCTATAAAGAGTTGCCTTTCTCTGTCAGACTATGCAACATATATATGAATATAATCATATATTAATATTTATTTTATGAGGTAAAACTTTATAACTGAGTCCTTGAAAAACTATATAAAGACAAAATTATTTTAAAGGTTTTCAAGACGCATTGTTTTGTTTTTCTAACTACTGTCCTTACATTTCGTGATATAATTTGTGCATATATTTCAGCAAATACAGTTTTCTGGAAGTAAATTTCCATTTCAGAAAATTTAGTTTCTATAGAATAAATTTGTTTTGTAAAACTCAACTAGTTTTTAACAGAAGAATTTAAAAAATTATTTTTGATCAAAATGAAGATTTTGATGTGTTGGCCATCAAAATATGGGTGAAAATCTAGAAAATCAAAGTACTTAAAATTTAAAGGACCAGTTCTCTCCTATTTGAATCTCTGAAAGAAGAGCCAACAGAGTGTAATAGCAGCTGTTCAGCAACATCTATTATTTGCTTACATTACATCACTAATATGAGGCACCCTGTCGTTAAAATGAGAGTTAGGAATTGGCACTCCTGATTCCCTTCTTAGCATTCTATAATTTTGCTGAGGATATGATCTCATCCAGCTCTCCACACCAAGTAAGAATCTAGATTGGTTGACGTGAAGGTTAGTTTTCCTTCTGGTGAAGCATCAAACTTTATTAAAAGGCTGAAAGAAAATCTTCAGCTTAATTCATAAAGAAAGCTTTAAATATTGCTATCTTAGAACTAATGGATAGATGATAGTATCTTCAGCAACACCCTTTATGTACCGATTATTTTTCACTTTGCTTGACATGGTAAGGTCCCAATCTCGCATTCCTGGCACTCAAAACTCCCAGTGAATGGATCCAGTATGGAAGCATTCCAGCACAATGCATGAGAGACCCTTTAACATTTCAGAGTGGAGGACATGCAGACAAATAATGAAATAATAAATTAACACTGCACCATTTTTTTTAGACAGGAACTCTGTCTCTGGTAACAAGTGCTTGTCCCACCTGTCATCCACCTACGCCTAAGGCGCAGACAGGAATTTTTTTCCAGTGCCTAGAAGAGGCACTGCTGACAGCATGTGGCTATTTGTTATTTATTTATTCAAGTTAATGGGCTACCACCAAAAAAGCTTGGCTATCACAAAGGTTTGAAACTGTTGTATATTTCTGTCTAACGTCGTGCATTGATGTTATTAAGACTGATGACTGAGATGTGAGTTCTTTCAATCAGAGACTGCAAGAAATATATTTTGTTAATATTTTTCCCTGACTTAATTAGGTATGTTTTTAATTATTTAGTTAAGCTGATGCAACATCCTGTAATGGATGTAGCCTTGCAGATGTAGAGATGTTCTTAGCATGTAAGTAAATGATTATAGTAAGTTATAATAATATATCTTATGTTAGCAAATTCAATAAGGGATCTTAATTGCATCAGGATCTGACCAAAAGTTCCTTGTCTACCATTTTGCCACATATTATATTTCAGACTTTAGATAGTATTCTGTAATAGATAATAATAATAATAGTAATAAAAATAATAAAATGCTCCCCCCCCCCCTTTTTTTCCTTACTATAGATATGCATGGATACCGTGCATTTATCTGTGCAGGAAGACTAACCACAATAGCTATTTCTGAATAAACTGTTCCATAATAACTCCCTGTGTGGATATTCTAGTCTGGAAAAGTCACGGGTCAGACAGTAAGCTGTTGCAGAATAGCTTACTCTGCAATAGCAATTCCAGTCAATTTTCCAGTGTAGAAAAAACCCTTAGTCCACAGCTCCAAACTCTTGTTTGTGCCAGAAGATCTTGTCTTTAGAGAATAGTATAAATTTGTTCTATTCTATTCTTTAAGCACTGAAGTCCCGTTGGGATCAGCCAGGGAGAGCTTTATATTACAGAAGTTTTTATTTATGTGCACAGATTCTGTAGTTTTATTTATGAAACATTTAATTAACACCTTCTTGTAACTGTGAGCTGTATACCTTTTTGGCTGCAGGATGTCCTCAGTGCTCTTCTGGCTCAGTACTTTCTAGAACCTGGTCCTAAAAGAAGCCAGAAAGTTGCCTGGAAGAAGATCCCTCAAGCCAGGCTCAAGATGGTTAGATGGTTAGTAGTTTTCGTTGCCAACAGCAGTGAATCAAAGCAAAACAAAGCAAAATGTCATACCTTCCTCCATGCCCAAATACAGAAGATGGCTTATAGCAGTGACATCCATGTCTGAGTTTCCCCAGAGAAAAGAGTTGTCTACAAATATGCAGAAAGACTTCACAAAATGTTTGAATGGACTAAAAATTTATCCAAGAAAAAGGTGCAGAGAAGTCTTCATGAAAGTCCAGTTAATCTTAGTGCATTCAAAATTGCTTTTACAACATCACAGTAAAGCATGTTTTTGTTGGATTCCTGTTTACATTTGGATCATGGGTTTTCTTCTCTCCTCCAGTAAAAAACAAACAAACAGAAAACAGCAGACCAAGACAAGACATCTATGCTATTTTTTTATTTGGTACAATTTTACTGAGCCTTAGGACCCTCCAAAGCAAAGGTTGCCATTTATCCAAAATTGCATCACAGTGCCCCTGGCATTTTTGTGTTACTAATTAACAGTAATAACTTAATTAAAATCTCCAAATGCATTTTAAATGGTGACATAAAACTGATTTTAATCTAGGCTTCCAAAAATGAAGCAGAAGTCTGTTAATCAGCTGCCCCACCCTTTTTGATATTTGTATGGCCCACAGTACTCAGTGTCAAAATAGACTCCTACATCACTCTCTTACTTCATTTTCCCCAGGCGTTATTAGTTAATAATGAAGGTCTAAAGTCCATCCCAGGTTTTACCTGTTGGCATAAATCTGGGGCCAGGACAGCAGTGGTGGAGCATTCACATAAATGAAAGAACAGATTTTGGCTCAAGTATTTTTAATGTACAGCAGCTGGCATTTTTGGGTTTGAGGAGCAAAATCACACCTGAGTTTTCATGCTCTCTAGGATTTTGCCAACAAAAGGAAAATAAAAAATAAACAAGATGTTTTACCTTTTTCAAAACCAGAGGAAATGGTGCAGCTGTTTCTGAGAATGTATTCTATTGACCACTATGTCCAAGCTGTCACATCAACACGGAATGGAAGACATTCTTGCTTTCCAGTTACGTTTTAACACAAATGTCTTTCATTTGTTTGTTTCAACATATTTTTCCTTTAACACATTTTTTTAATAATCAGAATTTTTCCTAATAACATGTTTATTCAATGTTCAGTTAAACCAGATTTGGAATTTTACAAGTATAAAGATGTTTACAAATCATTTCATTAGATGCTATTACCACTTCCATGATATGGTGTGTAGCTACCTGAAAACTTACCACTGTTGGCAAGTGGGTTTTGTCAGATTCTTACCGTATGGACAATAGTGGCATCTGATTACTGGGAGTTGCCAAAGAGAGTGGAAGGAATTGGCTGTAAGTTACTCCCAGTCCCCGAGCCATTTAACTCTAATTATTTATTTAGCTGATATGTAGAAACTTCAGACCACGTTCTCATTTGATTCCCATTCCTAGCAATGGAAAATGTGGCAATAGGTAAGTGTTAGGCATTTATCTCTTTTAGAAATAGACAGGTAGTTGATGTAAAGGGTGGTGCCATTTATTTGCCTGATTCTGTTATTATTCAGCTGTCATGGGATTTTGATACAGAATACAGCAGAGTTTAACATTTTGCCTGCAATTATATTTATTATTTGTATGTGAGAGACGTGTAGGTTATTCAACAGCAAGACAATCTTTGTTTTATTTTCAGCTGAGTCACTTCCATAGAGGCTTGGATGTTTCAAAATATCTTCTCTCTTTATATTCCTTCACAACATGCTCTTCAAAAGAATAATAAAAGAAGCTGAACGCCCAACTTCCCATTATAAAATCCTATTCTCATTTTCATGTAACTTTTCCAAGCCTTAAAGCTGCTGCAGCTGATTTTTTTATTATTATTTTATTTTATTTTTCCAGGGAGGGTACATGCCTACAGTGTGCAGTTCCTTTTTTTAAAACTGCTGCAAGGATGAGAAGTTGATACAGTAACTTGGACTACAGAGAGAGGGAGAATCCCTAAGGATTCAGGAGGCTTCAGGGGTGCTCTATTTTAGTGTGAGACCAGTTTAGGATTGAGAAATAATGGCTGTGATAGTATGGGGCAAGCTCAAACTTCTCAGCACATAAAATTTATATTTTTGTATGTTCAGAAAACTAATTCTGTTTGCAGCTTAATTATTATCAATGAAACTCTTCTGGCATTTATACTGAATTGTGAAAAGACATCTTTTCATTCATTTCACTTTGTGTTTCTTTGTCTCAAAAACCTGTCTTGTCCTGCCACCCAAAATATATTATTGCCCCTAAGAGCACTAGAAAATGCTGGATCTGAAATTCACAGTAACAGAAATTAGATGAAAGTTACTTTTACTTTTAAGAAAGGCCTGTTAGTGTTTATTTCTGTCTGAGAGATAAAACAACAACAACAAAAAAGGGATGGTAACAAAAAACCACTTCCTCTCATGATTGTGACTTGGCTCTCTTTCAGAGAGATATAAATAAATATTTTGCAATAAATATTTTGCAGGTGTTTCTCCCTCCAGAGCTAGGCAAACTGAAAATATGTAAAAGTTGGTTTTTTCTTTAACTTATTTTTATTATTTATTAATTTATTTAACCAAACGTGTTAGTTAAAAGGAGATATTTTGAAGTTGTTAGCTGTTAGCAGAGAATGACTATACATCTCTCTCAATTTCTTTCTTTCTTTCTTTTTTTTTTTTTCCCCCCTCTGGGCTTTGCTCATTTGAAAAAGATCAGTAACTTTTCATGTAAGTGGCAGGTGATAGGTCTGGCTCCTGTTTCATCCTAACTTATTCATAGTAAAATCTGCTGGCTCACAAAATGTCTGTCCTTCCAGCAATTGTCCAGATCACAGCCAAGGGAGCCGGAAAGAAACTGAAGCTTGCTGGAACATAGTAGGCATACTCCCAAGAAGCTCTTAAATGCCTGGTGGGGATTTTGTTTCTCCTGTTCTCACTGTAGTTTTTAAGCTTCCATCTATCTCCTTAACACTTCTAGCTGGCCCAAATACTTCTGCTTGCACTGAATCGCTACAATTTGGAGAGGTTTGTCTTTTTTTAAGCATGAGTGAAAGACAGGATTTGACATTAATTGAAAATAAACCTATCAGGTCCACTGGTATGCCTGCCAGTCCACTAAAACAATTAAGGACAGACCATTTGGCGAGAAATACTTACATGACGATCATGTAAACTTAATGTAAGAGATGAACTACACATGAAAAGAGGAAAAATCTTTTGATAAGGCATGCTGTGAAGAAAAGGAAATAGCATACTATATATTTTATATAATATTTGTTCTGCTGATGCAGTGCTTTGTATATAAAATGTCAGAATCAAGCAATTTAATAAGTTGGCACTAAATAAATGCGCATTTTTGTACTACATAGCTCTTTTATTATGTACTATGTAATGATTACAACAGCTTTTGATCCAGATAGGCTCCTCTTCAACAGTTAAAGAACATACTTAGAAATTGGCATTAGACATCTCATACAATTTCACAACACAGGTTTTTTCAAAAGTATTCTGATAAGAGCATACATTTATAACAGGAGGCAATCCTAAGGGGATTATCGGTAATAGTCTGTCTTTTAAAACAAATCTGAAAGTGTTTCATTACTTATAATATCTGTTTTATCAAAGATGTGAAATTATAGTGCAGGATTTAACAGCTTCCAAGTAGTAATCTTCTGTATGCCATCTGTGGTGCCCTCTACTGCACATCTTTGTAGGAGCAAGACAACGCAGTTGAAACTGCATTCATTGTACTGCTTTTTCACATTTTTCTTTCCATCTTAACATTTAATAATGCTTTAGTATTTGTTTTCCTAGTCATTCTCCCTCTAATTCACATAAAACAGCAGTCAGTATTTACAATTGAAAAGCATTTTTAAAAAATAAAGCAGAGTTTTTAAAGGAGAAATAAATAAATAAATAGGTCTTTAGTAAATGAACCTGCTACTTTATTTACTGACTGTTGTTCATACACTGGTCATATTCTTGATACTAGTTTATGTGTTTACTAATACATATATAAAAATGTATATATATTTATGTGTATGCTTGTATATGTATATATTTGTATATTTTTTATTCTCTCCTTTGTTAATTCTGGCATAAGCATTGAGAATTTTGGTCCTGCTTTTTTCCAGTTGCTGTTTGCTGCTTTGAAAAAGGGGAAAGGCATTAAATTAGTTTCTCTCAAGTTGATATATCTAGTTTTGTTTGCAAACTGTTGCTAGAGGCAGGATATAATGTTGTCAGTCCTATATCAAACAAAAATCTGATTTTGATGTTGAACTGTTGGAAAGAGCTACAGAGTTTTTACATAAATATTTCCGGAGTGATCTCAAGGTACCTAAAGGCCAAAGATCTAACATGAAAGAAATGAAAAATTCAATTTATTAATTCCCCTTTCTTTTGCTTGCCTCTGTTAACTGAAGCACCTTGTATTCGTATCTACATAGCCTGAGGCTTTCCT
Source organism: Anser cygnoides (assembly GCF_040182565.1). Taxonomy (NCBI): domain Eukaryota; kingdom Metazoa; phylum Chordata; class Aves; order Anseriformes; family Anatidae; genus Anser; species Anser cygnoides. The sequence continues at coordinate 6,104,800 of NC_089888.1, read as the reverse complement.
CAAATAAATCAATGCATAATTTTTTTAATTACCTACTCAGGCTGGAGTTGGACTGCTTACTCTTGTCAGTACCAGAGAAGAAATGGAACAGAAGGAGAAACATGCCATCTTCAGCATTTTATGTACTATGTCATCTAACTTGCTAACAACAGGCCTAAGCATCACACCTTTAGAAGTGCTGTTGGTGAGCTAGATACAGCACAGCTTCCAGCGTTACTGACTGCTGTGGGTAAAAGACAATGCTATCAGTGGCGGGCTTATTAAGATTTTCTCTGGAAAGAACAAGTCTTTAAGATGTTTAACTCCTAAGTTACTGCTAATACTCAGAATGACTGCTTTCAGGCAGTCAGTTGCTATGACATAGTTAGGAGTTGAGAACAGTCTTTGGCGTAAAAGAACTGCGAAGGTAAGGCTGTAGGCTTCGGCCATCGGATGGGAGCTGGCCTCGCACTGGTGCACGCCTTGGACCCTCATGTCTCCCAAGAAGTACTGTGTTTTCTCTTTAAACTTTAAACAATGCCTACAAAAATTTCTGATGAGAAAGAGAGTAGAATTTTTGTAGGCAAACACCGAAAGAAAACTGGCATGAAGTGCACCAAGATAATAATCACATGTGGGGTTTCTTTTCAAATTCACAGTTTATCTCTCGCTTTGTATTGTCAATTTTAAAATGATGCCCTCTGGCTGAGGACTGCACATGAATCAGAAATGTCCTTGTTCGGCCAAAAGTCTTAGGACATTCAACAACTTTTGTCTTAAATCTTGACTTCCTCAGAAGCCAGTGATTCACAACACTTAGAATTTCAGGCTGTTTGTTCTGAACACAAGTTTATAACAGTGTATTAAAAAAAAATATGAAAATATATCCCAAGTCTATTCTAAATCTTCTAAATGCTGGAGGCAAATTATAAAAATAATACTAAATATTTAACCTCAATAGAAGTCGAATTCCATTTAGAGGAAGGGAACTGATTTTTTCAGCTTGGTATTGGGACTTTCGGCTTTTCCAGACTTCTTCCAGCTAATGAGAACAATCAGGAAGAGACATTTGATACTAAGGGAAGAAAAAAAAAAAAAACACTTTTTTTTTCCAGAAAGGACAAGAAAAGTATCGATGAGCCATTCAGCCACTTTCTGACCAGTCTGACCAGATTTATCCCAACGGCCTCAAACATTTGGGTGCTACAGAGCGGCCCCAGCACCATTTTGGGGTTCAGGCTGTGGCGGTCAGTCAGGAAGGGCGGGAAAAGGACCCCAGCCGTTAGGAAGGGCGGGGCCAGCTGCTGTCTGTCAGAAAGAGCGGGAAAGGACATTGGTCGGTCGGGAAGGGCGGGAAAAGCCATTGGTCAGCCAGGAAGGGCGGGAATAGTCCCTCATCAGCGCAGGCGGGCGCGGCCGCTCCCGGCCCTTAACAAGGGCGGGAAAAGGCCTCGGTTGGCCAGGAAGAGTTGGTTTTTGACTAGCTTCTACTGTGACGCTCTGCTTTTCCTGACCAGCTGGCCCTTCAATTTGACCTCAAAGAATGAGTTTTAGGTCCAGTGGCCAGAATAGACTTTTCTAATCTGTCGGTCTCCTTGGTCCCTTCTCTAAAATGGCTTCATCCCTCCCGGGGAGGTTGGGCTGGTCTGCGCCAGGTGCCATGGAGGACCACAGTGTGTGCTCCTCTGCGGCGCCAGCGGGGGACGAGGCTGGCCTCGGGGAAACAAGCGTGTCTGCTCGTAGGAGCCATGTCCCTAGGTAAAAGTTGTGAGAAGCAGCACTCGTGCTAACTTTCTGTGGTGGTAGTTAAGTTGGTAGTGCTTGTGCGAAAGTGAAAAACACACCCCACCACAAAAACACCAGGGAGAAGCAGCTTTCGTGCTGTGCAAGCAGCATCTCTGTTTCCTCAGACTTCTCAAAAAGTCTGTAGGTACAGATGGAAATGCCGAAAATAACGACAAAACAAACACATTGAATGTCACTAACAAAAAAAAAAAAGACTGCTCCCATGCACAGTGTCAGCCCCTGAGGCTAAAAGAGACAGGGAACATCTTAGAAGTATTTTAAGAGCAAAAAGATGACAATAATAATAAAATGACTTGGACAGTTCTTGATCTTTTTGGCAGGGTATGGGAAATGGTTCTAGCCATTTACAGTTCTGGATTTTGGAGTGTATTGGTTTATTACATTGCAGATTTTTATTTGTAACTGTTTCTCTTGTGTATTTTTATTATGCTTGCTCACTGCAGGTACTATAAAATCAGTCATTTATGCTCTTAATGTTGAAGTTGGTTTCCTCTGCTATACAGAAACTAGTATCTATTCATGCTGCAACCTGTGAGAAATGAGCAGAGAAACCCTATGAGATACACAGGGCCTGCCCTTCTCAGCTCAGATTTCACCATTAACTAAACCAGAGTGTATTTTAAGTAGGCATACTTGGCTGGTATTGCGTGTTCGCTTATTAAAATTCAATTAATCTCTGCAAAAGGAGATGAAATATCAGCAAGGGGTACAAAGAAAATTGCTGTCCTCTTCCTACTTTGTCACATTTACAGCTTCTGTTGGCCAAGAAATGAGGAAACTTTGATGGGAACAGCAAACTCAACTTTCAAATCCTGTAGTGAACTTTGAAATGTCTATGGAATTTTAAGACAGTTACAGTGAATGGAATGAATAAATAAGATACTTATGAGTATCAAATCAATGGCATGGTTTAGGTTTCCTAGCAGCCTATCCTTTCAGCCATCTGCCTCTACATATTTTTGTTATCCTTAACTCTAATTTTTGTTAAGTTGACCTGTACTGTAGTCAGTTTTGCTGACCAGCAGACCATTTCCTCTCCACTTAGTAGAATGTCTATTTTGGATATAGCAGTAATATGTAGGATTTGAAGATGAAGGAACAGACCATGAGTCTGAGAGTCAGGGTGTCTTGTCTCTCTGTGTTTGCGATTATTCATCTGAATACAGAAAAATATCTTTCATTGTGTTCATTGAAAAATGTAATCTTATTGGGCAAAAATGTTAGTAATACTAGTAGTTTCATTTAATATGCAGATACTACTATGAATAATGTTTTAAAAGAAAAGGTTAATATTTTCCAGAAATTGTTCTGCTAAAACTGGATTCTCTCTCTCTCTCTCTCTTTTTTTTTTTTTTTTTTTTTTTGGTGAACAAATAGTAAGCGGAAGCTGAGCTACAAAATGGAAGAAGTATATTCAGCTGATAGAAGAGAGCTTTAATGACACCACATTATTTTTTAAGGAGACTCATAGCTAGGTTTAAAAATTATTCTTGCTGATTTTGTAACAGCAGGATAATTCATTCAGTGTGGTCTGCACTGGTATTGACTCATCTTTTCTTAGTATATTGCTTAAAAACAAAATTGGACTTTGCTGATAAATCTTTGAACTAAAATATTTTTTTCCTACTCTTTTAATTCCTACTTACATTTACAAGGGAATATAGTACAGCTGTAATTTTAAGGACAGCTGAAATGTTGGCATCAGATTCCTTATGAAAATAAAAAGCATCTGTCATAACACTGAGACCAGCCTGCAGTTTTGATGTAAGGGATCTGCTTGCAAGGTTACTTTGTCTTTTCAGGTGAAAGATACAGATTTTATTCTTTTCACAGCGCATCTGTTGAGATGAAGCCTTCGTATAATTAAAACCCTTAACAGTTTGTTTATGGCAACAGATCAAAAGGTTAATGTGCAATGGTACAACAGGATGTATTTGTACTGTTGAACATTTTTAAAATTTACAGCATTTAAAAACAACTTAGCTCAAATCATAGCCAAAGCCAATATTACATCATTTAAAGTAAAACATTAATCATTAGTCATGAAGCAGCCAGTTGGTCTAAAAGTTCATCTGTTGAAAAATTTGATGGTTTAAGGATTGAATAGAAATGTACTTTTAATTGTGTTCTCAGTTATGCATCTAAAATAGAAAATCCAATATTTTAGGGAAACTAAGGAAAAGAAAATTCAAAAGCAAGCATTTTTGATCCCTATGTTTTTGAAACAAATATATTCTTAAAGCAGTTTTGAATTAAATGGATTCTGTAGGGATGAGGGCAGATGATCAAAATGCAAAGTGGAACTATATTTAATCATATGAATTGTATCATTAATTTTCTTTCTTTCAGTTCTGAAGTTCTTGAAGCAATTGAAAATGTTATTCAAGATGTACTTGAAAGCTTGTCCAAAAAAAAAGCACCTGTTCTCACAGTAACTAGGAGATCAGATTGGAGGAATATTGAGTAAGTTTTATATATTTTAAAGTCCTGCCTTATATTATTATAAATGCCATGAATATAAATTTGTTTGTATAATGTCTAGAAAAGTTAATCTTACGTAGTTCTGTAAGTATTAGAGTTAATAAATAGTTTGGCTTCTTAAAAAAAATAATGGGCAAATAAAAAGTGATGCTTAGTACTCAATCTGCATAGACAGGTTTTGTGCGTTTAGTCAAATAACAGCAGACCACTAACATAAAGGTGAATGTAAAACTTGTTTAAAAGGGGTCAGAAAGGAAAGAGGACCTAAATGCATTCACTTTCTGGGTGCAGTAGAAAACAGAAATGATAAGTTGTATTTGATTTAAAAAAATCTCTTTTAGGCTGGAAACAATTGCTAGCAATTTCATTTTCCAATCAACTTTTTGTGCTTCCTGTTTTCTTTTTCTCTGCTTTTCTTTATGGTATCTTATTTTTTCAAACGATAGTGATAAACTTATCCTCTTTGTATTCTTCAGAGAAGATACTGTTCTCTTACCTTGTCTTTGTGTCCGTATACTTTTCCTAGTCCATCACTAGCCAAATAAAGTAAAACAAGTTTCTGAATTGTTGTCTAAATTTCATATCTCATGCCAGCTTACCCACACAGGATCAGAGGAAAAGCAATCTGTCCTTTATAACACAGAGTTGTAGAAGTTGCCTGTGCAACAGTATTTTTCCAAGGCACTCATTTCAATTGAAAATACCTGAAACTGAGAAAGTAATTGCTTTCTATAATATGGAAGCAAAAGGATAGAGGAAGAAAAAAATCTATTTCTTGTCTTGTAATGGCTTTGGGCATCAGTGTGTTAAAGGTTATTTAGATCAATAAGATTGCAGAGGTGCTTGTAAGTGGGCACATTACAAACATTCAGATTGCAAAAGCACAGCAAACCTCCCAAGCATTACACTTCGGTGAAATACTCATTTAATGAGAACAATAAATTTCTGTCAGTCAGAAAACCTGAAGGGCCTGAAGGTAATCAGTTAACTGAAATGCTTGTGAATTTAGTCATTTCTGCCCTGGTAGCTTGACAAAAAGTGTTTCACTCAGATGTCTGTAAAATTAAAATACTATAACAAAGCTTTGCAATTTTTGGCAGTCTTGGAGAAAATGGCATTTCAGGCTAGAAAAACAAATGTGAGATGTTATTTGCCATCAGAACACGTAGGGGGAAAAATGTTCGTATTAAAACAAGTTAACATCACAGTATGTTAAAAATAAGACACATCAATCAAATTTAAAAAGTTGAAACATTATTTATGGTGGAGAAATGTAAACTTACATATTCATTCCATTGAAAAATGATGTGCATACTGGTTTAATACAACAGGATTTCTGAGAAGATTAAAATAAAAATAAATAAGCAAATAAAAATAAAAACACCCCTCCCCCTAATGTAATAGGAATGATAGAAAATATAGTTAGTGGGGCATATTTTTCCTTATTTAGGCAGCATTTCCATTCCTAATCTGCACAACTGGAATCTGCGGGGCAGGAGCTTGTAGAAATGAGAGAATTATTTCATGTTTGAAATGTGCCTTGTAAACATTTGTAGATACCCAGAGAGATATTTACCTGAGAATGAGGTCAATCGGTGAGAATGCCAGGCCTAAAGCAGTACAATTGGTTTCCGCTGAGCAAATTTCTGTTAAAATAAATAGATAAATACAGTTTTCCTGGAGTGGAAAGACTTTACAGAAAACCGTTCTGTTGGGATAAATGCAGTACTAGGAAAAATCGCTGGGTATCTGATATACAGTTAGGTTAAGGTTTTCTTCGTGAGTTATCTGCGGGAGTCAAACTGATCAGGTTCTTGAGTATAATGTTTCTAAAACGAAGTGTTCCTTATTTACCCTAACAGAGCAATGGGCAAAGTTTCATTCGGTGCAGTTACAGTGTAGGGAACAAGGCATACACACGTTTTCAATGTTGCAGAACAAAGGCAAGAAAGTTGCTTTGAAGCGGAAAGGCAGATGCTACACTGCGCTGTTTGCTGCTCCTGTGCCTTACACAGCGCTGTGGTGTGTTCTGCCACCCAAAGGATGCATGGAGCAAAACCTTTGACAAAGAAAAATTTAAAAACGTTATGTGGCTTTGTATAAAATAATGGTCATTTTACCATCGGTACTTTTTAAAAACATGTACAGAAGCCTAAAATGAAAAACAATGCATTATAGAGAGGACAGCCATTAAAATAGGACACTAGAATGAGCTGTTGTTAAGAAAACAAGTGATTCTTTTGGTGAAATGTGTACCTTCAGGTATGAAGAGGTTAAAAATTAAATGGTGGAGCTCATTTAGATGAGTGAACCGTTTAGAGAATAGGATGCCCCCCATTTTTCTTTCCAAAAATTCCAAAAATGAAATCTAATTATTTTGATAATAAGGGCATAAATCAGATCATATTATTGTAATATTAAATAATTACACTTTCTCATACATTCTACATCAGAAAGTTACTGTGTTAAATTTGACTTGTATACTAATAATGAGTCACATTTTTTTCCTGTGTTGTGTATTCTTTTGTTAGTAGTCTGTACTGAGTTTGAAAATAGAGCTAGCATATATGGTTTTAGGAAAAGGGTCTTCATCTGAATTATCTTAGAGTAATTTACACATTCTCACTTCAAGTTTACAGTTTTACTGTATTTTGCAATGTATCAGATTTAAAGATTCTGTAGGTCTACAGATGATACCGTATTGTACTACAAAACAAATAAGAAGTGACTGCCCTAGATCAGCACCAAAGTTCGGTAAGTTAAAAAAACAAAAGTTCAAAATCAGAATTCTTACCTTTTTTTTTTTTTCTTCTTGTATTTTAGTTTGAAACTTCGTAAAAGAAATATTTTTTTGTCTTGTGCTTTAGGAGTGTAAGACTAATAAAACTTGCAATTATGACCAGCCCTTCAGCTTTTCTCTATTAAATTATGGTGTGACAGTGAAATCAATACAAAGATCTTACAGTTTCTACCCTCCCTGACTGAATATCAGCTGAAGGCATATACACAAGGTTGTCATATAAAAATACAACCATTCTTCAAAAAGCTAACTGGTAAAGTGATCTAGGAATATGGTCAATAAGCTAATTTATTTTTCTAAATCTGTCAATTAATTTCTTGGCCTTGATAACAAGGCATATATTCCCTAACTTAACTCCATCATATTTTTTTCTAATTATGCTAGAAATTATTGAGTCTGTTAGCACAATCTCTCTGTATTTTCATGGCATATTACAATGCATGCACTAATTGTATTCATGTTTCAGTGTTTTATGTTATAAGACACAAATATGGGTCAATATAAACAAAAATTATAGTATGTGCATTTCTGAAAATTGATACAATTAAAATTTTTGAAGTGTATTTTTTCAGCTCTGATGCTCAAAATATTATCTATGATCTACAAGATGGTGCAGAGCAATACTTATGCAACTAAAAGGTAACAGTGCCTTTCTATAATTTCAAATAAAGTTTTATTTTAAGAATGCCACTGTGAAAAACAAACAGCCTCTAGGATGTATACCTTTAGGATAACAGATTTCTATATGTTAAATGCTTTACACTGATTTCATTATCCATGCCCTCAGTAAAATGTTATTCTCTGTTCTCATAATCTGACAGTTTTATCAGTATTGTAATTACAAATAAATATTTTGTCTTGATAGAGATATATATTACTCAGATACACAACTGTTTGGTAGCCAGAGTGTTGTGGACAATATAATCAATGACATTTCTTGTATGCTTAAGATACCTCGGAGAAGTCTACATATAGTAAGTGGCTTATTATTATTAATGTTTTGATTCTGTCATTATTTCCAAATCATATAGGTCATACTGAAAGCTGAAATATCAAGAAAAAAGTGATCATTAGGAAATAAGTAGTTAAAATAAAAAGTGTTATTTGTGCAAATGAAAACTTATTAGGTTTTGAACACTCAAAAGGTTCCTTTCTTCAGAGAAAATTCATAGACTACAGGACATCTGTTTCACAGTTTATACTTGAATGATTTGCTAACTTGTGGTTTAAGTGAAAATTTCAGGTGAGTCGGAGGTGTAAGGTTTGAATTTACTTTTATTTCATGCTTACAAGAATTCATTTGTATCCATAAAGGCAGTTGCTAACATAATTTATTGTAAATACACCTTCATATACAAGATGATAATAATATTGCCTTGGTTTGTAAAAGGTTGGTCCTAGTTGATAACTGCTTACTCTGTTGTTCCTTTTTCTTTTTTTTCTTCCCCCAGAAGTTTCTTGTTTTGCCTGTGTAATGCAGTAAAATAAAAGCATATAACTTACAATTTACTGTATACAACTTATTATTTTTTTTTTCAGCTGTCTACAACAAAAGGTTTTGTTGCTGGTAATTTAAGTTATACTGAGGAAGATGGTACAAAAGTGAATTGTACCTGTGGTGCAACAGTATGTATTATATAACAATAACGGTAATTAGAATAAATAGAATAGTTTCAGCTGGAAGGAACTTACATAGATCATCATCTACCTTTGTGGACTGCACTTCTTGTAGCTCAGGTTGCTGTATACATTTATTATACAGACCTGTGCTTGTGGCAAATTGAGCCATTACAATCTGAGTAAAAAACAAAACAAAACAAAAACATGGAGATGGTAAGTGTTGCTCAACTGTTTGGTGGGCTGCCTCGCTGTGTGCTAGGTAAAGAGCATGAGTGAGAGCTGTGGACACTGTCTAGGGAAGGAGAAGGAAACAGATATAAAGAGGATGGGTCTGTATATATGGTGTGGACTTAGGGAGAGGTTATCAAAGTCAGTACTGAGCTAAAGAGAAGTCTATATCCACAGTTTGATAAGTAGTCAAGAGCCAGAAGTGTTTTGAGGAGATGAGAATCAACTAATCTGGTCCTAAAAGATTTCCCATAGATGAGCAGATTATGAAAGCAGGAGCAGAACTCAGACTTGCCGACTGTTGTCATGACTTCCTGGAAAATCTATTCATTGTAAGCCTAAGCTGGTGATTTCAAAATGGAAAGGTGACCTTAGCTGCCTATTATACTTTGTCTTAAAGCAAAGCGTAAAGACCCCTGTTATTAATACTCTTCTACCGCTCTTCATAGTTTTATTTGTTGAGTTGTTCCACACTGGCACCGGAGGTGATTTAGCAGTCAGGAGTAAAAGCAGACCACACACTTCAATATATACATACTTTTTTGCCAAGTTCTTCCTCCAGTTCCTTTTCCACATCCATATGCTTGCCAGATTGAGCCAATCCTAATATGAGGTGTAAAGTAAACGTTACTGTGTCTTAATACTGTTGCTCCAAGATAGTTATAAAAACAGGTTATAGGTTAATAAAAGAAAAGATTAAATGGTCTTCCAAAAAGAATGCCTAGATGTTTTAAACCTGTATTAAATTTGCAATTTTCGCATCAAGATGACTTTTCTTCTGGCTAAAACAGATACAAAATAAATCAGGCCATTGTTATCTCTGTAATGCCCATATGATGAACTATCTTCTGTGACAGTAGCACAAACGTGCTTTTGAAAAGCATCTTGTTATAACAGGAGGACTTCTATACGACCATACAATAGAACAGGATATAAATGGTTGAATGTGCTTATAAAGCAGTGAAAACATCAAGATCAATCTTGTATATAAGAAGATGAATGGTTGTTTTAGGATGTAATTGTGTCCTTCATTACCTAATGTTGTTATTTTAAAATGTATCGGTTACTCTATTATAAATGATTAATTTCATTTTTGTTGTTTTAGGCAGTCACTGTGCCATCTAATGTTCAAGGAATTAAAAGTATCCTTTGAGCTAAAACTCTCATTGTAGACTGAAAAAATAAAGTAAAAACAAAGAATTTTCCAAGTTAAACAATGTTCTGGTAATTTTTTCTCTGCTTTTTGGCTCTGAAATTGAGTCACGAACACTGCTTTTGGCTCCAGAGTACGTATTTTAGAGCATTCACTTTGAATTAATTGGTGTGATGGATCATTTTACATGCAGGTAGCCTTAACATAAAAGATTTAAACTCACATGCCAAATTTATATTAATCGTAGAAAAAGATGCAACTTTTCAGAGACTCCTGGATGATGACTTCTGCATTAAATTGTCCCCATGTATTATGATTACGGTATGCAACTTACATTTCATATCATCGTGTTAGACATAAGAATCGAGAAGACTTTATACTATGCAGACATCTATGTATGTATCAGCTACCAGTTATAGTCAGTCATATCAAGAACTTGTTTTATATTGTTTCTTTAGTGCCTTAAGTATTTTTGAGAAGAAACAAGTGGCCTTTTTCTTTTTATGCCAGCTTATACAGATACTGGAGTACATCTGTGTGCCAGCTCCTGGACCTTACACAGAGGAATGTATGATACTTCTACAGGGTCTATAATCCAGGACATCTGCAGTGCTGCTCCCAAACCCCTGTTCCTTCTTCCCTTCCCACAGAGACAAAATAAGAGTATACCATTTTCCCTGTGAGATAACTCCTGGAAAAATATTCCTGCAAGCATTTTGTTTGCTTGTTTTAAATGGCAAATGTAAACACATATGTAGCCAGACGTTGTTTTAATTAATTTAAAACTGTCTGCTTTATTTTATTTCCTTAGGGAAGAGGCATACCAGATTTGAATACACGACTTTTGGTCAGAAAGCTGTGGGATACATTTCAAATTCCTGTTTTCACCCTTATGGATGCCGATCCACATGGTAAATCTGTAGAGGTTCAATAACATAAAAAGAAAGCAAAATTTGTTTAGAATCTAATTTCTCACTTTTATGGGAAGGTACTTATGGCATAGAGTGGACAATCCAATACAATCAGAAAGTTTCTGATTTATGCAGAATATGTCTAGGAGTGCAGAAGTTTAACGGAGACATCAGTACTGGCCTGATCCCCACTCAATGTACTCTTACTATCTGTGATGATTTGCTGTGCTCTGAGGTCTTAATAAAATCTTACCTTGTACCTAAAAAAGAAAAATATTTTTTATACAATTTGTAGGTCATATTAGAGCTAGATTTTCACAGTACCTGTGGGCCTAAAAATGAGAATTAGTATAATGGAATTTTATGACCCATTGCACAATTCCACTGATTTTAATAAGATTTATGCACCTGACTGCTATTTAAAGTCTCAGGAGGTCCTAGCTAAATACCTTTGAAAATGTAGCTCTAATAGGAGTTCTAGCAGTTGGCTAAACTGCTCCTTTTGTAAAACCAAAAGAAATACCAGGAACTTCTGTAAACTTTGCTCGGTTTGGTATAAAACAGAATTTTTGGAAATGTTATTATTCATAGGGTAGACAGATATTAAGAAAATTGTATTTTTGAGCAAAGTGAGCAAAGCAAATATTGATTTTTAAAGTAGTTTATATACTCTTATATTAATAATTCAGCACTCATGATGTCAATAGTTTATGCAGTGAAATCTAGAAGCTACTAGTGGGATGCCAGCAGGAACAAAATTAATCCTAAAATGAAGGCTGTGCTTGCAAATGAGAGTATAAAGCTAAAGGTATGAGGACTCATCTCAAAATAGTTACCTGGATATTGCTGCATTGTACATACTGGAAGTATTTCACATCTCATAGTTTTGGGTGGGGTTGTTTCTTTTTTTGTTTTCTACTGAGAACATGAACAGTCATGAACTGAATACTCAATGGTCAGTCTTAACAAAATTTGCAGAATTTATCCGTAATCAAAAATTTACCTGTATCAAAAAATAGCCCACAGGCTATCTGTATGAATCATCTGCCCAAAAGCCAAAATGCAAATCCTACATATAGACTAATCTGGAACTTCCTTTGTTACTGAAAAGTAAATGGTTTATAATTTTCTCCATGCCATATCAGAATTATCACAGTGGCAGATTTTTTTTTCCCCCGTAAGAAGTGGGAATGTGGAATGAAATCTGGATTATTTTGCACACTTTCATTCCCGCTGTCTGAGAGGCAACATGACCAGACTGAACATATCGTGGAATACTGTTTGTTTTTATTTTTTGGGGCCATGCTGGGGGGAAATTAAGAAGGGTCAGACTTCCTGAAGGTTATATGCTGTTGCTGCTGTGTGAAAGAAGCTTCAAAACCTTGTTCTGACGATTCAACTGCAGAACAGCTTGATAGCGTATACTTGGTTTTGTAAATACTCTTTGAAATGCAACTTTATGTAAATTATTTCTTGGTTCAACCAATTAAAAATTAGAGATGTTTAGGATACTGACTGAGCCCTTTGTTGTGAAGAAATACTTAAGGAGAAAACAGCGATGGTGAAAAAACTTACGGAGTTGTAGCTGGTATGCTTTAAACCACAGTCTCTGGTGTCTGTAGTTCAAGATAAATAACTGAATTTTAAGCTAAAAACAAGAATTGGTGGTACTCTTCAGCATGCATCAAAAAACTGCATTAATTAATGCATATTTGCACTATTCAAATATCTGGTAAATGTTGGTAAATATCTGGTAAATGTTAGTAAATGTAATTTTTTTTTCTTTTGCTTTTATTGCAGAAAATTTGAGCAGAGTAGCTCTGTTTAAAAAGAAAAATAAGTTATCAAATCAGAAAATAAATCTGATAGGCATAGTTTTATTTCACAAAAAATGTGTAAAATGGGCTTATGAAAGGAAAATAAACACTAGACCATTCTGTACTGAAGCAAGTTCAGTTCTTTACAACAATAAAACACTAAAGACTTTAGGCATATCAAAGTCTGTGCTGCTGACAATTAATGAAATTGCTTAAATGGAAAATATGTTTTAAGTATGAAATAAGTAAAGTACACGCAGTGTTTTAACAAAGCCTGAATACACAGCTGGGTGGGTTGTTGGTTTTGTTATTTTTTTTCAAGCTCTCTAACATTTCGTAACTGAAATTTTGACCAAGCTGAAGTGCATGAGATTTTTATCAGGAACTTTAAGGAAGTAATTGCTATAATTTTGCTATAAAGCAATAGTGTTAAGAGATATGGATTACACAGGATTAATGAAAAAAAAAAAAAGAAGACAATTTTCCTGGCCGATGTTGGACAATGTGTATAAGAGCTGATTATCCTTGCTTCTGAAATGACTATGCATGGACAGTGTGAAACATTTTACTATAAAAAGATGAATGAATAGATGATACATCAAATTCTGATTATTTTGACATACACTAAAAATAATTGTAAACTACAAAGAACCTCACTAATCATAATGTCATAACTGTTATGCCATAAAAGTGTATTCTTAGTGTATTCTTAATGCAGTCTTCTTAAGCATGGCAATAAACAGACATTTGATATTTCATATTCTCCAACCTAGGTGTAGAAATAATGTGCATCTACAAATATGGATCTGTGGTGAGTACAATTTTTCCATTTCAAAATATATTAGTTTTTAGTCCTGCCTTGAAGCTTGAATGTATGATGAGTCAGAATAGTTACTACCTTTAGCATTTTGTTTCAGCACAGACACAGTTTTTAGGCCTTGTGTAACTGCAAAAACAGCTTCTTCCTGAAGCAAAAAGAAACTGGATAATAATGTCAGGTGTTTCATTTAACTACGTTTCACAGTTTTTTCCTGCTGTACAGGTAGTTTTCAGGAAGTCCAAATAGAAAATTGTTCTTCATTTTCTTTTGTTTCTGCTTTGGAAGACAAATGAAGGATAGGGAGGAAAAGAACGTAACTCGTGAGATGGGTGAACTGCTTGATTCTCCATAAAATCTTGTTATCTTGGTAAAGATTTTATTTTGGGGTGAGAAGTTACGGATACATGTTTTAGTGTGGAACATTATGGAGGAAGAAGCAAAGGGAATAAGAACGCATATTGTAATACATTGCTAAAAGATGAGGTACAGAAGACAACATGAAAGGCAGGCAGACTAAGGGGAGGGCAGAGAGCAGGAGCAGATGGGTGAACTGTTTGGGAGACCAATGGAGAAAACATCCAAAGTTAAAAACAAACAAACAAACATAAAAACTCACACACAAAACAAAACACATAAAACCCTTCAGAAAATTGTCACACAATGATGACCAAGGTCAAATACATGTCATATCATATGTCTCATGGACATACATGGAGCCAGAATTCCCAAGTTTTCAGGTGACCTGTCAGGCTTTTAGCCTTAGAAATGCATGTAAACTAATAGAACGCCATCTTCCAGGATTAAACTAAATCCTCAGGTTCCTTTAAAAGTTTATTTTGTTCAATTACAGAGTAACACATGTATCAAACTGAAACTCAAATATGCCAATGCCATTACCAACAGTGGAAGTATTCCTTTGCACAACATGTAATTTAAATCACAGAATCATTTAGGTTGGAGAAGACCTCTAAAATCATCAGATCCACTTTGCTGTAGTGTGCTATAGGTTTCAGAAGTTTTCATGGACTCTAAAAGCAATCAGACAAAATTAAACACTACTAAATACTATACCACCAATTCTGGCCCAGAAAGTTGGAGTCACAAACTGCTGGGAGCAGGAAGAGCATTCTGAGAAGTATCATTTATTGTGTATTTGTTTTTACACTTTTCCCCTAGATATTTACTGTAGCCATGATACCAGGTCAGGTGCCCTTATGTTTGGGCTATTTTTATATAATGTAATACTTTCCAGCAGAAAATATCAGAAATTTCCAGTTGTAATTGTCATTGCTTCTCCTGGCTTCAGTTTTGTTTGTGAGACTCATACTGACTGTGAAAAACAAACAAACAAAAATCAAAACCTATTCAGACTAGAATCTCTTGTGGCTGAAGAATGCAAGCCTTAAAGGAGAATCTGTTTTCAGTAAAGGGATATGGTAAACTCTAGTTGCACCATTTTCTCATGTAGCATTCTGATAATAATAATAATAATAATAATAATAATAATAATAATACAACACTAACCACCTCTGTAATAAAATCTGTTATCTAGGAAGGCATATATTTCAAATGATTTAAACTAAAAGTCACTGAATGTTGTAGTTGATTCTTCTTATTTCAGTCAATGTCTTTTGAGGCCCATCATCTCACTGTTCCATCCGTAAAGTGGCTTGGTCTCCTTCCATCTGATCTGAAGAGGTTAGTTATTATCCAAAAGAAACAGAAGTATTCTTCTTCTATTTCATAGATAGTAAATACAATCTGACTTAATGCACAAACAAACAACTGACATCCATTATTGTTTTCATACATTATTTTTGGCTTATTATAAAGAAGTAAGTTGGAATCAGTATTTCTGAAATACATAAGAAAATTTAACAACTTTATTTACTTTTCAGATTAAATATATGCAAAGATGTCCTGATTCCACTTACAAAGCAAGATCAAAATAAGTTAGCAAGTATACAAAAGAGACCTTACATTGCTTGTCAGCCAATGTGGAAGAAAGAGGCATGTATAAACCTAATGTTTCTTGTTTCTTACTCCCCACAAAACAAATCCTGTCATCTGCAATCCTGTTTCTCTTTATTTTTATAAACTCTTAGTATAGCAGAAAGGTTTTGCAGCACTAAAAGTCAGCAAGATTGATAAGTTCATGTTCACTGTCTCTCTGAATCACTGGGGCTCAATGGTTCACAGGCCAGGACTGGCAGCTTTTTTAGCCTTCCTGCTATTAGTCATCTGATGATCATAAGCTGTACATGGGATTTTACTGTTTTCCTAAATATTGTAGAATATATTACATACTTAGAAATAGGGGAACACAAAACAGTTTCTTATTCTGTACTTGTCCTCTGATCTTGCCTGTAACTTTTAAATCATCTATTGTGTGAAATGGTTAGAAAGGAAGAAAAGGTATTGTGTACCTTCTCCTTGCTGTTTATACTCACCTTATAAGTTATTTGTGTTACTGTGAGGTACACACATGAACATAAATAATCTCAGCTCAGTGACAGGGATTTTGCAGCACCATTTACAGTAATACTAACTTTACAGCTCTATATGCACATCCAACAAGTGTAATTCTTATTTAAATAATAAGATGAGGTGGTTACAGCATCACAAATTTTGTTCTTTTTTTAGCTGGAAATTATGGCAGCATCTAAAATGAAGGCTGAAATTCAAGCTTTAACTTCTCTTTCATCAGATTACCTTTCCAG
Source organism: Anser cygnoides (assembly GCF_040182565.1). NCBI lineage: Eukaryota > Metazoa > Chordata > Aves > Anseriformes > Anatidae > Anser > Anser cygnoides. The sequence continues at coordinate 6,088,465 of NC_089888.1, read as the reverse complement.
AGTCTATTTACCAAACAAATTGCAATTTGGTGGATGGTTATGAATGCTTGTTTGCCAATTAACTGTTTTTCTTGATAATACTTTCTTGACCACTTCTTGTTCAGTTTATCACTACAGATAGATTATGCTAGATTATGCTTACCTATTCTTTCTCTTTCAAACTATAAAAGAAATTACAACTCTTTTACAGAATATTGTTTGTTCCACTCTGTGCCTTCTGCACTAATGATTTCAAATGCAGTGGTACATACATAACAGGATACTGAAGTACGTTCTTCCTAGCTAGAGAATATTAAGTTATACCTGCTTGTTAAAATTGTACCAAGGAATTATTTTGCCTTCTGTTAAAGCAGAAATTAATGCTGTACAGTCCTTTTAATTTTTGAAGAGTAAAAGGCTTTGTTAACAATTTTTTGTAAATGTCTCCTTCTGGAAATAATTTTAAGTACAGCACTGTGGTATTTTGTGTTCACTGTAAACTCAGACCTAAAAGTCAGAGATAGTTCTTCATTACAGCATATCTCAAGCAGCTATAAATGTTCCAGCAACCAAACTGCTATTTGTTTTCAATGAACAAGTAAGCAAGCAGATGTTACTGATTAAGAATTTAATAAACAATCCTGTTAATGATGCACATCATAACAAAATCATGTTCGTCTTTTTTTTTTTTTTTAAGTTGACCCTAAAACAGTAAAAAGAAGCCGGAAACTGCAGTGATTAAAGCGTATAATATATTTTACATGAAGAAACCAAATTGAGTACATAGAAAATATTTCTAAAACTGATCCACATCGTCACCGAATAATATTTTCAGTAGACTTTATATTTTACTACTGCTCCACCAGTATCCAATTCAAAAGGAACTCGAATTCCTTTTTATTTTCTGCACTGTAGCAGTGTTACTGCCTACTAGCAACATCCAGTGTCTGGGTGCACAAATTATCTCGATCCACAAGTAATACACCAGCAGGAGCAACAAGAACGTGTCAGTCGTTGCTGTAAGAGGGCGAGATTAGCAGACAAGTAGTCTGGGTGAGGCTGCACCTCGAGTGCTGTTTTTGGGCCCCTCAGTACAAGAAGGACATCGAGGCCCTGAAGCGTGTCCAGAGAAGGGCTACGAGGCTGGTGGAGGGCCTGGAACACAAGTCCTGTGAGGAGCCGCTGAGGGAACTGGGGTTTAGTCTGGAAAAGAGGAGGCTCAGGGGAGAACTTTAAAAGAAGCTGTGGGGAGCTGGGGGTTGGCCTCTTCTCACGGGCAACTAGCGATAGGACTAGAAGGAATGGCCTCAAGTTGTGCCAGGGGAGGTTCAGGTTGGAAATGAGGAGACATTTCTTCTCAGAAAGAGCAGTCAGGCGTTGGAAGGGGTTGCTCAGGGAGGTGGTGGGGTCACCGTCCCTGGGGGTGTTCAGGGAAATGTTGGACGTGGCACTTAGGGACATGGTTCAGTGGGTGACATTGGTGGTAGGGGGATGGTTGGACCAGATGAACGTGGAAGTCTTTTCCAAGCTTAACGATTCTGTGATTCTACACCTGGCCTTACATGAGACTGTTTTCATGACAGTGAGCGAGTTTCCACAACCCTCGCAGAAGCTTCTACCACCGCCTAAGTCCACTTGAATTTAAACGCGTCGGGTTTCCCCACCTCGTACCACTAGCTGCATTTAGCGTCCCTGCAGTATTTAAGCGGAGCTGGAACCGCTTTCACCCGCCTGCCTTCCTTAAATCCCTCCTCTTCGGGAGGAAAAACAAACAAACAAACAAACAAAAAAAAACACCTCACAAACCAAGCACCGCCCAGCGCGGGGTCAGAGCCCACCCAAAAGCCCCTCGGCCAGGACCCGCGGCCCCCCGCAGGGGCGCTAACCGAGCCCCCACACCCCTCAGCCCCGAGCCCCCTTGGCGGGGCCCCGCCGCCCGCCCCCGGGCCCGGCCCGCTCTGGGCGCAGGCGCCGCCACCTCCCCGCTGTCCGCGGCGCCTGCGCGGCTCGGCGCGGCCTGCACGGGGAGCTGCCCCTCGGTGAGCGCGGGCTGCGCCCCGGGCCCCGCAACGGCCTGGGGCCGGTTCTAACGGGGCCCCCGGACGGCCGCGGGGCGCCGGGACAGCCGCGACATGGCGCTGCCCCGCCCGCGGGGCCTCCTGCGTGCCCCCCCGGCCGCGGCGTAGGCCGGGCCCCGCAGGGGGGCTGCGGGCTGGGGGCTGCGGGCTGGGCGCTCGGCGGGGCGCGGCTGGAGGGGGGCTGCGGCCGGGGCCTGCCGGGGGGGTGGCGGGGACTCGGCTGCAGCCAGAAATGCCTTTTTTTTTTCTGCTTTGGAATTTCCCGTGTTTTTGTATATTTGGCTGCCTCCTCCTGGCTGGGGTGAAGGGTGTTGTGCGCGTGCTGGCTGTGGTGGGACGCAGTGCGAGGGGTGCCCGTGGGCCTTGTGGATCTCAGAGGGACGTTTTCTCGTTTGCAGAGCAAGGATGAGTCTTTTCGGATCAACCTCAGGGTTCGGTACTGGAGGTACCAGCATGTTTGGCAGTACCACTGCGGATAACCATAACCCGATGAAGGTACGCGTGTTAACCCCTGCGGGAGCACCGCTGCGTCGTGGTGTGTCGCAGCACTGCGACCTAACTCATCCCAGAGGAGTCACAGGAGCTCAGTGACACAGTTTTCAAGTATGGCTAATTTTATTTTGTCGCCTGCCCTTTACAGGATATTGAAGTAACGTCTCCACCTGATGACAGCATATCTTGTTTAGCGTTTAGTCCACCGACACTGCCGGGTAACTTCCTAATAGCAGGATCGTGGGCAAACGATGTAAGTACTCGCAGTGAGGCCTACAGATGAATAAAGTAAAAGCATTAGTGCCTAAAGTGCAAAATGTCCTAAAGACTTAGGCTAGGGCAACTGAAGATCTTTCTCTGTAGTTGCAGACTTGTTTCTGAATGCCTAGGCACTAGAAATCTTGACACAGCAGCTTTATCTGAGACACTGCGTTGTGATATAAGTCGTTCCTCTGCCTATGGTTTTAAAGTTCTGCTCAGAATATGTAATTAATGTTATTCCTGTTAGGTTTTTATTACTTTGTTGTTTGCTTTTTTCTGAGTTTTCTTTTTCAGCTTCATTTTCTTATAGAATTAGACTGACATAGTTATAATTTGCCCAGCGGAAGAACGATGCATGCAGTGGTAAATCTTAGCTGGTTTGACAGGATAGTCTCAAAAAAAAAAAAAATTTAAGCTCCTATAGCTTTGCTGAAATTTCTGTTTGGATCCAAGTGTTTGATCCCAACTGACACAGTCAGGGAGGGGAAAACAAAAATTGAGTGCAGCTTTTAACTGTTCTGTTTGGTCTGTTGGCTGGTGCCCTGCAATCATCAGCTTGCAGCTGACAGTTAAGGGTTCCCCAGGAGAGCACTGCGAGGTGTTACGTGAGGCACACATAAGGCGCTTTGGAGGTGGAATTGTGGGGCTGAGTGTGGATGGTTGTTTAGGTGAAGGGAACATAGCGGAAACAAGGTTTCAGTTGGTTCAAAGAAGAGTTTAGTGTTTGTAATCATATAATAAACTAAGGCTGGAATCTTTAAAATGAGAAGTTGATAATACTAATATGTTACATCTATATCTGTGTCTTCTGTTCCAGGTTCGCTGCTGGGAGGTTCAGGATAATGGACAGACAATTCCAAAGGCTCAGCAGATGCACACAGGGCCTGTACTAGATGGCTGCTGGAGCGATGTATGTCCCTATTTAAAAATAAACAATTAGTGTTAACTATAAACCTAAATAAGTTGGCATGTGGTTTCCAGAGACGCAAGTGCCACGTGTGATAAATCCTCTGGTTACTGTATAGACCTATATGACTGTAAATGTGTGCTAAGCGTGTTGTAATAGAATAGATTGATGTGGGCAGATGAGATGGGTAAAAGTGTAAAAGGACTTATTTAAAGCTAGGTAATAGCTAGCACAGTTTGCTTGTTTGGTTTAAAACAAAATTTAGAAAAGGCCTTGAATGAAGAACCTTAAATCTGAAACTGTATTTTAAGCTGAATTTTCATTGAGTGTGTATTTTTCACAATATAGGATGTGTTTCTTATAAGATTTTACCATGCCCGTGGAATTCTGCAGAAGTATATTCACAGCAAAAGTACACAGTCTGAAATTGGCTAGTCATGACTTGACCAGCAAAATGGTTAAAGGTTTTATCAGGACTGTTTACATAATGTTTCAAAGTACAAGGAGGAAAAAAAAAAAAAGCAGTAACAAAAGCAACCATCTCTTCCCAAAAAGCTGTCTAACTACATACTGAATATTTTTGCATTATTTTTGCATTTTACCTTATCTTTGTTACTGCTCTATAGGTATAAGGAAACAGTAATGGGTAAGCATGAAGAAATACCTGTTCTGAAGTTTGTTTTGAACTGTTCTGAAGTATTGTAAAGAAATTTCCATTATGTTTCTTTCGTCTTGCAATCCCTGTGTATGTCACGTTAATGTTATTGTATTAGAATAAGACCTGAAAATTTTCTGGTAGGTATTGCATGATGCAGATATATTTAATCTCTTGGGCTGTTTCTTGTTTTTCAGGATGGAAGTAAAGTATTTACTGCTTCCTGTGATAAAACTGCCAAAATGTGGGATCTCAATAGTAATCAAGCTATTCAGATTGCACAAGTAAGTCCCAAGCTAATTGGTATAATTTTTTTCTCTTCTCTGTTTTTATTAAAAGCTACCTTTTTTAGTTAGTTAAGATAATGTCTAATGCTTACAAAGTAGATACTGCTATATGAGAAAGCGATTGCAGAATGCCTTTTGTTTTGTTGAGATATTGAAGTGGATATAGATAGGGAGATAAGCAATCAAAGTGATTTGAGTAGCCTGTGCAGCTGTTCCTTCTACTTTACCTGAGATCTCTTTCCATCACCGCTGTGATGTTGCTAAGTCACTCTGCTGCATGCTAATTACACAGTCTGAGCCTACATGTTTTTTTCAGATATCTTGCATTGTTTTAGGTGCCTAGTAACTGCTATCGCTTATCTCCTGATTTCATTATAGATTGGTTTAGCCTTCCTTTTTCCACTTAAAAATTATAAGATAAAGAAGATAACAAAACACTGTTGAATTTACTTTCACAAATACCAGCTTTTTGCTGATATCTTATCCTTGATTTAAAAATCTTGGTTTAATTAACGTAGGCCTCTCTTCTGTATTCATTGTCAGAAGAGAAAAAAACAAAAGTTTTTTTTCCTTAGCATCGTGGGTAATGTACTTCATAAATAAATAGAAGACTCTTCTTTTCATAGTTTGTATGTCTGCTTTGATTAACTTCCTGTATAGGGTGACTTATTTGTAGTTCTTTGCTTCAGGAGTCATTTTTTTCCTCTGTGGATGATTTTGCAATGCTAAAGAACACAGTAAGGTCCCGACCTGCAACCTTTATCCGAAGTGCTGTGACTAAAATAGTTGTTTTTCTTGAATGGTTTAAAAAGTGTAAATACATGCAAAAATATGAGAAACATAAACAAGAAATGCAGGCTGTTATCTTAGTATGTGTATCGTGTCTTTTTTCTTCCTCAGCATGACGCTCCTGTGAAGACTATCCACTGGATTAAAGCACCAAATTATAGCTGTGTGATGACAGGAAGCTGGGATAAAACTTTGAAGGTGTGATTTTTACATGAACGAATGGACACAAAGCATGCTAATAATCTTTTTATGAAAATATTAGTCTAATGTGAAGATATTTGTTAAACACACTGAAGCTTTCTTCACAAAGAGTGAAGTAAGCTCTCTGACTATAGGCAGGAATGAAACAACTTGGGAATACTTACTCTTTTCTAAAGTAGTTTGCATGGTGTATCCTCAACTCCAAGCCTAAATTTGTTTGTTTTTATTTCCGTCAGTTCTGGGATACCCGTTCACCAACACCCATGATGACACTGCAGCTCCCTGAAAGATGTTACTGTGCAGATGTGGTAAGCTATGAAATAGCGTAAACTGGTGTCAGTAGGTTGTCTGTCAGTCTTTGAGGCTTCTATAGGTTAGCGCTAAATGCAGACCTAGCATTTGATCTCTTTGTAATCTTAATCATAAAACATACGTTGATGTTCGTGATCAAATCCCTGGAAAACAGGTACTTGCATCATGCAAAGTAGGCTTGGAATCTTTTTAACATCATGAAGACAAGTCAACACTAGAACTGACCTACCCATATTTGTGGATGAGGTTGTGTACCACTATTGCAATTTGTATTGGAAAAGTCATCTAATAATTAGAAGATTTTTGATATGGTTCTCAGTGGTAGGGAAGAACTGATTTGATTTGTTATAAAATAAGCCTACAGGTGAACACTTTCCCTCCCACCTGCCCCGAAAATAGTCTGATTCCTTTAAATTCTTCAGGGATTTCTGCAAAATAATAAACTCTGTCATACTTCGTCGTGAGTTTTCTGTCATGCTGTGAACACAACTGCCTCTCTTCCAACCTGTTTTATAACCCTACCTAGGTTCATCCTATGGCTGCTGTGGCCACTGCTGAGAGGGGTTTGATAGTTTATCAGTTAGAGAACCAACCATCTGAATTTAGAAGAATAGAATCGCCTCTTAAACACCAGGTAAAAGATTATATTTATTACAAGTGTATTTATGCAGATTGAAATTCTGGACTTGCTGGTTTTGCTAAAAAGCTGTTTCAAAGATGGCATCCTTTATCTTAGTAGGGCACATGGCCTACTTTGACTTCTATTATCGTGGTATATTAAAATAAAATACCACTGCCTACACGTTTGAGTCTGTTTGCTTCCCATGGTGGGATTGCATGGATTGAAACGAGTTTCATGCAGTACCCCTGAGTTCAGCAAAAGTGTTTTTAGATGACCTTTTTCCTTCCTCCTTCATTGATCTTTATCTAAATCTATTGTATACGAAGTACAAATAATTTTGGAAACATTCATTAGAGAAATACAAATTTATTTAATACAAATACAATTTATTTAATACAAATTTACACTTTTCCTAAGAATCGCAAAATTATTTCAGCTATAAATAAATTGATATACTCATGTGCACAGCACATTGAGTCTAAAATTGAGTCTTGTCATGTCCTGCAGACCCGTTCTGTGTAGGGCCTTTGCAAGAGTTAGAAAGAGGGTTTGGAAGACAACCTGCTATTGAGTCTGTATTATAACTCATGATTTTGTTTCTTACTGGTTGTTTGAAATTTTGCAAATAGTTATAGCCTACAAGTACAATGACAGTCATATTCCATAAAGGTGGGATTGATTATATTTCATTAATATCTGGTATTCAAATGAAACATAGAAATAGATGTTTGTGGGTTTAAGTTTGGTTCATCTAGTATTCATAATGTTTTAGGTCTTTTTTTCACTTGAGTTGTTAAGTATATAGACTTTTTTTTTCTCATGAGGAAATTTCTATAGCTGATCTTCGTAAGGATTCAGAAATGTAAATAACATGGCCCAAATTCTGAGTAGAATTTGACTCACTCCTCTTGACGTGTTCTGTTTGTGCTTTACTTTGCATTGTCGTACGTAGTGTTTTGCATCCCTGTGCAAAACAGCATTCAGAAAATTTGTCCCTCAAGCTTCTGAAATACTTTCTTTCTCAAATTTAGCATCGCTGTGTTGCTATTTTTAAAGACAAAGTGAACAAACCTACTGGATTTGCCCTTGGAAGTATTGAAGGAAGAGTAGCTATTCATTATATCAACCCCCCAAATCCGTGAGTATTGCTTATTAAATCATCCTCTATTTATTGCTCAGTTTACAGTGAAGAATATAAAAAGACTTCCCTTTTTTTTTCTTTTCAGTGCAAAAGATAATTTCACTTTCAAATGTCATCGCTCCAATGGAACAAACACATCAGCACCTCAGGATATCTATGCGGTAAGTAGTGAGAATATGTCGATAGGGTAGCATATGTTTTTAATGTAAAACCTGCTGTGAATTATTTGTTCTCCATCAACTTGTATTTTGTATAAAGTTATCTTAGACTTAATGCTGAAAGTGCAGTCATGGCCATACTTGAAGAGGAAAGAGAAACTTTTGCAATTCCTTTAAAACAAAAGCCAAATCAGCTACTCATTACATCATCTTGGTGGAGAGTATGCTTGTTAATTTTGCTGATTCTTGAACCAATCCTTAGTACATTCTGTTATATCCATTGAAGTTTTAGGTACTACAATAAGGATTCTTTCCTTGTTGCTTCAGTGTTTTGTTTCGAGAAATATCTGATTCTGAGTCATATCTTGTTGAAACGCTTTAAAAAGATAAGAGCTATCTGTAGTTGTATTTGCTTTTAGGATTCAGCACATGTTGTGAGTGTTCTGATCATCTGTGTACATGTGTGGTGCTTTACATGGTATTTTGTATGATTCTGCAGGTAAACGGGATAGCATTTCATCCTGTCCACGGTACTCTTGCAACAGTAGGATCTGATGGTAGATTCAGCTTCTGGGATAAAGATGCACGAACAAAGCTAAAAACATCAGAACAACTTGACCAGCCAATATCTGCTTGTTGTTTCAACCATAATGGGAATATATTTGCATATGCTTCCAGTTACGATTGGTCAAAGGTAAGAGAGGTGTAGACCCATGTTCACATTGGCAGTTAACAACTAAGAAGACTATTCTTTTCACACGAGGCTTTTGCTGTTCTTTATGAATAGTGGTAGTCTTTCTAGCTTCATAGGCTTGCAAGAAAATGTACAGTGGTCGTTGTAGGCAGAAATCTGATGAAATGTAACACCAAAGCAGCGCATTCTTTGCTTTTTAGCAGTTGTGTAAGAATGCTAAACAAGGCTATTTTGCAAATGTGGGTGAACAAAATGTAAATTACATGATTCAGAAGTCATTCTTGTTGCTCATGCATTCTGCTGTGGGGAAAGCCACCAGGCAATATGGCATGCTAACAGGTTCTCACAAATCCTTGAAATGCATGTCTCTGCTGCTCATGCAGATTCTTTTTAACTTAAAAAAAGGAGAAAAAAAAAAAAAAAGCCGTAGCTGTGGTTGTAAACAGTTAAGCCAGTGTTTGAATTTCATATACTAAATTTCCAGAACCAGTCAGTGCACCTTGCTGGTGGCACTTACCTATTTATCTTCCAAACTTGAGTCAAAAACAAATCATCAAGGTGCAAGAGAATCAACAAACCACAACATGTGGAGAATCAATTCTTAATTGTTTAAGAAGGGGACTGCAAGGGTGAAATGTAACTGAGTTTTAATGGAATGGCGAATAGTTAATAATGGAATAGTTATCCTCAAATTTAACAGCACTAGTTATGATAGTTACAGCATTTTTGACTGAAATGAGTGCAGAAATCACACAAATGAACTCTATTGCATGCCACGAAGAGAGTAAAATTTAAATTTACTTCTTTGTATTTAGTCTTGTGAATGCTGCACAAAGTAAGATAACTTTGTTAGGTGCTGGGGCAGATGAATTCTGTTCTAAATGCTTGGATAGACTGCAGTGGCAGCTATATACCAAAGTACCTTTCAGATCTGTTAACCAGTAGGTACTAAGTTTATTTTCTGGAACCATTTCTATGAAGTAGATTTGGTAAGTTTCAAGTTGTGCATTGCACTTTAACAGCTTTATTACTGTTTACTCTCCCTGCTTTTGAATATTTGTGTATTGAGTTTGTAATGTGTATGTAAATAATGTCAATATGCAGAATATTGTATTTGCATTGCAGTTGCCTGCAGAACTTTGGCTTCATTTTGTAAATAAATGTGACCTTGTTTCATATAAAAGATAGGAAAAAAAACACAAAGAAACTAAGTATGCATTAAAGTTTTGGTTTCTTCTCTGCCTAGATTGACACAAACAAAAAGCACAGAGCTCTTACGTTGCATCTATGAATCAAAGCTTAGAGGTGCTTTTTTTGATTTCTTTTTTTAATGAAGTTTTTTTTGCATTTTTTTGTATTTGTAGACAAATGTCCCTTAAATTATAATGTCAGTATTTTCTCTTTGAAGAAAGTAAACAGAGATGGTTTTTCTTTTTTTTAGGGTCATGAATTTTATAACCCACAAAAGAAAAACTACATTTTTCTGCGAAATGCAGCAGAAGAGTTAAAGCCTCGGAATAAGAAGTAGTGAGTATGAGTCTGACTTGTGTTTACCGTTTTTCTGCCATTCATGCCTCTACTCCACTGCTCTTCTGCCACTTGTGCCCTGTTGCACCATGGTTCCGTCAACTTTGGATCGCTGACATTTAGCAGGATCTCTAAAAATTGTATCAAATGTGTTCTGACTAGCTGGAGGACATTTTTTCAAATAAGATAACTTTGACATGCATAAGAGAGAGGCTACTGTTCACAGGATTTAACCACTGTCTATTCCACAGCAATAATGAAATTGCAGCAAAATTTAAACGTCAGTTGCTCCTGCTTAGCTCACCCATTTGTTTCTCTGTATTTGTTTTTAATTAGTACTACATTAAAATATGTTTATAATAGTTCTGGAGAAGTTATATAAATACTGTATTTTTTTTCTAAATACTTGAAGAATTGCAAGTAGCTCTTTCAAAGGAGGCTTGTTGTGTCTTAGTATTTAGGAGTCCTTTCATTGTTTTCAGATTTTTAAAGTGGAAGTACTGTCTGCTGTATGCCAGGAAGAAATGCCTTGCAAATTGTTTTCCCTTTTGTTTGGATGAATTTGGTAGGTATGTAAGTGACCAATAGCAGTGACAGAAACTCAAGACAGAAGATGGACACAGTGCAAATTCTGCTTTCCTTTATTCTTACACTCCAGCAATGCACATGACTTTTGAGCCAACAATACTCATTCTAGTCCAAAGGAGACCCTGCCAGTTGTGCCAAGTGATGTATAGTTCAGTAATATGAGCAATCCATTAAAGGTTTTGTTCTGTTCATGACCAAACCAAGGAGTGCAAAATGTGTGGCCTGAACTGCTTTAAAACTGATATTTTTAGAGTTAAAAGTTGGTTCTTTTACATCTCTATTAACCCTTTTTGCCCCTTAACAGGGGGTTCTGGACTGACTAATTGATCACTTTTGTATTAACTAGAAAATAGTGCTGGTGAGGTTAATGCTGATCAAAAATGCTGTGAAGAAAAGTTACAACAATGTGCGTCTCTGACTTGAATCTACCACTGTTTACTTTTAACTATCCAGTTGTATACATGCCAAAGTTTCTTTTTAGAAGCGAATGCTTATTGTTCCTGTTTAACTCTTTTTGTCTGATGACTAAAAAAAATGGGGGTGGGGGGATGGCGCATGTATAAAAATACTTGTCATATGTACAAATTCTCTGTAAAACTGTATGCTGTAACACATGGTTATGGATACATGCTACGTTTCAAATAAAATTTTTACTAAACGTTTTCTTATATTGAATAGTTCTATTATAATCGCATGGGCAAGTTAGTGTGCTTTGCTTCTAAAAGCAGCTTCTTGTCCTTTCACTGCAGCTCAGATACATTTTCTAAAAGTAAAGTACTTCTTTCCTAACTGCCTTATCTGGAAATCTAATGCAGCTTCCAGTTGCTGTTTCATTACAAATCATTCCTGTGGTTTTGCCGCAAAGAATTTAGAGGACTAGTGTTAAAGGCCTTTTGTTTTATGAGAATGAATCAAGTTCCTTCTATCGCAACAGCTGTACACCTGACAATTAGTCTTTAGTACAAATGAATCATAACTGTCTTCAAAATCTATGGCTTACTGGCCCCTTAAATTCAGACTTATTTCTTTACAGTGTTCATCAGTTCCTGCTTAGTGTGCATCACTTAGTTGGTGTATATTTGAGGAAAGTCCATGCTGCTGTTGTTTAAAGATGCTGTTTTCTGGGCTTTGTTTCTCAAGATGCCTTTTTAGTACTACTATGTTTATGTGGTTTTAGTTTTCATGTTCAGAGACTATTCGTTTTCTTTAAGATAGCAAAGAGTTCTCAGCAGCTGCAGCAGTGGCTGGTTGTTTGCTCAAACCTATCTTGTTTTTTGTTGAGGGTGTTGTTTTTTTTAATTTTGATTGTTATGCTGTAATCTTTGGCTATTAGCACATTTTTTCCAATCTTCTCAGTCAAATGAACGCCAGCAAGCAGCTAGTATACTCAAGGTTGTGTGTGCGACTGTTGGTGGCAAAATAAATAAATTCTGTGTGCAGAACTCCCACTGGTGTAAATAGGGAAGAATGGAACGTATCATCTGTCTCTTGTTTAAAAATTCTGTTTCTTTGTTTTAAATACATAACGTGAATGAAGTCAGGAGAAAATAGATTCATCCTAGTTCAGCATGTGCACTTACAGTTGTTCCCATGGAGTTGCACCTGCTTAAGAGGATACTGAGTTTAGCCAAAATATATTTTCCTTACAGAGCTAGCACTGGTAAGTCTCTTGTATGGTAGTAGAGTTTGTATTAATAAGTACTTATTCTCCTGTTGGAATCAGTTTCTTTTTATCTCTCACTGAGGCTTCAGAATTATTTAGTCATTGCATTAATCGTTCAGACTAATTTTAGAAGAGCATATTTTCCATTACGTTGCTATGCACATCAGATATATTCACATCAGATATATTCAATTGGGAAGATGAGACTCAAACTTTGAACTGGTTTGTTTTCCATTACCTAAGTTAAGAGAATGCATTGGCAATTTACTCCTCCCTGGAATTATTGTGATGTTCTCTTGTAAAGTACACACAGCTGTATCCCTTCAAGCCTCAAACATAAGTGAGAGCTTATTCATTTGCAATTCAACATTACGGACATCCTAGAAATGTATTAACTTGTTATTCACTGGCAGTTGCGCATCCAAAAATCTTGAAGTAAAATGTAAGATTCTAATGTGTGCACCCTAAGCCAACCATAGGAATGCTAGATTTATTAACAAAAAGTGGTAACTTTTAAAATTTAATATTAAAAGTTCATGTTTTTATCGCAGAAAAATTATTTTTGGAGTAAAAAGCAACTCAGTTTAGGCTCCCAAAAACTCACCGGGACCCTTTATAAACATATTCAGATGAGCTACCTTAACCTTCCTCCTGCTGGTGTCATACGTCAGTGGTCTTGCATGTCAGTTTATAAGTTTTCTGAAATATACTTTATTAACAATTGACAAAAAGTATCTCTGACAAATGAAAGCAAGACATGCTTGCAGAGTTGCAAGTAATCAGGGAGTGTCTTAGAATGTATCAGATGGAAATGCAATAGATGAATTGGTGAGTACTCCAGCCTAGTATCCTAGGCCAGGAGTGGATTTGGGATGGGGGTGGTGTTAGATAAAAGTGCAAAATCTCAGGAAAACTGCTGCTTATGCCTGGTCAGATTTAGTCGTGATTAAATGCTGAATTCTGCAAAATGTATGAAAGATCTATAGCTCATACTTTCTTAAAAAAGAAGGAATAGTTTTTAATGGTGCTCTGCCATGTACATTTCTCTGAGGTTTTTCTGCTTACCAGCCAAATGAGAACTATCACTTCATCGCTAGTACTGCAACAAAAAATAGCGAATGGAATAAACTCAGAATGAAAACAACTACCTAACAAAATTTTCTGCACCAGCAGTTGCAGTAATGCATATAATGCACCAAATGTCATTTAAAGCTGTTGCTGTAAATCTCCATGTATGCCAGCAGGTGGCAGCATGGATGGCTTCAGGAGAAGCACTGCGGGCAGCCTGAACTGCTGCACACCTGCTGGGCTCCGCTGAAGTTCTCTGCAGAAAAGGCAGAGCTACTGCATGTGAGCTAGGTGATGAGGTATGGTGCCCCTTCGACAGTTCTTGCCTGAAATGCATTTGAAATCTTAGGTCTGGTGCTGAAAACAAAACTGAAAACAACACACACACACACAAAAAAAAAAACACTTCAAAATTATTTGTAATATCAAGGTAGCCCAAAATACAGAATGCAAGAAGATGACAATGTTTTCTTTTTAATTTGAGTTTTGTGTATGTGATAGCTATCTGTAAGTGTAAGCTAAGACATTTTTAGAACAAACTATGAGGTGCTCCCTTAGCTACTAAGAGACACATCTGTACGGCTGCCTGAGTTTTGGCAACCTAAGTAGTATTAAAGGTGTTGACAGTATGTTTGGAGACCAGAAGTTTAAGGAGTTGAGAATTAGGTGAGGGTGGAGCTGAGTGAGTAAGCATATCAACTGGATTACTGGCTGCAAACATTTGAATAAATTTAGTTTTTAAGCCAAATTTTATGAACTTTGACCATAAAAGGAGACTCTAGGTTGAAAACTGGCAAGATGTTTTTTTTTTTGTTTGTTAGTTTTTCTAAACTGGTTCTCTTGAAGGAGAAAAAAAAAAAAAAGCTAATTGAAATACTTCAGTAAAACCAAACAAGTAAGCTTCAGTGATGAGTTATTTAAAAAACAAGTGCACTTCTAAAAAATTTGAAATTCAGTGTCTTTGGATTTTCAATTTCAAAGCTGTCAAATGCATGAGATAATGAAAGGGAAGAATAGTCTGGAGTTACAGTATTTGGTTTTAATTGCTTGTTTACATCACATAGCCATTTTGCCCCTGGGGCAAGTTTAAAAGAATAGAAAACGTCTGCATTGACAGAATGTCTTCTTTGCACACCGTAGGCTGTGAGTCTGAGTTATTAGAACTGGTTTGTCCTACAGCTCATGTTCAAGCCAGGGCTGAAAGCCATCTAATTCTTATTTTGAGGTAAACTTAGGTATAGGCAATAGAGAGACCACCACACTGCTCCCAGCAGTAGGACAACCATTTTAATTGTGGAAACTGCTACTGTTCTTCCCTTGCCAGGTCAAAATAAACAAAGCAACATCAGCCGGCTGGCCGTGGTGGTTTCAGCAGGCAGATGCTAGTTGCTTTCCTTGTGCAACATGTTCTGCGTACCCGCGGAGTAGCCTGTGTTCCCAACAACCTGCAGCAGGAAACAAGCTGGTGAGAATGCAGGCACAGGAGTGGCACGCTGGCATACTGCGGCTGCAAGTGCTACGAGTTAAAGTGGCAGCAAGCTGTCTGCATTGCCCCAGCTCAGTCCTGCCTGACGCAGCAGCGGAGTCTGACACAGCACAGGACTGGAGTGAGGATTACAAGTATCTATTTCACTTGGATCTGGCTAGTTCCTCAAATGCAAAGCAAAC
Organism: Anser cygnoides; assembly: GCF_040182565.1. Classification (NCBI taxonomy): domain Eukaryota; kingdom Metazoa; phylum Chordata; class Aves; order Anseriformes; family Anatidae; genus Anser; species Anser cygnoides. The sequence goes on along the minus strand of NC_089888.1, from coordinate 6,073,375 downwards.
CTCCATTTATTTCTGCCGTTTACCTGGTTCTGAAATGGGGATAGCGCTGCTTCAGTTAAAAAATGTTCACGCTATTGAGGATTTGCTCGTAAGGCAGTGAGAGGTTGAGGCAGTAACACAAAGGGGGCCATGTGCCTCTGGAACAGTTTCACGTTGGTAGGGCAATTCCAAATGTTTGTGTTGCATCAGTTCTGCAAATATTTCATTTAAACGGTGCGTAAAAGATACAATACCTGTCAACATTGGCTTTGTAAAGAGAGACCGTTTTCTTCTGTTGACTAATTATCCAGTGAATATATTCAGTTTGAAGAGGCACTTCAATAATTTAGCAGGCATGTGCCAGGTAATATAGGAGCTTTTGTCTTACGAGTGGCATAGATCTTGAATCATGTGTAACTCAATCTCTGGCTTTATGTATTCAAGGAAGTGTTTCGTATAGCTCCCGTATCAAGTGCCGCTGAAAAGCAGGCCTAGATAAAAGATTAAGGTAGTGCTCTTAATTCTGAAAAGGGAATGTTTACCCTTTACTATCCAGTATATATTTTGCAGGCTTTAACAGCTTTATATGTGTGAAATGTGTATATACTAAGATGATAATGAGCCTGTTGTAATAATAGGAAAAAGCTGAAAACTGATGGTTAAATACCTGAGTCGATTGAGTCTCTCTCCTTACTTTATGGCGTATTAACAAATGTTTTGTAGTTTGATACAGAATGCTTCCTGCCATTAATGTTTCTTAAATGCAAGTCATTAATAGTGCTGCATTCTTTGGTTTGCTGGACCAGATGAGAATAATCATGTTCACTTCCTGGGAACGCTGTGTAAGTAAAACTCAATAGATTTTCTTCAAGCCTTTCCAAAGTATTTAATAACAGTTGTGCCTTCTCCCAGAAAGGTTTAATTTCAAATGCTCTTTTCTGTGAGCCACTGTCAAATGGCTCAGTCCTTTCTCTGCTGGCCTACAATGCATCTAATCTACAAGAGAGGGAGATGCATTTTGCTTATAAAAGGCCACAATTATTGTACTCAATAAAGTACTCAAACTGGAATCTAGCTGTCTACCTGCTGTAGAAAAGGATGTTTATTTTCAAATGATGAAAACTTGAGTTAAAAAATACAATATTTATTTATTTATTTATTTTGGAAGGATGGTTGTCTGCCCTGCTCCTGATGTAACACTTGAGTGGGATTTATACAGACTCAGAAGAACAGATATCACTTACCCGACAGGTAATTGCTTTCTGCAGACATCTGACTCTTTTCCTTGGAAACCTTCTACATAAGTTCATTCGTGGTCTAAAGCTGTCAACATCATTAATTAGTTGTTTATGCGTTAATGTTTAATTTATGGGATGGTACCCTGTATGTAAAGAACAACTTCTACATCTGTTGAAAGTTGTCAGACATCAAACAGCGTGCAGCATTTCAGAAGTGCATTCACTGGATTGAAATAGCTTTTCACAAAAACACAGAAAGATGGGAAATGTCTATTAAAAGAGAACAGCTTAGCAAAACCATTTCCATTGAACCCTTTCTCTTCTATCGAGCTATTGTTCAAACACAGGCTGCGTGCTGCCGTTCGAGGCCTTCTCTAATGCTGACCTATGTCTTTCACAATGGCTTAGGTCATCCAGTTCATCATCTGAGCACCTTTCTTTGGTGGTCCTGCCAGCAGCGATGGGGAAATGAAAGAGAAGATTATTGAACTCTCCAAACTATTGTGAACATGGCTAGGTTCAGGGAAAAGTTCCCCACTAGTAACTTTCCTATCATAGAGTCATCTGAGAACTTGCTTGCTACTGTCTTGCTCTTACTAGGCCTCCTTGTCTTTGTGAACAGTGCTGTCAAAGCTGCCCTTATGGTAAGGAAACAATAGAGTTGTTTTCAATTCTTGTAGGCTGATGAAAATCTCCTTTGAGGTAGGACTTGCCTTGCTGCTCCCAGCTGGCAAAATGGAAATCCTATCCAAGAAGGGGAATTTCCAGATGAATGCTAACCCGTATGCTTGAGCTTGAATTTACTTCAAATAGCGATCAACTGATCTATCAACCCTTTTCTCTCTCTGAGAATACATGTAACATACCCTCTTTATTACCCTATGCTCTTCTCTGTGTGCTTATCCACTACCTAAAACCATGATGTAGTAACTAGTCCATGAGATGTAGCAGGAAATGTCCCCCCGCCCTGTGTTTCAGTTCTCATGTTCATTGATGTCGCTGTCCTGTTGCAATGTTAAGAACATCATGTTGCTGGCAATTGCCTGTTAAGCTATTGATGGCTTTTCCCCCTCAGCAGTGACCGTGATGCTGGAGGAGACTGAGTGAAGTGTTGGACTGTAAAGAGCTGGATGATACCGTCTCGTGAGCTTTGACCTTCTGTGGCCTGTGACTGCCTTCCGTGGCAGTGTGGTAATGGTTTTCTGAAAAAGGCATACTTCAGGCCATTCAAGATTACCTAGAAGCTGGAATCATTCTGTCTGAAGTTCAATCCAGGTAACTGTTTTTCTTTTTAAATACTTTTCCGGGCACTATGGAGATGGTTTTCGTATCCAATGTTGATACGTTGTTTTGACGTCTAGACAGTTCAATTGTGTTCATAATCTGGGCAGCCACTGCTCTGCAATGAATCTTTGCTGCCTTGTGTTTGAATAGAGTAAACATGGCAACTACAAGTCTCCAAGTGTTTCTAACCAAATCTCTGAAGAAGGTTAATTAGGCCTCATGCTGGTATCTACTTTTTTTGTGTACAGTATTCTGAACTTGGCAGGTTCTCTGCAGGCATTAAATACCCTCTGAAAGTATCAGAGCTTGGAAGGGGGATATTGGGGCATATGGATTATTTATCTTATTAGATGTGGCAAAGCAGAAGAGTCTGTATGATTAGGATCTATAATACAGCAACTTGGGAAAGAGAACACCACCAGATTAAAGAGGTTATCCAGGTGGCTAAGACCCAGTATGTTCACCTGTGGGAAGCAGGATAGAAAGGGCCCACCTGAGGTCTACCCCAGTGCTGTTGATGTGTTCCAGCTCTGAATTCACTTTTCTTTTTCTGCTAAGAATGTCTTCTGTGCCCATACGATTGTGCAGAGCTGAGACATCTTCTTGAATGTTTTACTTCATCCTAACGATTCTGTGGTTGGAGTGGGTGGACAGTTCCTGCTCAGTTTGTTTTGTGGTGTCACGTGCAATTCCATGAAAAGGTCATGGGATGTGGGCCTGTCAGCTCTGGTAAAGATTGTTAGGAACCTTCTGGCATATTCTTTCTTTTTTTTTTTTTTTTTTTCCCTAATCAGAAAATACCACTTAGTTTTAACACAGCAGCTCAGAAAATATTTGGGAAAAAATATTTCAAAATGCCTGAAAATTTCTGCTTCCTTCCTTTAAAGAACATGAAATCGCTGCTTCCTCATTTTAAAATGTAGTTTATGGTTTTTAAAATGCTAACAAAAGATTGAAGATACAATTAACATTTTCCCTAAGTAAACATTAAACGTAAATAATGAAACATTTTTTGAACTAGTCTGAGCTGTAAGTTTGGCAGTTTGACTCAGACGAAATGTATTTTCTATGAAAAATAAAAAATCAGGGAGGAACACCCCCACTTTTTCTTTTGGTCTCTTTCTCTCTTCCTTCTTTCCTCCTTCCATCTCTTTCCCTTCAGATTTTGGGATACCTGAGCCTACCAGTTGGATAGACTACTAGACAGTCTAGTTGACTGGGACATTTATAGACAAAGCTCCCAGGAGCGGGGGGAACTTGCGATAAACAGCACAACACAGACCATGAGGGAGACATTCCCCAAGAGCAGAATAACCAGCACCAGTTTGCTGATACCAGCATGGATGAATGTAGGTTTGACTACTGTAGGTGCACTGCAGCACCTTCACCACAAGCCCGGTGAAGCTCTTTTCCTTGCTGACCCAAACACCAGTGGCTCCAAATGTGGTTCATTCCTCCCCCAGCTCTTATTCCTGGGTAAAGCTTGTCTCGATGATTTTCCCCCTGTCAGCAGTCCACCAGGATAGTCATAAACATCATCTGCAACATGTATGCTAAGTGTAAAAGCTTGTGGAAGAGAGAGCATCAAGCCACGGGGTTGTAGCTGAGCCCAGATGGGAAACTTGTGGGAAACAGCGATGGTGGTGGTACCAGTGGGGAATCTTACTGTCACAGCTCGTCTGTTCTTATAGCTGGGAGCAGAGGGAGCTCCAATAGTGGCAGTACCCAGCAGTAGCGACTGAAAGTCATTTACCATCCAATGGACTTTGATTCCTAACATTACCTAGTGGCTCTATGTAACCAGTGTAGCCAGCAAACGAAATACAGCTTGCTTAGCATCCCCAGTACTGAAGTATTTCAGAAAAAAAAAAATCCTATTGGAAGATTCCTACTAATGCAGAAGCCTGTTCAAAGAGCACTCCTGATTAAGAACATCATCTATTCAAATATTTTGTTAAAAGTGGCCTGAAGAGGAAGAATTTTTATTTTTTAATTCTCATTTCAGCAGCAGCTCTGAGTTAAGCAATGGTCGTGGTGTGTTCAGGGCATCAAAGCAGGAAATCAGACAAAGGGCCCAGATGCAGAATTTCCTGATATAACCTAAACCAAATGCCACTGAACGCAGCTTCCCTCAAGATCTCTCTGGTACGCTACTGTTCACAGCCTAGCTGGTGGCCAGCATCCAGACTGAGCATTAGTAAAACTAACAAACCAAACAGTTCCCACAGAAAGTCCCTTGCTCTTCAGCTAACTTATTTAACTGTGGAGCATCTGAGAGGGATGTTTCATCTACTGTTGTTGCAATAACCAGTGAGCGGGTATCCATGACAAAATCCAAGGGCACTGCCCTACAGCAATGAAGTCTTGGCTACGCAGCAGCAGAAACTGAAAAAGGTCAGAGCTCCACAGTAGCCCTGCTCCACTTTAAAAATAAAGCCCATCAATTTTGTAAGAAATGAGGGACATTCTTCAATGGCTTTCAAGCCAGACGTGATGTCTCAACACCATTCTCCCAAAGACACCAAAGGAAGAAGCAGAAATGTATGTAAAAAGAGCACCACAGAGCTTCACTGATATTTGTTCTACCCGTCCCTGCTAAGGGAGGGACCAGAACAGGAAAGACTTTGGAGCGAAGAGGGAACAGGGCTAGCTTTACTCCTGCAATGAATTCGCTACTCTTTCTCCTGTTTTCTAATCCTGTTCTTGTCCTCCCAGGTGTACACCCCCCTCTGCCATAATTTGTTTTCCTTCCTTTAGACAGGGACCACTTCAATGTGGTTCTGTACCCGTTTGGTCTTACGGTGCCTTTGCTAAGATTTTTCAGCAGAATTCAGGGTGCTTGGTTTGGTGATCTGCAGCTGCTCTGTGTCAGGTCTTGGATAATCCTGCTGAAGTCTGTCCCCCAGAAGGAGCCTTTGTGTATCAGTTTTGCATAAGCCTCAAGGAATATATTAACGTAAGTAAAAATATATTACTGTGAGTAAAAAGCCAGTGAGTTCTCTTAACTGTGTTGAATTATCTTTAAATTTAATCTGCCTGATCATTATTAGAATAGGATGTGCTGGGTTTGCAATACAGATCATATAAATGAAGGACAGTTGCCAGAGATGATTTTTCTCTCAGCCTGTTGATTGATCAGTGCAGTTTTAGTTCTTAATACCTACACAGAACTAAATACAGCTGTACAGTAGCACGTACCAGATCTGTGTTCCTGTCTTCCATGACTTGCTGCTTGCAGCCTCCCCTCAGCTTCATGCTAAGCGTTGTCCAGTGTTCCCCAAGGCAGCCTCATAGTTTGAGATACATCCATTTCTGTGGGAGCTCCCGTTGACCACAGAAGCCTGAAATGTGCTCTTCTCAGGTACTCTTCTCATCAGAGTGAAAGCACAGGAAGATGTCAGAAAACTAGCTCTGCCAAGCTCCTGCGGTTTTGATCTAGTGGTTGGATTTAATCTGTTGGTGTTTTGGGGAGGATGACTACTTATCCGGCGAACGAGAAGAAAAATATTATATATAAAATGTAAATACCTAAGTGTAATACATCTATGTTAGAGAGAGGTAGTTTATATATATAAACTCTCATAAAGCCACCCTTACTCATTTTCTCTTCTCTTTCCTGCTGTGTTTGTGGTAACAGCTCATCAGAGCCTGTGCTTATAATAGCTGTACCATGAGACAGGAGATTTCATTTCCCATCCTGCTTTCCAGGGCGTGGCAAAACAAATGCATGCTCCCCCCAGCCATGCTAGGGGTACTGTGGGACTTGAAGTGTTCACTAAGAACAGGATTTACCCTAGTTTTTTTCTTCTGTTCTGCCTGTAAGAGAGCTTCTGTTCCTATCTCTAGGAAGGAAGAGGAACTGGGATTCCTCCTTTTAGAGAGATGGGGCTCAATGACGAGGAAAAGAGAACAGAGGAAGAAAGTATGTGATGTTTTTCTTCTCCTGACGAGTGTAAGCATTGAGAACCGAAATACTTTGGTAGCTTTTGAGAACTCTGGGAACCTTGCCTTCGTTGCAGAGGAGCAGGAGTGCGTGTGGATGATTTGAATCTTTGCCATCATGTGGAGCAGAATGAAGCTCTGTAAAGGGACAGGGGATGAATGCCAACTGGGTTGTCACTAGCTTGGACAGCCCAGGAAGCAGCTGATGTGCAGTTTGTGCTGGAAGTCATGCAGGCAGAAGGGGTGTGACTCAGTGGCGCAGAGGCCCTGGCCTCTGGCTGTATTCTGCCCCCGAAGGTATGTTCCGGGCTTGTTGCTGTGACGCGCCAGGGAGCTGCTGGTTGCACATCACACATCCCTGCATAAAGCACAGGCTCCAGAGGTCCCGGTGTGACCGTCCCTGTTTCGGAGGGGTGTTAATGTTGCGGTGATGTGGGCACTGCTGGCCCAGCTCCATCCTTCTTCCACCGTAGTCAATGGAAACATGTCCTAGTCTTGAAGTCTGGTGCTTTAAGAATGAAAAGCTTAATGGTTTTCCTTGGCTTTTTTTTTTCTTTTATGAAGTATAGGGTGTTTAGAACTATGGAAGTGGTGCAAGAAAAATATTAATGAATAACTACGGAGTGCAGACATTAATGCATTCCTTTCTCTTGAAATAACTGGCTTTTCTCTGTGGGCTCTGTGGAAGAAAAATGTCTGCAGAGACTGAATCTGTTGTTTAGAAGCCAAAGTAGATGGAGATTTAGAGACTTCAATGGCTTTTTTTTTTTTTTCTGTTAAAATGTTACCTCTGCATTTATCACATGGCAAAAAAAATAATCTACAGCACTATCAATTGGCAGAGAAAGAAAAAGGCACAATAAACCTAAGGCACTGGGGCAGTTCTGGACGTTCTAGCTGATGAATTTCTGGGTGATGGGAACTGCAAATGAGAAGTGATGTCTGGGACCCTCTCCCAGACCCCAGGCTCCAACCAGCACCGGGGGAGAGGAATTAAAGCGCTGTGAGCAACCCACAGCTGAAAGGTGGATTTTGAGGCACTAAGTAGCTTTTCAGCTTTTGTTTTCCAGCAGTTAGGCACAGGGGAGCACGGAACAGGCTGTGGGGCTGCGCTCCCCGGCAGGGCTCCCAGGTCGGACTTTAGACAGCGGGGCAGACCAGGGACAGGGACCTTAACCAGCCTTGGAGGGACCAGGAGAGGAACCTGGTGTTGCAGGGACCGACACCTCGCTGCTCTGAAACCACCACAGTCCAAAGAGCGGGAAGGACAAGCAGAAACCTCGGAACCTTCTGAGGGACCTCCTTAGGAACACTTCAGCTCCCAGCTCTTCCTCCCGCCCTTCTTAGGGACCTTAGGGACCGCAGTCTCCCTCCTGCAGACCATCACTTTGTCCCCACCACGACCACATCCTTGTGGTTCCCTGTCCCCCCCCCCACACCCCGTACCCCCCTCTCACACCCCTTATCCCCCTCACATCCCCCCCCCACGCCCCCTATCCCCCCCCACACCCCCTATCCCCCCCTCGTCCCCTCAGGGACCCTCCGTGCCGCTGCCGGACTACGCGCCCCGGGCTGCCCTGCGCGGCGGGGCGGGCCGGGGCGGGGCGGGCGCGGCCCTACAAAGGCGGCGGCGGCGGCGGGCGGCCGCTACTGCCCGGTACCGGCGGGAGGGCGCGGCGCCGCCCGCGCTGACGGGACAAAGCGCGGCCATGAGCCCGCTCTAGGGCCCCGGGAGGCCGCCGCCGCCGCAGCTCCCCGTCAGCGCTCCGGGGAGAGCGGGGGGGCCCCGGGTGGGGGTCCCGGGGGGGGGGGGGGTGTTTGTCGCCGCCGGGCACCATGCACACCGTGCAGAAGGACACCACGTTCACCAAGATCTTCGTCGGGGGGCTGCCCTACCACACCACGGACTCCTCCCTCAGGAAGTACTTCGAGGTCTTCGGGGACATCGAGGAGGCGGTGGTGATCACCGACCGGCAGACGGGCAAATCCCGGGGATACGGCTTCGTAAGTGCCGCGCCCCGGCCGCCGCCGCGCTGCCCGGACCGGGGGAGGCAGGAGGGGAGGCCGGGGGTGGCAGAGCCCTCGCAGGGGTGGCAGTGCCCGCACAAAGCTTGGGGGGGGGGGCCGGGACCCCCGCACCTCCCTGCCCCGAGCCCCCCCGGTGCTGCCTGCCTGGTCCCAGCCTCCGCCGTCGGGAGGTTTGGGACCGGCTCTGCCAACTTGGAGGAGTCCGGGGAGCAGAGGGGAGGCCGCTGGTGAAAGCCCCCGCCGGGCAGCTCGGCCGTGGGGAGCTGCTTTTCTGCCAGGTCCCCCCCGTCTGGCTGTGTAAGGGTGGTTTGGAGAAGCGGCGTTTGGCTCCCGGGTCAAAATAGATGAGTAAAGTAAACAACCCCGCTTGGTGCCTGCTGCTGCCGGAGCCTTTGCCCAGCGCCGTTGCCACAAACGAAGCTGTGCTTCCTTCCAGGTGACCATGGCAGACAGAGCTGCAGCTGAAAGAGCCTGCAAAGACCCCAACCCCATCATCGATGGCAGGAAAGCAAATGTGAACCTGGCGTATTTGGGAGCAAAACCAAGGAGTATTCAAACTGGTGAGGCATCCGGGAGATCCCATCTCTCGCTATTAGAATAACTTGTAAGGCGAGGAAACGAGTTACTCAGGCTGGGTTCATCTGATCAGATGATGCGTGCTTATCCCCCCTCGTTTTGCTCATCGACTGAGGACGCTGTCATCCAGTTAGCTCTTTTCCCTATCTTCTTACCCGTCCCTCTTATGCTAGCGTTATACACCAAAGTTCGTATAGCTGAGTTAAAGCTGTTTCCTTCCACGGCTGATCTGATTTCCTGCTCTCCTCTTTCATTGTTACATCAGTATTAGCGCTAAGATCCATTCCGTCATTCTGCCCTTTGGTTTAATTTTACACACGGTACACGGTGTAAAGTAAGGTATTATCCCCATTGTCTGTTCTGATAACAGCACTTGAGCACTGTTCTTTAATCTGAACTCCCATCTGGCCTTTGTGCATATCACATATGCATATTAAAATTAACTTGCTTCTAAATGGGACTCTGAATTTGCTCACATGCATAGCAGATGCAATGGATGTACGTGTGGTCCGAGGTGTAGTTACGTGTGTATATTGTGAGTTGAATGGTATGGTGGATGCCATTCATTAACATTTTTTTTCTGAACCCTTTTTTTTTTAGGTTTTACCATAGGTGTGCAGCAGCTACATCCAGCCTTTATTCAGAGACCCTTTGGGTAAGTGGACACGTTTCTTAACAGTCAGTTTGAAATCAAATTCATGAATCAACTTCCTCATTATTTAAAATGCATGAAAAAGCCTTAGCTGTAAGGAGTGGACAGTTTCAACAGCTGTTGTTGATGTGTGGAGTACTTTATTTCTGGTGAAGATTTCAGAAGTTCTGTGCATTTGTCAGCTTTCATATAATTCCCAAAGATCCTCCTTTATCCTCAGTAAATCTTAGCCATAATAAGCCCACTGCATTGCCCTCTTCTTTGCCAGCTACAAGAATTCACAAGAATTCAAATAAATGGAAAATAGTTTCTCTATTGCAGTACTTAAGGTGTCAAAACAATTAAGCAAATTCTGTTCTCATGTTTCTCAAATAAGATCTTCTGCTTCCTCTGCGCCGTTTCCCACATAATAATGCTTAGGGTACAGTTTTATCCTAGAAAACAAATTGCATTGGAAACAAAGTCTGTTACTTAATGAAAATAACATTAGGTCAAAAATTGATTTTGGACAGATGTTATACAAGGCTTGAATAGTCTGCAAAAGTGGGCTTTTGTCTGCCGTTTTCAATAGCTTATACCATCCCTACTCGGTTAGAAAAGTCCTCTTTTTATACATCTAATAGGATCTGGCAGCTGCTCGGGAAAAGACAAGTGTGCTTCACGAGAACAATAGTGACTGTCATACTGCCTTCATTTAACTGTTTAATGATTGATGCAGTTCTTTTTTTTACACCATTTCAGAAAGTGAATATTGATAGGGTTTTTTATTATTATTTTCTAAGAGCATTAAGAAAGTAGGTGCATTTTTTAAAGCTTTTGAGAACTGCTCTGTTGTGGTTTTTATGTGACTAATATAAATAGATGGGATCTTGGCCTTTGTCAACAGAAATATTTCATCCATTCCCTGTTCTCTGTTCATAGCATTTTCTTTTCTTTTCTTTCTTTTTTTTGGGGGCGGGTGGGGGGAGCAGCTAACAACAAAACAGAAACTTTGCTCCTCTGCCAACTGCCTGGGTAATCTCATTCCAATGAGTTTATGGATGTAAGAGACTGTGTTGCCACAATAGTGCACACCCAGTGTATGTGCGCTGTGTACGGTTCAAACATGCCAGTTTTCCTAAGTGGTTACGGCTCTGTTGGAAAGACTTGAAGAGCATCTGTCATGAAACGAGGAGGGTTTTTTGGTGCAAGAGCCACAATAGTCCAGGTAGACAAGCTGCTGCTCTTCAACAGCTCTTCTCGCATGGGAGCTACAGCAGCTTTTTTAGCCTCAGAGGCAGGCAGCATCTCCGAGATGCAAACACCAGAGGCTTTCCAAATCGCACAAGAGCACACAATAGAAGTTGATGATAAAACCTAGCATGTTACGAGGTTTACCATGCGTGCCAACAGAAAAGAGCAAAATGGTGAAGCGTGTTAAAGCCCTAGTGCTGGCAGGAGCGTCAGCTCGCGCCAGCTCCCCTTGCAGATAATCTGCTCTTCCCGCATGTGCTGTTCCTACCCAGCAGCCACAGCTCTGCAGCTGTGAAAAACGTGGGTTTTCTTTTTGAACAGTTTGCTCTTAGTTTCATGTACAGAGGAGTGTGGGATCAACTGACTAGGTGTTCCTCGTGATCTAGACAGTTACTGTTCCAGTTCTCCGGCATTGGTTCCGTCATTAAACCAGCAGAGCTGCAGTGAGCACATACAGCAGAGAGCACTGTAAATTATTTATCAGTTGCCAAGAGACAGGAACCAGGAGACTGGAGGGAGCGGATTATATATCATTATTTGCAAGCATCGGTAAACACGAATTTCATTGCATTCAGACATTGCTGGAGCAGGATCACTAGAAATGTGGGTTTGGCAAAACGTGGAGCCGTTCAACTGAGCACCGTGGCTGGGGCTGCTCTGTGGCTTCTGAGCAAAGCATCAGGTGCTCAGTCAAGCAGCGGAGCTTGGCTGCCGGTTCCCTCTTTGTCTTGTCAGGAGACCAGCAGAAGTAAGAGCGTGCCAGGCTCTGCTCTTGCATTCCCTTGAAGCCACAATTTCCTTTGCCCTCTGGGGGATTTGAGGGTAGATGAGGAGTTCATCAGGGTCTGTCTGACCTTGGAAGCGTGACCAACCTGCTGTTGCCCATTTGCTGTGCACCTTGTGGGGCGGATCCTGAGCTTCCCCAAATAAAGGTCTCTGGCTTGTCTGCGTTGCCACACGTAAGACGTCGCAGGGCTCTCCCTCCCGCAGTTTCTCTCTCTGCAAAGCATTTGCATCCAGGCACTGGCACGCAGTTTCTGAAAGACCATTGTTATGGGGCACGGGGTGCTAGGTGTGCAAGCGGGACTTGGCAAGGAAGGAATGAATGAACAACCTGCGAACTGCTAGGCAGTTAAGGAAGAGAAGACCAGCCAGTCACATTTGAGCTACAAAGCCACAAAATGCAAGTTTTGGTGAAACTTAAAATGAATGGAAACTATGAAAATTACCCAAACATTAGTGAAGATTATTTATAAACTGAAGGCTTCCCCCCAGCCCCAGGGACCCAAATGCAGCTGTAAATATTGCCTGGGGTATGCGGAACAGAAAGAGAAACCATGAAGAGCCTCTCTCCTTCCTCCTGCTGTCCTGGCAGGGGAGGCACATGCACGGCAGACAGCACGGAGTCGGTAGTAAATCCTGTTTTGAAAAGCAGTCTCTAGGCTGTCGTAACCGGAGATCTTAACAGTAATGCAAGGCGAAGGATGTGTCTGTGTCAGGGTGACTCGGAGATCTGGCTTCTGGGTTTAGGGAAGCAACATCAGGCCTGGGGGCTCAGTCTGTAGCTTACAGGTTGCGCTTTGCTTGGAGGCAGGTGGGAATGCCACAGCATTTGCCTGCAGTTGCTGACTGGCATAGCGTTGTATTTATGAGACTAGAGGAGGGAGAGACTCTGCAAATGGAGCTGTCTGTTACTGCAGCAGTGTCCCGTAAAGAAGTTTGGAGAAACATCAAACTTCTTGCAAGCTGCGAGGAGCACCTATGTAGACCACTTGGCCAGGAGTACGCGGTGGTGCCGCAGAGCTGCTTTGCGCCCCCCTCGTGGTCCTCTCTTCTGAGCCCCTGGCACCCAAAGCAGGCATGAGCTCAGGCAGGGAACGGGGGATTCCCTGATTCTTCTCTCCCCAGCCGTGCTTTCAGCTCTGGATGCAGGCAGTGCATGGCAGATGCATTCCTGTGGCCGTGCCTCAGCGAAGGAGCTATCTGTGTGGGAGATCTACCAGTGGCTGAGTAAGTGACTGAGCTCTTGGAAACATATCGCTGTTCTTGCAGCAGGATCCAGCTCTTTCCATATCTGCACATGGGCTGTCGTTGCTTCTGAGACCCCACCTCCCGTCCTGTAGCTGCTTATTTCAGCCTGTGTTTGGTGTCAGGCAGCACTGGAAATGGTTAAATCTCTCTGAGTTTAACATTTCACGTACTGATGGTGCTGCAGCTAGGAAGTGAAGAAAGTCCCTCTTTGTGTCAGCCCACCCTCCCTTGCAGCTGTTTATCCTTAAAACTTCTCTATTGGGTTAAAAATAAAAGGAAACAAACTTTCATCTTTTCTGTGGTTATGCTTATAGAAAGGCGCATGCTGTCCTTGCTCTGCTCGGTCTCTGTCAGCTGGCATCCCCCGTGCTCCGACTTCCTATTTCACCACTTATCAAAAAGCTGGCTTGCTGCAGGACCCCGGGCTGCTCCGCCGGTCACAAGCGGCTCCCATGGGGATGGCTCACCCGGCACCTGTTGTTTGTCGTGTGCCAATAACATGAAAGCTTTCGGGGGGGGATTTCCTAAGTAACATTCAAATCCATTTTCCAAATGGCTTCAGCTGCTAGTTCTCAGGCATGCTCGCTGCTATTCAGACCGAACGCTTGCCAGTCAGAGAGAGCTTTTTAGTTTTTAAGAATAGACGTGTATTTATAAACAGATCCAACGGCTTTGCAGTTTTTCTTGGACATTTACTTTGAGGTTGCAAGCGCTGGTATTGCACCCGAGGGCTTGGTACTGTTGTTCTGGGTACAGTTTGCTCGCGTCCCACGTCTTGTATCATCCTATAGAACAACGTAAAAGGAAATCACAGGGAGAAGTGCCTTCTCCTCTGTGTGCTTCCACAGGCATCAGTGGATTTGCTCTTTGCCCTCTGCAGAGCAGCGACCCAGGTCCTTTCCCCTGGCTGCAGGGAGCCGGGGAGCAGCAGATGTAAGGTGCTCCCGTTCTGGTGCCGCTTTACTCCTAGTGCGGCAGATCCGTGCACGCGCCTGAATTTTCAGAGCAGTCCAGCCTGTACTTGATCTCGTCTTTCTTTTGCGCAGCTGCTGGCATGCTGGTCCCTAACTTTGGTAGTATTAAACGCATGCCCAGTAATTTGAATGATAAATGTAGCTCTGACCAGCCTGCCTCTGAGCTGGGGACACCAGAGAGGGAACTTAGACAGTTGTGCTGATAATTCGGTGGCAAGGACACTGGGTCACTTCTAAATATGACTTACGTGAAGAACTTGTTCCCCGCAGATGGGAGCAGGCTACATACCAGAGCTAAATATACTCTATGATTGCAAAAGATGAAAAGTCTTGGACTCTCAGAGTTAAAACCAAGTATCCTGTTTCTCAGTCTCCCCATCCTGCAGACAGGACCACGCTGCCCCTGCCCTTTCCCTGTGCGTGTCGGCTCTCCCGTGCCACTGGCACGCACCCCTGGCTGCTCCTGCTTTGCTGGATGGAAGGTGTGGAGAGGGGTGCCTCGGGTCCTCTAGATCAGCAGAGGCACGGCTGGCAGTAGAAATCCCTGAAATTCTTAAAATTGAATTTCTTTCTTGGCTGAGAAACCACTTATTTTATCAGTAATCCATTCCTGATAAAACCTATTTCACTATTCTTCCGTGGTTAAAGCATTCTGCTTCAAAATACCTCATATATCCAAGAAATAGTTTTTGGTGAATCAGATGTATTGATGATTTTAATTAAAAATCAGTGGAAGGAATCATGTGTAAAGAAAAAGTCTGTTAAAAAAATTGAGTCAGATAAAACTAGACAACTTTATGCATGTGTTATACCAAAACTTGTCAGGTACTTGGGAAGTTTTTAAAGGTGTTTCTGCAGCCTTTGGTTTCCTCCAAATTGCAGAAGGAAATGGGGAAGCTTAGTTAAAGGTGAAATTCCTGGGAATTAATCTCTGAAAGCCTCTTGTTTTCCTCCTGCATGGGCAGGATGAATCTAGCGTCCTCCTGGGATTCTCACGTGGATGCTGAAGGACTCAGGCTGCTGCGGTGTATCGGTGTGAGACACTTTCCGTTTTGTCTGGCAGTCTATGTCTGTTTTGGCTGTGCTGATAACTGGAAAGGGGAGGGCTTTTTACCTCTCTGGATAGCTGACTAGTTGCGGGTAAACTTCCATGTGGCTTTTTCCTTGGTGCCAGATGGCTCTTGTTTCAGGCAGATGTTATCTCCAGCTCTGCTACCTGAGCGTTTTTCAGCATGCTTCTCCAGCCTATTTTTGGTCTGGCCCAACATGCCTTTGTTTGGGATTATTATTATTTTATTTCCTTTTTTTTTTTTTTTCCCTTTGGGTGTGGGGGAGCAAGAAGCAGAGGATAAAGCTGTAAATTGTTGAGCCTGGATAACTGGTGGCCAGTTCAGGATGTTGATCTCAGGCTCTTGGTTGAATTAAGAAAAAAGTTTAGATCTTTGAGGAGATGCACTCTCATCTTTGATAGGCAACCTCTTTTTTTTTTTTTTCTTTTCCACACCTCTACACTGGCTGTGCTTCTTGGGGGAAGGTGTAGGTGGCATTTCCTTTTATTTGTTTCTGTGGGATCCACCTCCATTAGTTTGTTGCGTCATGAAGTCGAGCTATGCTCACACTGCGAAGCGATGGCATTGCTGGGCTGCGTTAGATTCGCAGCTACCGCAGTGCTTCCTGTTCCCTACGTTTTTTCTCTCCTGCCAAAATGAAATTAGATTGAAATCATGGATAGCTCGTGTACTCTAAGTTGGCATTTGTATTTCTCAGGCAATGATTTTTGTAGGCTCAGCAACTGGTAGAAGTTACCGTTGAATCCTCTTACATACCCATGTTTTCTCTTGTACTGACTCCAACCTGGGACAAGCTGTCATGGCAGGTTGTTCCTTGGTCATTGTCCCCCCGTATATTGAAGTCCTTGGCCCAGCAGGGAAGCAGGAAACCCAGTCATGTACCATGTACCTGCTTGCCCGGACTGCTGTGTAAATCTTCCCAAAGGGCAAGAGGAGGAAGAGCAGAAGACAGACAGGCAAATTAGTTACAAGATGAGCAGAAATTTGTGTTTGTTTTTTTTTTTTTGATGTTATTTTGTGTTTGTGTCATAATATAGTAGGCGAGCATAAATACTGGACCACAGAGCTGCAGGGTTCATCCTTGTCCTTTTTCAAGCTGGCTGAGGTAGCTGGCTGATGAGGCAGAACCCATTGACATTTCAATGCATGCTTTAATCAGCTTTAATAGGGACATTTCAGGATTCAGAGGTTTG
Organism: Anser cygnoides; assembly: GCF_040182565.1. NCBI lineage: Eukaryota > Metazoa > Chordata > Aves > Anseriformes > Anatidae > Anser > Anser cygnoides. The sequence continues at coordinate 6,057,175 of NC_089888.1, read as the reverse complement.
TCATGTCAGTGGATGAAGCCCAGCCCCCGTCAGTAACTGCTGATGGATTGTGGACTGGTCGGCGCAGAATGAATGCCCTGGTGTGCACTGCGCTGTGTTTATTCACACGTTGGTGAATAAACGCCGCAGGGGCCCCTCCGAGCAGGAGTCCTTGTTGGCAGACACGGCCTGACCTGGCCACTGCATCGTGCTTGGATTTGAGACCAGGACTTGAGTTTCTCTTGTCTCTACAGCCTGCCGTTGTGGCTGTAGGCATTGCCCAACTGCCCACGCTCCACCCAGGCTTGAAGTGCCCAGGCAGCTCCTCGAGGGCTTGGGGTTGTCCTTCGGGAATGATGTTCCTGGGGCACGAGCTGTGGCAGGATGCGGCTGTGTCTGCACATCACTGACACCGAGGTGGAGTTGCAGCACTGGTAGTGGAAGCGTAGAGCTCCTGGCGTGCTGCTGCTCTCCGTGGCGGTGCTGGGGTATTTCCCAGAGCAACTTCTGTCTGAGGCACTTACACTCCTGACCCCGCTTCAGAATACCTCTCTGCAAACCCGTCACCCCGGCTGCGGTTGGAGGTGTCACTTCACCACAGGCGGTTTTTGTGTTGCTGTCGTGCGCAGCTGTGGCTGTGCTCGGCTCACCCTGCAGTACCGTACCACCCACCAGACGAAGCCCGGCATCGCCTCCCGTGGCATCTTGGCTGGTGCCGTGTGTCCGGAGGGCTCCGACACATCCGTCTGTCCTGCCGTCACGTGTGGTGGCCGTGTGGGTGTCCCTGCAGCAGCTGATGGGTCAGTGCTGGTGGAAACGGAGGCCAAATTCCCGGGGTCAAACGCTGCAGTTTGTGCCTTCGTTGGCAGACACAAAGGGCTCTGTTTCTTTTATTCTTCAGGGAATAAAAGGCTGGTCGTGCTGGTGGCATTTGTGTGCTGATCTCTGTGAGGCTGCCAAGAGCCCTGTGCCCCTCCTCGTTTCCTGAGTGTTTGCGTGGTGCCGTGTCCCTCTTGTCCGAGGACTCCAGTTGTCCCCCACCGCAGCAGAACCAGCTCCTGCCATGGCTGGGGGCCGTTTTCTAATCACGTTGTGTATGGAGGTGAAGTTCTCTTCTGGCTTGCAGGGCCCGCTGTGGGAGCCGGAGGAGGACTGCAGGGAGGGAGGGAAGGCATCTCAAAACAGATGTGACTCATTCTGTAGAAATTCAGATTAGAGCTTGCTGATTTTTTCGAAAAAGACAGCACTCAAAAAGAGCTTTTTTTTTTTTTTTTTTTCTGAAAGATCTTCAGAAATAGTGAAGGAGGGGAAAGTATTTCAAGACCTTCTGTGGATGCTAAACATAGCCAGCAGTAACTTCATCGTACCGCGCTGCTTCTGTTTTCTCGGTAGCTGCAAGTAATCAGTGACCTTACCTTGGGCTGCGTGTTTTGTCTTGGTCGATAAATGAGTTGCCATCTGGCCACTGAATCCAGAAGTCCAAACCGCGTCATATCCCGAGTGCAATTTCTAGCTAAACACCAACAGCCCACGGAGCAGAAGAGCCTCCGCTTTTACACAGGAGCAGCTTCTGGAGTTGCAGCGTGTTTTCAGTGCGGCAAATGGTGGTGTGAGACATGTGCCTGTGCGTGCATCGGGCTGGGGGGTTTTCTGGAAACAGAGTGCAAGAATACTTACTGTCTTCTTAGTTAATGGTGTTTTCTATTCAGAGAGGCATCGAAGCGATGGCATTTTTCCTTCCTGACAAAAAGGTGGTCTAGCATGTTGTGGACTTGCTGTCTTTTTGGAGCAAGTCATGCAGACTACAGTGGGGGACCCATACGCAGAAGATCAGAACCGACGTGCAGGGTCCCTGGGTGCACGCTCCCGCAGGGTGATGCTCAGGCTGTGCTCCCGTGAGGCTGTCAGCCCAGCCTCCGCAGTAGCACTGCTCGTTTCACAGCCGAGGGCTCGATGACGGAGCGCAGGGAGCGTGGGGTCGGGCTGTGCCCAGCTCCTGGGCTGAGGCCCCTGCAGCTGCGGCCCGGCGCGAGACGCTGCGCCCGAGGTCGGAGCCTGGGCGTGAGCTCTTGTTCTGATTCAGCCGCGCCGGCCTTAACTTGGATCAGAGCTACGACAAAAATGATTCAGTGAATTTCTGTCCCCTCATTTCGTTCATGTTAGTCACAGGGTGATATCGGGTGCCGTGTATTTATGGACTGAAGGGCTGTGAGCTCCCTCCCTGTGCGCTGCGCCGGGGCGGCTCTGGCCTCTGGAGGTGGCCTTACAATTAATATTTGTGCGTGCCATCCATCCTGCCCCCTCCCTGGTGCTGCTCCTCTGGGCAGCCTCGTTTCATCCGAGGATGCTGATTTCAGAGGCAGAGTTGCTGTGAGGGGGGAGGATAGCAGTCATTCTCTCATAATGCAAATTGCCTTAAAAAAAAAAAAAAAGTGTGAGTAGGAAAACAAGAGAAAACCCAGTTCAGATGCACGCTGGTTCACGGGAAGCCTTTCTCCTGCCCAAAGAGCAGGTTAAATCTAGCATCCAGTGCTGGGCGGGGAGCAAATGGGAACAGCCCCACAGCTGCTGGACAGGGGCAGCAACCCCAGGTGTGCCCTAGGATGCTGCGGGTACTGGCTGAGATATGTGGGGCAGGCACTTGGGCAGGACGAGGGAGGTCAGTGACGGGTCCAGGAGAAGCTTCCAGCTCCTGGCTGGGTCTTCCCGCGGCCAGGCAGCGCTGCGCATCCTCTCGTGCTCCTGACGGGGATCAGATGGGCGAGTGGGCAGCGGATCCTTCCCCGAGCAGCTGAGCTCCGCTCCGCGAAGCACTTCAGGCACGTACAAGCCTGCGGCTTGTGAAAAGCCTGTGGGAGGCTTTTAAAAGTGGTCGTGTTTGGAAATGTGCTGTCGCACGCATCCACACAAAAATCCCCAAAATGTTTGAATCTGCATAAGCACCGTGCGGAGTTTCACCTTGGCTTTTTGTTCACCAAAATAAGGGGGTTTGGGGGCTCTCTGGAGGATGGCTTTTGGTTACTGCAGTTGGGCAAGCAGCCGGCCGGAGAGCCCATGCCCACAGCAGGCGCTTTTGGTGCCTGTGGCTCTGCCCTTCAGTGGTTGCCAGCCACCGCCTCTGCAAGCCCCAGGGCGGTCAGGGCCCCGCACCACGGAGCTCCCGGTGCAGGGCAGCCGCTGTGTGCATGCCCTGGAGCTGCACCAGCGCTCACCCCTCCTGTCTGGGCCACGGACCGTGGCAGTTTGGGTGGGCAGACCTGAACCTGCAGCTCTTGCTCTTAACTTCAGGCCTGAATTCCCCTGGGCCCTTTGGAAAACACACCCTTCCATTTTGCTGTTTAAAAAAGAAAAGTTAGCATTTCCTATCAATAAGTGGGCGATCTGACCTTAATCAACCTCAGGATGCTTCAATTTTAATCCCCAGTGGCGTGGTTTGGTTCCTCTTAGCAGCACCCCTGGGGCAGGTGCAGAAAGGCAGCGCTGGAGGCACCGGCCGCAAGAGCTGGGATGCTTGAGCCTTACTGGGGGAAAGAAAGCCAGAACTAATACCTCGTGTTTTACAACAAACACCCTGTAGCATTGCCCTAAACATCCCGTGTTATGGAAACACCAGCCCCAATGTGTGGTGACTGATAACAGCGGGGAAGGCCCTCCCCTGTTCCCGGCAACGGGACGTGGGGAGGAGCGGCTGGGACGGGGAGGGGGAAGCGTGGAGCTGGAGGCCGGTGGGGACAGGCCGGGCACACCAGGGGTGGAACGGGATGGTGAGCGGTGTCTGTGTGCTGTGGTCACCTGGGGAGGGGTTCTGGGGTCCGGCAGCCTGGGTAGCAGCAGATATCTGACGCGGGGGGAGCACCATGGGGAGCGGAGGAGTGGAGAGCAGGGCGTGTGGCCACCCTCTCCATCCCTGCTTCGCCTTGTGCTGCTTCCACCCCGGGCTCTAGGGGAGTCCTGCCTCCCCTCCCGCCCCCAGCAGCACCCCTCGCTGGGGCAGCACCGTCCTGCGGCCGGCGCACGTGAATTCGGGGCGGGAGGAGGGCACATATTCTGGAGGTTGCAGACCCCTCGCTGACCCCTCTCCCTTTGCCTCCACAGACTCACGCCTCACTATGTTTACCCCCAAGCTATCATTCAGCCCAGCGTGGTGATCCCTACCCCCGTGCAGTCCATCACGTCTCCCTACATCGACTACACCGCCGCCAGCCAAGCCTATTCCCAGTACACCACAGCTGCCTACGACCAGTACCCCTACGCTGCCTCCCCCGCCGCCAGCTTTGTGGGATACGGCTACACGGGCGCGGTCCAGCCCCCCCTCACCGCCAGCAACCCGGCGGCGCCCGCCACCGCCTTCGTGCAGTACCAGCCCCAGCAGCTGCAGCCTGACCGCATGCAGTGAGCGCCCTGCCCGCGCCGCTGCCGCCTGGGACAATCTTTTGCGACGGAAGGAGAACGACTAGGACAACGAAAGCAACAGCAAAAAAAAAAAAAAAATAAAAAACAACACAAAATAAACAAAAAAAAAAAAAGGAAAAAAAAATCACCCTGACCCTTTATCCCGTTTATTTAGGTGCATATCAATACCTAAGCTATTTATAGTGTTAAGGGCAAACCCAAACCCTTGCAGTCTGACTGTGCTCATGAAAAAGGACTTTGGGTAAGTTTTTTTTGGATCTGGACAGATATTGTCTTGAAGATGTTCTTAAAGTGACTGAAATGTTTCACAGGAAAACTACAGATTCTTGCACACATCACAGTCTGCTTCCATCGCCTGTGGTCTTCTTTCCAGCCCCCAGCCCGTTTGCCCCGCCAGCCCTCCCTCCTCATCAAACCTGCAATCTTGTTATTTACTGTTGAGGTACAGAGGTACTCGGAGAACATGGAGAAAAGCAATCTTATTTTTTGGTTGTACAAAAACTTTGTAATACTCAGAGATGCCTTACAGAAAAAAAGAAAAAGAAAAACTATTTTTTAATATTTATTGCGATTTTATTCGCATGAGCTGTGAATTGCAGACAGAAGAATAGTAGTAAGTAAGTATCTGCCTTGTTTAATTCTCATTTTACTAAATTATTGTATGTAGGTAAAAGTTCCTAAGTAATTGCTGAATCACTTCAACATGCAAAAGGGAATATTGGCTTGAAGGACAGCAGAATATTCCTTTAGTCAACGCACTGTACTATTTTCTTATTGTAATTGTTACTCTGTTAAGATTATCTCAAATTTAGGTATATTTTTAAAATGCAAAAAAACAACAACCAAGAATACCGAACATTTTGTCTACTTTGGTAGATTTTTTTGTTACAATGCTGCAAACTATGGAGACATTTACAGTATTTATGTAAAGGAGATTTGGGGCTGTTGGCCAGCAAAGCTTAGGGGAATATCATGAGTGGAGCAAAAGGAAAAAAGGTGTTAAGTCATTGAACAAATGGGTAAACGGAACCTTTTTATGCCTATAATGCAACAGCCAAATAAAGGAAGAGAAAAGACAATGTAAGTTAAGTGCATTTCTACAAAGAACAGCAATAAACTATTTTAACTTTTAAAAGGATCGGATACTGTATGGTACCATGTTTGCGTGGCTGGAGTGCAGGGGGGAGTAGCAAAGCGACCTGATGCAGCTGCGCTGGCCTTGGCCCATGAACGTGTCAGGGGGCTGGGGGACACGTCCCACGCGCTGTTGGTGGCTCTGCATCTCCTGAGTCACCGGTGGCTCTGGCACTGGGGGCTTTTGAGCTCCTGGAGCACCGTGCTGGAGCCACACGGACCCTGGTGCTAGCACCCAGCCTGCGTGGAGCAGAGCGGGTAAAGTGCTGCCGTCCTGATGCAGCAGTGCCCGCACCTCGTGCAGCCTTTCACTTCTGTTACTTGCTCAGAGGAAGGTTTTATTTTATTTTTTTTCCAAAACGGAGTCCATCCAGCGTTTGGAGGTCTGCCCAAGCCCTCTCTCGGTTAACGTCGGGTCGCTGAGGTTCCCTCGGGGCGGGCAGGGCCTGGTCAGGCTGCGGGCAGCGCCGGGCCTGCTGCAGGCACCCGCACTCCCTGAGCATTGCTCCTGTGGCCACGTGTGACTTTACCTCACCATCCTGCTTTAGAGATTTGATTTTCGGATTTTGACTTCCAATATCTGTTTTTAAAAGTAAATAAAACAATTCTATTTGAACGTGCCGGTGATCTATTTCATCTCTGCAAAGGTTACGGCAGAATCGGTGCCAAGACGTCTCTGTCTTTGGCACCAGCCTGTGTTACCGCTCAGGGGATGATGCCTGAAGCCAGCACGGGGGAAGAGGGTGCCATGGGATGGAAGCAGAGGCAGCACGGTTCTGTGTCTGATCAACTGCCCTGGCGGAGCTGGAGGCACACGGGGGGCATGTCCAACGTCATCAGTAGGCCTCAGAGTAAACAGCCCATCTAGATGAATGGAAACAGCTCATTCCTCCCTGGTTCGTGTTGCATGAGAATGCGGAGCCTGATGGTGCTCTGTTAGCCCTGCCCGGGGTTTTACTTGGAGCCACGCGGGTGACATTTATTTCCTTTTTAAGTAATTGCTTTCTGTGTAGGGCTGCGGGACTGCCAAAGGAGTAAGAGCCGAGCCGCATCCAGCCCGGCTGGCGGGAGAGGGGCCTGGCCTGAGCAGCCGCTGGCTTTGAAGTCCTGTGGGGTGGGGATTGCTCAGCAATTCTTCTTTCTCCCTGTCACGGGTGGTTCGGAGGAGGTAGGGGAGGATTTAGGGCTGGTGGCCGTGCTGGGAGCTGCCGGGGAGCACCAACCCCGGCCCCGTGGTGTCCTTGTCCCCGCGCCGCAGCGAGGTCCCGCTGGGCTCCGTGGCCGCCGTCTGCACCTGGGACCCGTTTCTCCCCCAGCCAGCAGGGAGACCGAGGCCTCTCAGAGCCATTTGTTGAAAAAGAAAGCGCCCAGCGCGTTTCGAAGTGAAAAGAGTGATGAGTTTCCATCGAGCTGGCTCTGGTTTCCTGAAAGGTGGCCAAAACTGCCAGAAAGCGAGGGCAAGCAGTGGCGCTGAGAAGCAGCACAGCACGCCTCCCTCCCTCCTTCCCTCCCTCGCCACGCAGCCCGCCAGGGCCGGGCGGGAATCCTGGAGCCCTGCTCCGGGCTCATTTCGAGAAACAACCACATCAGACCAGCAGGCCCAGCCAACCTGCCGGCTTCCTGCCGGCGAAAGCCTGACTGGGAAGTTGTGGCCGGGCTGAATAATAATGAAATCCGCCAGCAAGCTTCCTGGGTGGAAGTGGGAGCGCGATGGCTGCGAGAGCAGGCAGTGCGAGACGCGTGCATTGTCCCCAAAAAGGGCCCAAGCACCTCCTTCACCCAGCGCTGGGGAAGTCAGGAAAGTCCACAGGATTGCTGAGTGCTAGTCTGGGTAGCAGGGCAAAGTGCTTAAATTGCTTTGTAATGGCTTAAAAGTTTTATTTTGTTATTTCATTTTATTTTATTTTATTTTTTTTATTTTATTTTATTTTATTTTATTTTATTTTATTTTATTTTATTTTATTTTATTTTATTTTATTTTATTTTATTTTATTTTATTATTTTATTTTATTTTATTATTTTATTTTATTTTATTTTATTTTATTTTATTTTATTTTATTTTATTTTATTTTATTTTATTTTATTTTATTATATTTTATTTTATATTTTATTCCATTCCATTCCGTTTTGTATTTTACAGATTCACAGATTCACAGATTTCTCTAGGTTGGAAGAGACCTCAAGATCATCGAGTCCAACCTCCGACCTAACACTAAGTACTCCACTAAACCATATCCCTAAGCTCTACATCTAAACGTCTTTTAAAGACCTCCAGGGATGGTGACTCCACCACCTCCCTGGGCAGCCCGTTCCAATGCTTAATAACCCTTTCGGTAAAGAAGTACTTCCTAACATCCAACCTAAAACTCCCCTGTCGCAACTTTAGCCCATTCCCCCTCGTCCTGTCACCAGGCACGTGGGAGAATAGACCAACCCCCACCTCTCTACAGCCTCCTTTCAGGTAACTGTAGAGAGCGATGAGGTCGCCCCTGAGCCTCCTCTTCTCCAGGCTGAACAAGCCCAGCTCCCTCAGCCGCTCCTCGTAAGACTTGTTCTCCAGACCCCTCACCAGCTTGGTCGCCCTTCTCTGGACTCGCTCGAGCACGTCCATGTCCTTCCTGTAGCGAGGGGCCCAAAACTGAACACAGTACTCGAGGTGCGGCCTCACCAGAGCCGAGTACAGGGGCACAATCACTTCCCTCGACCTGCTGGCCACACTGCTTCTTATACAGGCCAGGATGCCGTTGGCCCTCTTGGCCACCTGAGCACACTGCTGGCTCATATTCAGCCGACTATCCACCAATACTCCCAGGTCCTTCTCGGCCAGGCAGCTTTCCAGCCACTCATCTCCCAGCCTGTAGCTCTGCTTGGGGTTGTTGCAGCCCAGGTGCAGGACCCGGCACTTGGCCTTGTTGAACTTCATGCAGTTGACCTCAGCCCATCGCTCCAGCCTATCCAGATCCTCCTGCAGAGCCTTCCTGCCCTCGAGCAGATCGACACACGTACTTAGCTTGGTGTCATCTGCAAACTTACTGAGGGTGCACTGGACGCCCTCATCCAGATCATCGATAAAGATATTAAAGAGGACCGGCCCCAGTACCGAGCCCTGGGGGACTCCACTAGTGACCGGCCTCCAACCAGATTTGACTCCATTCACCACAACTCTCTGGGCCCGGCCATCCAGCCAGTTTCTAACCCAGCGAAGCGTACGCCAGTCCAAGCCACGAGCAGCCAGTTTCTTGAGGAGAATTTTATTTTATTTTACTTTATTTCATTTCATTTCATTGTGCCGGTATGAAGCACGAAAAGCTCTACTCCTTGTGGCCAGGGGGGGCACAGGGCGGGAGCTGGGGCACTGCTGTAGGAGCTTTGGTGTGGCAAAGCGTGGCCGGAGGGATGCAGGAAGAGTGTCAAGGACGTTTTTTTTTTTTTTTGGAGGGGGATGGTTTTGAGGGGGGTGGTTTTGGCAGGGCAGCCCCAGCAGCACCATCTGTGGGGCACAGGTGTCCCAGGGCTGGGTCCGGTCATTTGCAAGCCAAATTCACGTTTTCCCTAGGACCCAGCACATCGGGGCTGCCCAGGTGAGCTGTGAGCGGTGTGAGCCGGAGCACATCATCACCATAAATACCAGCACCAAAGCCTGGGACGAGCCTGGCATCAGCTCCCATCCCGCCCCACAGCAACACACAGGGACAGCCCTGGGTGCCCTGGGACAGGTGGGGAGTCCCCCAGCTTCGCATGGGACAGTGGCATCCCCAGGGGAACAGGGCACCGCAGCACTGCCCACCCTCAGTCCCATTCCTCAGGCAAAGCCAAAACTTCACGGCTGAGAGGGAAAGGCCGAGCCCAGGATTTATTCGCGCAGTAACTGGGCCGCTGGTGGCACTTGCCCTTTAAATTAAAGTTCACAGCAAAACAGTTTTGCCCCCTTGCACCCAGGGAATGCTAACAGCATCCTTTTCTTTCTTTCCCGCTTCTGGCTGAAACTTGTTTTTCCCTCATTTGTGCCTCTCTGAATCCTGCCAGCGTAGAGATTCCCTTGTTCAGAGAGAAAAAAAAAAAAAAAAGGAAAGAGAGAAAAAAAAAAAAAGAAAGAAAGAAAGAGAAAAACTTAAGCCTGGGATTAAAAAACCCACCACTAAAATAGTTTGAATAACAAAGTCAACTGCCTGCAGCAGGGACCCGCGGCATGCCGGTCACGTATCGCCGGCCAGGGCCGATCATGTGCTGCACGAGATAGTTCCTGGAAAAGCTTCTGCTCAGCCTGATAGACCTGCGGGCTGCTGATACCGCCGGGCCCCTGCAAACGGCCAGGCTGGTGCGGGAAACATCCTAAAATTATGGGGGAGTGTGGGGGGAGCACTCACAGCTTCCACTTGGTGGCCCAGAACTTGGTTCTGCTCCTGAGCTGGGCAGTGACCGCTGCGGGGGAGACCTGGCCGGGAAGGTGAGGGCTCCTGAGGATTTTTTTTTTAATGTTTTATGGTTTTTTTTTTTAATGTTTTTATGTTTTCCCCACCCCACACACACACTACATTTTGTATGGTTTTAGCTCCATCAGTAATCCCCGAAGCAGGACCTTGCACAGGATAACAGCAGACCTGCAAAGCCCCGCGATGCAGAGCCGCTGGTGGCGTTACTGGGGGTCTGACACCCACAAACCGGGGGGGGCAGCAGGGCACGGCGGCACGGCGAGGGGGCGATGGCTCAGATAAGGCCGGGCAGGGTGGGAGGGCAAGTGCAGGCTCAGATTTATCAACTGCGGGGCGTGCTCGGGAGCCTGGCGGTGCTGGGGCTGGAGGCCCGTGGTGGAGAGGTCGGAGGGGGAGACCTCACAGACGGAGGGGTCGCAGTCCTCGGCCTCGAAACCCGGGGCCAGGATGGAGTGAGGTGCTGGTGTTGGGCTGCAGAGGGACTCAGGGCTTACACGCCTTCCTCTAGCGATCCCAAAATACATGTGCACGAGTGTATTTATTTATTTGTGCATATATTAAAATTCCTACATATAATTTGAAAATATAATTATATACAGATAAGTTTAAACACATATATATAGTTTATATACAAAAATCCTTATGCATACACACAAAGTAAATACTTTTCCTCCATCCTGCGGCCGCCGTCAATCCGCAGCCTCGGCATTAAGCCGTGGGTTTGTGGGCTCCAGCGGGGCCGTGCCAGCGGCCGTCCCCCATGTCCTGGTCCCCGTGCATGTCCTGCAGCTGCCGCCCCGTGTCGGCACCCCCGGCACCATACCCGTGTGTCCCAGCCGTGAGGTGCCACGAGTGCGTGTAGAAATTGTGCGTGGGCACCACTGGAGCTGTTGGCCACTTTTATTAGGGGGCCTTGCAGCATCTTGCAGGAGCCAGCCAGCTTCCAACAGCAACCAGATGAAGGAGCTCAAGGGGGGCATAATCTGGAGGCGGGATGGGCGAGGGGGCCTCAAATCCCTCGTTCTGCAGCAGCTTGGCAGCCGGCTCACTCGCTCGCATCGACTCGATGAGCCCCCAAGTCCCAGCAGCAGGTTTTTAGGCGCATTCAGCCATGCAAAGCCAGGGAGCGTGGCCTATTGCACAGCGGCGAGGAACACGCCTCGCTTTGAAAATAGCGCCGAGCATCTTAATACATGTTTAACACGCAGACGATCTTTTAAACCCGGACTAAGCATGCCCGAGTGGTTCCCGTTTAATCTCTCCCTCTAGATAAACACCGGGGGGGCAGCGTGCGCCGGCAGATACAGCCGTCCATTTGCCTTCCTGAGTAACGTCAGCTGGTCGTGTTTACTTTAGCTTCTTCCATGGGAGCACATTAAGTAAAGCCTGAGCTCTGCAAAATGAAAGTGAAATGAAATAAATGCATGGTGCCATTAGTTTGCTGTGATCGGGCTTTAAAATTAGCAGATTTTCAGATGTAAACATGTAGAATGAACCCTGAGGGGGAAAAAAAAAAAAAAAAAGCCTCCAAAAACCACATCCTACCTTATTTTCAGCACTGTATGCTGCTATTTATTTCATGCCATTTTAGTAAGGTAAACTAATTCAGTTTCCTGTTTCCAGTTAATTTTATACGTGCATATATACATTAGTTATGTATTTATATCATAGATAAAAGTCTGATTAGAAGCATATGTGTATGAACATACACATTTTCTATCAATAGCTGTGTATTCCTATACAAATAGCAATATATATGTAGATATGAGTGGATATACACTACATATACACACTATATAATGGCTATATGCTCATATATATATAGTGTATATATATATGTATGTATATATATGTGAGTGTATATATACATATATGTAAATATATATGTGTGGGGAGGGGGGGGATACATATAACTGCCTTATTTCAGCTGCTTTTAAAGCTTTTGTTTCCTACATCCTGACTGCTGAAGATGCCAGATGAAGCGCAGCTTAGCAGAAGGTTTAGGAGGAGCACACACCAGCAGCCATACGATGTAACCCGTTTAATGGCAGCTCACCGGTGTCAGGGTGCTCGCGCACTGCAGCTCGCGCTCCCTGCCGTGAGCTGGGGATTTTTTTTTCCCTTTCCATGGTCTCTATTTGCTGAGCCCGCACTAAAGCTCATGAGCATTTCTTTGTAGCTGCCTGCTGAAGTGCCAGACATGGCTGCTGCGCACACTGTCCTGATGGCAGGAGGAGGCTGGGGGTTGACCTGCTGGGACAGACGGATGGATGGACGCGCACAGGAGCTGGGCCCAGGGTCAGAAAGCACAGAGCTCTGCGCACAGCTGGTGGGCTTTCTGTGGGAGCAAGGTCCTCGCAGTCAGCCCAGGGAAGACCCTAGAGTCCCTGCTCCCTGTTTCAGGCACACAAACACACGGTTTCCCCTCCCCATCCCCATCTGACACCGCTGGATCCAAACACACAAGGCAGGGCTCCAGCGAGCCCTCAGCCCCAGCTCCTGCAGGCATCTGCAACACGTCCTGCTCGCTGCAGGTCTATGCACTGAGAGGCTTTAAAAAAGAAAAATCCAACCAGCAAAGCCCACCCCGAGCCACGACGGCCCAAAGGCTGCAGCAAGGCGACCTGAGGCTTACTCATTTCTCCAGGGAGCAGGACTGAGAGCGGGGCCCTGGGGCTGTGGGGCCGTGGGCCGATAAGGAGCAGCTCCCTAATCTCCAGCCCCAGCAGCCGAGCGGGTTACGGCGATAAGGCACATCCACCCCGCGGCCGGGGGTGCACGCTGGGGGCTCTGCATGGGTGCTTGCACCTTGCAGGGGGTGGGATGCAGCGTCCCCCCCCCCCAGCCCCGCAGCCCCTGCTGTCCCCAGTGGGATGCAGCAGGGTCAGGGCACAGTGCACAGCCGGTGGCTGCCGTCGGGGTGGGCATGGGCAGCCCTGCTTCTAATGGGGGTGTAAAAGCCAAAATCACACTGTTTGGTTAGCCTTGCCAAAATAATTCTTAATTTCCCAGGTGGCTGCCAGGGAAATAGCCAAAACCAACTGTGGATGTCGTGCACCCCAGACGGGGCACAGGGACCTGCAGACCCTGCTGGGGGATGTACAGAAACCAAGGTGGCTGTGCCAGCACTCGGGCAGTGCCCACAGCATTTAAAAAAGTGCCTTCTTCTGTGTCCGGGTGCTGGAGGCTTCCCAAAGACTTCGCTGTGGATCTGTGCTGCTGCTGCTGCTGTGAGAGAAAACACCCTGAGCAGAGCCCACGGTGGGGCTGGGCACCAAAGCCATCACGGGAGGAGGGAAGGACTGACATGTGTGTGGTAATCCTGTGGGTAGGGCCCTGATGGGCACCGTGACATGGTTATGGGGACTCTTTAGTGACCAGTACCCGGGTTTCCCTGGGCACTAGAGGTAGAGTAAATCATACATGTTCGTCTAGGCCCAACAGCGCATTTTCTTTGGCCTGGCAGCAAAGCACAGCCCCGTGGGACTGAGGAGCATCCCAGTTTGATGTGCTGTGATGTGTAGATGGGTAATGGGTAAAGAGGATAAAATCAGGCTAAATCAGTGTTTTTTTAACAGTTTGCAAACATTTGCATTAACCTCAGAGAAGCAGGAGTGCAGAGAGGACTGTGTGCGACCAGCGGTGCAGCTGGGCAGTGTCAGGGTGCTGAGACCAAAGAGCTCATGCTCCCATCCTTCAGGGCCTGGCTGGCGTTTTGGCCCAGGGACCTGCACTTTCCGTGTGCCTTTGGTGGGCACCAGCTGGGCTCACTGCATCAGGCCCGTGCCTGTTTGTGCCCAGCCCCTGGCAGGGCCCCAGGAGGCAGCAGCAGCACCAAACGCTGCAGTGCTGCCGGCTCTGCTCCACCTCTCCCCAGCTCCTGGGATAAATTCACCAGCCCCCGTGTGCCAGCCACACAGATGATAAGCTCAACTCCAAAGCACATTTTTGTCAGAGGGCAGCAAGATAACATCTTAAAATAGCTCTGCGTGACATTTGACAGGGGCTGTGCCGCTGCCCTCGCCGCAGGCTGCCTTCCCCCTCCTCCCACTCCAGCCTTGGGCAGGAGCATCCCCGTGGGAAGGCTCGCTTCCTAAAAACTGAAGCAGCCCGCGTGCTGCTGGGGAGGCAGAGCTGCCTGTGAGGCAGCACCCTGTGCTCTCCCAGTGGCACAGCACCGAGCACGGCGCTGCATGGCGAAGCAAAGCCCTGCCTCCATTTCCCGGTGTCCCCGCACCAGCAGTGCCCTGCTGCCAGCATCTTGGCCCCTGTGCTGCCCCTCTTCCTTGGCTCGGGCCGAGCGTCTCCTGGCCAAGTCCCCGGCGAGGGAACAAAGCGGAGAGCCCCGGCGAAGTGCAGGGAGCTGGGGGAGGCGCAGCTCCCCGCACAGCTCGTCTCCAGCTCTGGAAAACAACGCTGCTGCTGAAAATAAACGTTAAATATTCCCTTAAATATTCCCCTCGCTGCTGTCGCCTCCTTTTTCCTCTCCCTCTGCTCCTGGCACTGCTCGGGGAGGTTGTGTCGCACTTTGCTGGGGTGCCACAGTGGCTCTGTGACACTGGGTGCCACAGAGAAGAGCGAGGAGGCGATGCCAGCGTCCCCTCTTGGAGAGCCCAGCCCCAGGCACACGGCACTGCGAGCACCCGACCTTAACCCCCTGACGGCGCGGTGCGTGGCGCTGCTCCCTGGGCTCGGGGCAGCACGGGCAAGTGAAAGCACTGCAGGAGTTCAGCCTTCCACGGTGGGTTTTAGGCGCACGATCCAGCTCTCTCCAATTTTGCTTTTATTTCTGAGCAGCTCTTAGCATGCCATACTTAAAGGCACAGTTTCGATTCATATCTATCTTGAGCTTTTTTTTTTTTTTTTTTTTTTTTACTTTAATGGAAAACAAGATTAAAAAAAGTCTTCAAAGAAAACAAACATTGCAATGCCCAGTCAAATTTTCTCACAATTTTAAAAAAGCCTATGAGAACAACTGCTTTTGCACAGTGAAGAATTTCAGCGGAGAGTTTGCAGCATTGACGTTACACTTAGGAAACGAAGCATTTAATATGGGAAAACTGTGGCCCAATTGCACCCAGCTCACAGCACTGGGCCCTGGTGCCTGTGAGTGACCCTGGGAGCCCGACTGGGCGCTGCTGGCCCTGGAAGGAGCCTTCAGGCTCTTGCCCCATGGTGCAGGTGATGGTGTGGGGCTGTGCCCTGGGCTCCTTGTGTG
This sequence comes from Anser cygnoides, assembly GCF_040182565.1. Lineage (NCBI taxonomy): Eukaryota > Metazoa > Chordata > Aves > Anseriformes > Anatidae > Anser > Anser cygnoides. The sequence goes on along the minus strand of NC_089888.1, from coordinate 6,041,998 downwards.
TGACAGGGACTGTGGCACAGAGTCGAAGCCTTCAGGTGCTCCATGTGCCCCCCCGCCCCCCCCATGCGCTGGGGCAGGGAGCCGAGGCCAGGCAATGTGGTGCAGGGATGCTGTGAGCCATGGCCTGGGGTGCTGAGGGGCCGCCAGAGCTGCATGGCTTCAAACATAGCTCTGCCAGGCTGGCTGGGCTCTGGGGGTGGTTCTGGTTACAGAAGGTTTTCCCCTGTATCCACAGCCTCACTCACCTTCTGCACAAACCCTCACTCACCCTCTGCTGTCAGGGCAGCGTGGAACTGCTCTTCCCAGCAGGAAAGGCTCGGGTGCATCCCCTCCACACCCCTCAACAGTAAGCAAATATTTGCAGTCATTTCCTAGCAGCCGCACAACGCGCACCTGCTCCAGCACGGTGCCGCGGCGGGACAGCCCAGCGCCTCTCTGAGACGCACGGGTGGCTCCTCGGCACGAGCCGGGCTGAGAGCTTGAACTGGAGGGCTGCGAGTGCTCCGCGTCCCAAAGCAGCCGCCCCGTGCCCCTCTTTGCCGCAGGTGGCAGCGGGGATGTGCCTCAGCTGGTCACCCAGGGACAGCCCTGTCCCCACCACAGCCCTCTTGTCCCCAGCACGCTAGGGCAGAGTGGATGCTTAGGTTGTGCGGTCATCGAGACAGAATAAAGCCCGGCTGCCTCAAATGCATTTTTCGAGTTAATTGTTCTCCTTGCATGCGGCTGTGTGTGCCTGGCCCTGCTGCTCTCGCTAGGAAAGTGGAGCGCTGATCATTGTCAGATGGTTCACGCAGAGGTTTCTGTTTTGTTTTGTTTTTACAAGGATCCAAGATGATAGGGGGAGGGAAAGAACTTTTGTCCTCTGCTTAAAATAATTCAAGAGCTTTCCACTGTCTACGCCAGGCTCGAGCAGACATTTGCATAACAAACGAGCTTCTCCTCGCTCTGCGGCCCCAAAAGGCTCCTGTAGCTCCTGAGGAGCAGGCAGGTCCACCTCCACCTCCATCTCCACGTCCCCCTCCACCCACCACCGGCCCCACGACCCCGTCCTGTCCCGCTCACCCCACTGCCAGCAGCGGGGCTCCAGGGAGGGATGCAGAGGGTATGGGTTTTTTGGCACTTCGGCCAGTCAAGATGTAAACTGCCCCTGAAATATCCCAACAGTTTGTTTGGTGACCAACAAATCATTCCAGGCAGCTTTTATTTTGCTATAAAAATGCTACAGGTGGTTTTGTGGAGGTTTCTCCCCGAGGTAAAGCCCAGTGACAGCCGGGGGCCATGCAGGACTCTCCTGTCCCGAGCTGACGTGGCGGCCCCGTGCCCGGCCAGGTTTGCCCCCAGAGATGCACAAGCACGAGGCCGGGCCCGAGAGCCAGCTCAGGGCAGGAGATGTGAGTGAGCCCCTGGGAGTTTCACGGGATTATTTTTGCCCCGGGGCAGGCTCAAACCTTCACCTGTACGAGTCATGCAGCAGTTCTGCTCTTGCTGTTTCAAGTGATTTCATAGCAGAGTGCTGCGATGGTCAGCCGCCGGAGCCCAGGAGAGCCCTGCTGTGCGGAGCCTTGTCACCACAGCTCCTCTGGTGAGGCACAGAGGGGGTCTCTAGGTCTGTGCGAGGTGCCAGGAGAGCTTCCACAGAGCTAGCTGGAGGAACTGGGTGGAAGCACATGCTATCGGAGCCCGAACGCCTCATCAGTTGTATCTGAACATCGTATTCTGATGAAGAGAGGTGGAGAAGCAGGAAGTCCCAGCAATACCGAAACGTTCTTTTTAGACGATGACTGAAAAAGTGTTGCAGTTATTCATTTTGAAATGAGTTTCTATAGGGGGGTAGATTTATTTATTTATTTATTTTAAATTGCGCAACGCTATGGGTACACAATTAATAAAATGAATCCGTAATCAGCCAGAAGCCATCATCCCTCCAGGAACCTTTGCAACAACAGACATCCAGCCATCCTCCACACCAGGTCCTTGCCCTTTCCAGCCAATGCCTTGAAGCATTGCCCAGCACAGCCCAGCACAGCCCAGCACAGCCCACCAGGGCTCCCCCTACATTCGGTGAGGGCCTGGCTGTCACCCCAGGGCCCACGAGGAGGTTTCTCTGCAGTGTGGTGCGTCCCGAGGCACGGTGGTGCCGTGCCGCCCGGAGAGCTCGCTGGGCTCCAGCCTGGCCGTTGGGGAGTCACGCGTGGCTGCCCCTCAGCACTTCTTCATTTTTGCGGGCTGCTGAAATAATGGCTGTTAAACAATGCCAGCACAGAGTGATTTATTTTTCTTGCCAGCCAGCCAGGCCCTCTGTAGTGGACACCCGTTGCAGACATACCCGAGATACCAAGCCAAGGTTATGGCAGAGGTGTGCCATGGGGAAAACACAAAGGTGGGAACAGCACACACAGCTACCTGGTGGGGCTTGCTGCTGTTTCAAGACACGAGACTGAGAAGGAAAAGCACAGTAAAAAAACAAACAAACAAACAAAAACTAACAAACAAACAAACAAACAAAAAAACATTATATACGGGGCATTCCTGGCAAAGCAGGTCACAAGTAGCATTTGCTAGAGTGCATAATTAGGACCCTCTGGGCCATTTTCAAAAATGATTTAAGAGGCTAAATGTCACTGCTGTTGGCAAATGCTGTAGTGGAGGCATTCCCGTTGCTCACAGACTGCCACTGGTGCTGCTGTGTCCTGGTGAAGGTTTCATGCAGCCCTGCCCCGCGGGCTTCCAGCATCACCGGCAGTGTTGGGGCATCGGTGCCCACCTGCAGCCTTGCATAGAACAGCTGAGTCACGCTCAGAAACTAAACGTTGAAAAAAAAAAAACCACAACAGGAATTCACACAGCAAATGCAGGAGAGATGTGCATGGCATCCCCGGGCAGCGTCCTTCCCGCAGGGCCTGGCGCAGGCTGGCCATGAGCCCACATCTCCCCCAGCTTCCCATCGCTCACTCCAGCCACACAGCCCCAGCAGCCACCAGCAGGAATTGGGGCTGATTCTGGGGCTTGCTTTCGTGAATCAGCCCCGATGCTGTGCAGCTCTAATGGTGTTGGGGAGGCTCTGCCCTGGCTTTTGGAGCACCCGCCCGTGGGCTGCAGCCAAAGGGACAGGCAGGGATGGGAAGGAGCTGGAAACGGCTGAGGTCTGCAGGATGAGAGCTCCGGGAGCTGCTGCCTTTGCTGGCTGCTCCGCCATGGCACAGGTCCCAGGCTGCAGGGGCCGAGAAAAGTTTGTCCTGGAGCTAGGGAGCCTGAAGCACTCCCCAGGTGCTTCTGCCTCACCCTGAATTTCTTCTCCCAGGTATTTTGCCCGTCTCATCTGCAAGAATCTGCCTCATCCTGGCTCATCAGGGTGCAAATATCGCCAGACTTCTTGTTTCAGGGCAGCATCTGGAAAGGGTGCGCTGAGATCTGGGGAAGCTGTGGTGAGGGAGACAACCAGAACCCCTGCAGAATATCCCCACAGTCTGGGAGGGACAGTGGGGACTGTGCTGCCCTGGACCTTTGGTTGGAGCTGATATCTCCCCCATGCAGTTCACTGCCTTCTCCACTGCCTCCTTCGTGATTGCCCGGTGCCAGCAGGTACCAAATCCTGCAGCATCAGTATGGCTGCTGCAAAGCCACAGGTACCAGCCAACGTTTAAACGGTCACCAGCTTAAAAGGAAAAAAAAAATAATCACAACAAAAGACCAACAAATAGTTGATTCTGTTCCCAAGCAAATAAAAAAGAGCAGTTTGGGATCGCCACTGGTGTCCCTTTGTTTACTGAATGCAGCAGCAGAATAGGCAAGGAAAGAAAAAATCCCTCCTGATAGCGACAACTTGGTGTGGGTGAAGCAGGCTGGGACATGCCCGAGAAAAGGAGGGTCAGGCTCCGTGTGTATCTGCTGGTGACGGGAAATAAATGTGCCCAAAAGCACTTAAAAAAATAAAAAGGACCAGACCTGATTGCAGCAGTTAGAAGTGATATATTCTTGGCATGGAAACAAAAAGCAAATTCATAGCAGGTTTGGAGCTGATCTTACTGGCTTACATGGGATTTTATACTTAGGTAATTCTATTGTTGGCTGGCGCTACCTGATTTATGCCTGAATAAGGTCCTGATCCTGCAAACATTTACTTATGTATTTTAGCTTTACCTTTGCCCCAGACGCCCTATTAATTTCACTGCAGCAAGGATAGTGCTTGTTTGCAAAGCTGGCGCCTTTGCAGGAAGAAAATCTATGCCATAACGCCTGAAATGAGGAGGAAATTCTGCAGTGAGAAGTGAACTCCCCCAGACTGCGGTCTGCCATCCCCAGACACCCACAAGCTGTGGGTGTGAGTGCAGCTCCCTCTAACCCATAAGCGTGGGGAAGCAGCAGGGGAGCATCCTTAGCAGAAGCCTGCAGCTCCTTTCAGCTCTGTCTGCCTCTACAAATTGAAAATCAGACAGTAGTGTAGCACTAAGTTCACTTTGACAACACCATCTCTCCTGGGCGGACCATCAAAATGAGCTTCTAACCAGGGCAGAAGACACATTTATTTGCTTAGGTCAAGAAGTGCCGTTTATCATGAAAACCACTGCCTTTACTGTATGCCCTCCCCATCAGCAAGGAGGCATGGTAAAAGGGGCTGGCCCAGAGAGGGATTCATCCAGCAACCACCACCCTTTAACAATGCAGTGACTGAGTTTTCTTCAAAGAGAACATGAGAATAAGAACCTGGGAGGGGAGAGGAGGAAGAAAAGCAGAGAGGGCACACGTGGACAGGACAGGACAGCAGCTTCAGCCACCAGCCCAGCAAGATGCCCCCGGCAGAGCCGTTGCTCACATGCCCATCACATGGGAAAGCTCTGCTGCTAAAACCAGTCAAATGAAAAAAATAAAATAAAATAAAGGGGTGAGGGGCTGTGTATCTTGGAGCAGCTGCTTTCCTCACTGCCACTGCCAAACCTTCCCAAGAGCAGGGTTACTCCTCAGCGCAGGGGGGAATTAATTTGCTTTACAATGGAGCCGCCCGGTGTGGGGCCAGCGGCACCGCCTGGGGCCAGCTCCGAGGACGCTTGAGGAGGCTGCAGGTGGGCGCAGAGCAAAACCCCTCGGGTACAGATCCCTGCTGCCTCCCGCTCGAGATGCTCAGCCAAGACGCATCAGTTCCCAGCCCAAACCCTGCGCTAGCTGCCCGGGGCTAGTGCACCACGGGGCACTTCGGTTCCCAGGCACAAGCCATGAGAACCCTTCCTCTCCGGCGTGCCTGGCACAGAGCACAAGCAGCGAGGCACGAGCTGCGTATACTTTTATTTCAGCATCTCTGCAAGCTAACAGCAGACTTTGGCCCAGCTGCACCCTGCTTGAAAAGAGCCACCATGCCTGGCACCGCTGCACTCCGTGAGCCTGGGGCTGGTCTAATTCCAGCCTGGGTCTGAATCAGCAGAATCAGCAGTTCCTTTTGGCTGCTCTGATCCAGGCGTGCTGGCTGCAGGTTGGAAGTGCTGGGAGCGGGGGCATAGAGCTGGACCCCAGCACTTAGGGGTCCTGCACCCCAGCTCAGGTGGGGTTCAGATCCAGGCAGACACAGTGCTGGCAGCCCTGGGGAAGGGGTAGCTGGGGACATGGGCACATCACCTGCTGTGAGCCCCCCCAGGCCTTTTGGACCCCATATTGTGAGACTGCAGCTTGAGGCTGGAGGCTGCTCCCAGGTCCCAGTACACTTCCAGAGCAACTCCTCTGAATTTGGCTCTGCTTCTAATGCAGCAGCCTGCAGAAGTGAATATTGCATCCCTAGGAAGATTTAATTATACATAAAATTAGAAGTCTTAGTTAAAATTTCATACTTCTGGAAGACAGCCGGTTCGTTAGCATCACTTTAATGAGGCACTAACCTCACTGTAATGCTCTTATTAATGCTCGTCACTTATTGAGTGCCAACTGCTTGGCTCCACTCCGACAGGCCGGCTGGTCTGCAAAGTGAATGGTTCAGGGGTCCTTTGATGCAAAATGTGAGCGCATTTACACCACGGCCAGGACAAACGACAGTTGGTGAGATGAGGCAGCCCAAACCTCACCAGATGGTGCCCAGAGCAGGCGATGCAGCGAGGGAGCAGGACCAGGGCAGACAGGGTGGGCGCAGGAGGGAGCAAACGAAGGGAGAAGAGGAGATGCTGGTTGGGGCGGACACAGGAGGGAGAAAATGAAGGGAGAAGAGGAGATGCCGCTTGCACCACCACAGCCAGCACCATTCCTGTGCACTGCAGCAGGGTGAGGATGAGGGCCAGGCCAGTGAGCGATAACAGCGCCTCCAGAACAACTTGCTGGAGGGGTGATGAGAGGGGAAGATGCTGAGTGTTACAGCAACCTTGGAGGCAGGTAGCCAGCAGCTGTGAGCTGCTGCCTGTCCCCCACCTAGTCCAGCTCCTGCTGTGCTTCGAGGTCTGCCCCACAGAGCCGGAACAGTGCGGCATGTTCACCACAGCTGCATCCAGCCTGCATCTCACCAGGGACCTTCTTTGGTCCAACCAGATTCCAAACCCCTAAGGCACCCATGCCCTGAAGTCTCTGCCCCAGTATGACTGCTGTGGGATAAATGGTGCCTTTCAGGTGCCCCTGAAGCTGCTGCGGAGGTGGTTTGCCTGGAGGAGACCCAGGAGAGGCCAGCAGAGGAGGGAGTCCCTCCTCTGGTCCATCTGTGCTGCACTGTCATTGCCCGTGACCCTGCTGGGCCTCAGAAGGGTCCTTGCCCTCCCAGCACCTGCTTGCAGGTAGTGCCCAGGTGCTCTGAGCACCCCTTTCAGCCGTGGCCGTGGACAGAAGGACAAGGATTACTCCGGCAGCTGCTAGGACACGCTGCCCCACACCTCCTGGGAGCTGAGGTGAGCATATGCCATATGTTTCTCCTCCTGTTCCATGAAATGCTCTGAATAGAGGGATTAAAAATTATCCATTGTGGCCTGAAACAACAGAGCCAAGGCACCAGTGCGGGCTGATGTTCCAGCACGGGGCTTAGGGTGGCGGCAGCAAGCAGGTGGCTGCTGCGCCCGCACCTAAAGGTGCCCCACGGGTTGGCTCCGGATTCCCACCACGGATGGCAGCAGCAGTAACAACAGAGACCTCGGCAAAGAAGGATTCAGCTCCATTGATACCATAGTCTGGATTTCTGCAACTGAAATAGAGACTTTTATGTCAGCGCAGTGAACAAAAAGAGGGAAAAGATTATCCAGAGCAAGGGGGGGAAGCCAGCTGGCTGCCTGGGCACGGAGCGATGGGATGGGGCCAGCTGGGTGAAACACAGGGCAGAGGAGGGAAAAACAGGGAGAAAACCCCTTGTCCCGCAGCGCTGTCTACCAGCACTGCAGAGCAAGAACACCAAACTACAAAGTCACTGAACTGGAAAATTCGCAACATTTTTTTCTCCACATAATCTGTCAGATTCAAAGCCAAACATGGAAATTTCACAGGGTGCTGATGTGCTTTTTCCCTGTTAAAGTTTCTCCGAGTTTCTGTGGAAACCGGCCTGGTTCTTGTGAGGAAAAAAAATAATAAAAGAAAAGTAGAAAAAAGAGAGCATATTTTCAAGCAAAAGTAGTTAAGTGCAACTCATAAAGTGAGTGATACAGGTAACTGGGAAAATTATTATTATTATTTTTTTTTTTTGTAAAAATAAGACTGCTCCAATCACCTACATTTATCAAACTAAGGAAGAAAATGGAAGCTAGAGTGAGAGGGAAAGACACAAAATAAAACAAGAATGGCAACTGCCTTGAAACTTTCGTATGGGATTTACAGCGGTGCCTGGAGCCTGCTCACACCAGACAGCTTATTCTTGTCATCAGCACAAGAAAAGCCAGCCTTTTCAGCCCCTGGTCCGCCTGCCTCACCACTGCTCTGCTGTGTTGCAGGTCTGCGTGGGCCCGGCTGCGGCTTGACCCAGCAGCAGTGCAGGCCCATGTAGGCCGCACTGCCAGCCTCAAGCACTGCTTTCTCGTTTCAGTGTCTCTAGCGGCAAAAAAAAACCTGGAAACTTGATATTTTAAATGGGATTTTATTCAGGGCATAGAGCGGAAGCGTGTTGTCTTCGTCAGAAACAGGAAAAGGCATTAAAAGCTCGGTGCAGCTGTAAACAAGATGCACATTGGGAGGGTTCATCACCCTGGCGAGGGTAATCGCTTTCAAGTTAAATCAAGGTAGAAGGGGGAGATTTGGAAGCATCACATCCGTGGCACACTTCCCTGCTTTGTCACATCACACCAAACACTTGATAAAAGCTCCCTTTGAAGAGGAGCCAAGTTGTTCCTTGCTCTACTATAGTGGTATTGTATTGGATTTGCTGAGCCGCGTTTCCAGTTGCGCAAAGAATTTGTAAGAGGCAGAAAAAGAGTAAGCATGTACAGAAAGCGTTGCGGCTCAAAGAAAACAACAAGAGATAGAGCAGTAATTAATTATTGGGCTTTGCTTCTTTATTTTTTATTTTGGCAGTGGGACAAACAGACTACTGTGTTGGTAAAATGTCAGCTCTACATTATGAAAGGGCCTGCCTTCTGTATGTATTTGGTTCTATATCATTAGATATTCAAAAATCACATGCCATGTCCCCAAAATCATGAGATTGGTAAGCAAATCATGAGATTAAAAAACCTAATAGTAACAAAGGGTTGTCTTTTGTCTCTTAGCTTCTTAGCTGCTAGCCTGCCAAGCTAATTTCAATAGAGACTTGGTTAAGGGAAAATAAAAAAGGGAAGGTGAGACTTTCCCATGATTATACCAGAAGTTTAGTTTCCCAGGAAAGCAAATCTGTAATTCATTTGTAATGCGATGAGATCATTTCCATTTGATGAATCCTAAGTTTATATTCAGAAGGCTAAAAAAAAAAAAAAAAAGTAAAAAAATCCAGCATCCAAAAGCAGATCACTTAGCCAATGGGTATCTGGGACGTGTGTATGCCCAACCAGAGCATGCGAAGAACATGCTATTTCCCTTCACAGCTCGGGCAATGTGGTGCTGGTTTCCTTAGCAGCGTTCACACTGCAGTGGGTAGAGGTGTGAAACAAAGATGCTCATGTTGTGGACTGCCAACAGCCTCCTGGGGCTATTCACGGGACCTGTGGCCTGACCCATCAGCCCTTTTTCCCAGGCTGGGTGTAACGCTGTGGTAGGAACAGTCCAGAAGCTTCCCTTAAAAGCCCTGCAGCCCTTCCTATGTTTTGGGTTTATCGAGCAAAGCTCAATCCGCATACCTCAGCCCACTCTTGGGAAGGAGCAGCTCACCTGGCTGCTTGTTCTGTGGGGAACTGGGGGAATGCAGGGTGCTGGGAGTGAGGCAGACCTGCTGGTGGCCACCTGTACAAGGACCAGACCCTCTCAGGAGGCTGCCCTGGTGCTTCGAAGCACGGCTCCTGCTGCGGGACGCCAGGTGGCTGCGCCCCTCACTGACTCCCCGGGAAGCAGGGCACTGGCTGTCCTGCTCCTCGCGTTAGCATGGCATTAGCATGGGCTAATGGAGATAACATCTTCCTCCCGCTTCTGCCCGCAGCCCCTCCCTGGAGACCAACGGCTGCACAAACATTCACTGCCCACCAGCCCCTGCTGCCTTTGTTCGGCCTGCGCGCGGCTCCTCCTGCGCAGGTGGTGTTTGCTTTCCGCACGGCTCTTGTTTCAGACAAGCTGCCTACAAAAGCTCAGGAGTCATTGCTATTTATTCTCAGCCCTGGCTTGGCTTTGTTGAGATGACCAGGTGAGCAGGCAGGCGGTTGGTTCTCCCACTTATTTTCTACTGGATGGGGACATCAAATATTTGCTTTCAGAAGTATTTGCAGCAGCTCCTCTGCAATTAACGGCATCAACCAAAATGCTCAAAAAGGGTGTGGGAAAGCTCCTGGGCCCTCACTCTCTCCTGGGTTTTGCTATGGTGACCCAGAAATTCTTGGACTTTGTTACTTTGCTACTGAGTGTATCTGATGGGCAACACATTAAAATGTATGATGGGCTTCCCTTTGGCGGCACCATTTCAGACCTGCCAGTTCCAGCCCCATGCCAGACAGCTGTGCAGCTCTCAGGGAACAGCGTTCAGTTACACTACTACAAATTCAGAGAAGCTAATGGATTTACCTTAGACATTACTAGTGCAGCAGAACAGAATTTAGCCCTTGCATTTCAGGAACTACAAAACTGCCTGAGGTTATGTGCTAATTATGATGTACTTGTGTCCTCTGCCATCCTAGCTTACATTGCACCATCCAGCCAACCAACCTGGGGAAGTGTGTCTTGTCTCTGACAGGAGGAAACCCCAGCTGTGATCGAATGTAGAGGCCGTGTTTGAGATGGATTCAGGGAAGGGCTTCACTTTACACAGCAAAGGCTGAGCCGAGGCCTTCTCCGTATGAGCCACACGAGCTGACGGGTAGCTGGAGCCAGCCACCAGACAAGCTGTGGGTGCCTGAGGCCTCCAGAAGTGGTCTGAATCCCAGAGAAGTTTTTCTTCCCTCAAAACACATGGACATAATGGCCATGCTTCAAGAGCAGACTGGAGATTTTGGAGAAAGAATTCTCCTTTGCTGAGACGTGTACAGGCCTTTGTGCTCTGAAGGACTCCCAGCGTCTGCAGACATGGCTGAGGCAATGGGAGACGGGCTTTCTTCCAGGCACGTATCATCGCTCACTGCTGTGAGAGGTATTCACAGTCACAGCAACTCAGCATGAGCTTTGCAAAAGGGAAGAAAACTACCAAACCCAAGGGATTGCATGGTACTGAGCACTGCACCCAGACATCTGGTGGTGATGTGCCACTACCTGCACGGTGAAACACTCACAGCAATACCAGAACAGCAGAGGACAGGCCAATCCAGGCAGGAAAGCTTGGGGTAGGCCCTGGTCTGGGGATTCAAGCAATAGCAGTGTCTTCCCCAGCTCTCACTTGATTATCACCACCATTTCTCTGTGAATGACTGACCACAGGCAACGTTTTAAACTCAGTGCCATCAGTCACTAATGTGATCAGACCCACGTACAATGTAGGACAGGAGTCGGTGCTAAGTTCCTTTTATTCTACCTTCTGCCTGGGCAGAGAGTATGCTTTTGGCTTTACGTACTCTGTAGTTTCTCTCTTTTCATTCTTTTATTTTTTTCCACCTCTTGTAAAGACTTTGCTATGTCAAAATCTGTCAAACAACTCCTTGTGCCATGTTTTTACAAGAATCCTACTTGCTGAATGGTGCCAAACACCCTTTTAAACAATACTCCGTGAAGTATTGCGTTGCCTGTGCTCTGCTCTTGCATGCCATATTTAGACAAAAGCTAGGGAATTCCCTGGCCTAAATGAGGGCTTGAATGAGTCCATTCTTTTCCCACCTCAACTGAAAATGCATGTGTTCACATCAGGCACAGCTCCTACCCAGCTTTATTTTTAATCGATTCCACACTTTATCTACCTAGAAATCAGAAGAAAAAAAAATAGAAAAGGAAACGAATCAAGTGAATCTGACCACAGAGACGTGCTCAGTCCTGCTGGGTGCATTCCCAACGAGACCAAAACCTAGGCAGCAGTAACACAAACACCCAGCCCCACACTGCCACCAGCTAACAATAGTCAGCTCACAGCCAAATAACGCTCCTGTTGCTTTGGCCCGCTGCAAACAAACAACAAGGTTATGGCCTAACACTGATAAAGACTTTCAGGGGGGTTCCTGGCAATGCACGAGCGCCCTGTTAGCCACCTGAGTCATTGGGGTGTCAGATGTTTCTGGAGCAAAGGAAAACCCCCAAGCACGTGGGGCATGGTGCGTAATGCCCTGCGAGCAGACAGAGCAGTGAGCTCTGCGAGCTCTGCGATCCCTGCACACACTGCCCTGCACGTTCATCCATTCAGACTGGCAAAAGCCAGCGTGCAAGGGCTCTTTACTGACGCTGCGAAAGTCAATGGGGCTGCAGATCTTTCTGGAGCGGCTATTGAAGCTCCACATTCCAGAGCGCTAGGCTAATCGCTTTTAGCCAGCCCTCCAACAGCACTCCAGTCGCTGATGTTTAAACTCTTTGCCATACTTTTGTCCACAGTGCGTGGGCCCCCAGATTTTCTGACATGTGGCTCTTCCTCTTGCTGCCAAGTCTGCTGGGAGAAGATGTCAGCCTCACAGGACCAAAACAGATGCCTTCCACACACTAACTCTGTTGGAAAATGTTCAGATAAAGGCCTATCTTCCACTCTCCTCTTCCCCATAAGCTCTAAAAAATATCCGTCATTTCTGCTCCAAGAAATTCTGCTCAATCCTGAAATTGAGACACTGAGCATCGTCAAATACAGTGTATATAGCCTGAAACATGGGATGAAATACTCTGAAAAAAGAAGGCAGAGTTTGCATTAGAGTCCTGTTTGTATATATACATACATATATAAAATCCATTACAGCCATTTAAGTTGTATCCGTACTGCTGATAGCAGTGATGGGGAGGGACCCTGCTGCAGACAGGATGCTGGCAGGCACCTGCCTTTTAACTGCTGCCATTTAATTCCATTCGGTGTTGCCTGGGACAACATAATAACTGAGACATCACTCAAGCCTAGACTAGCCTGGTGCTGCTAGTGTTATTGCTACTGCTGGGAGCACTCTGGGGACAGCAGTAGAGGAAAGAAATGATATGGACAGAGCTGCAGTGTTATAAAATGCACCCTTAGGATCATATGCTCAAAAGCACTCAGTTCCCATTTAGGAACCAAAATGAAATTGGCAGGATTTCAGAAGTGCTCAGCATCTATCAGCTCCTACTGAGAACATGCCGAGCTCTTCTCAAAATTGTTAGAGAAAAACAATTCGAAGATAAGAGCCCGCTTGTGGTTTACAATTAACATCATTGTGTGGGTCTTCACAGCACTTTGGCAGGAGCAAGAATAGCTGCTTTCACAGAAGATGTTCTATATGAATTCACATCTGAAAGTGTAGGGCCAGGTCTATAAGCAGTCACCCCCAGGTCAACAAGCAGTCACCCCCACTGCCTGCCTCCTGTAAGAGCTGCACACCCTAAGGAGAATTTTCCACTTTGTGTTAGAATGATTTATTTTATAGCACTTGGTAAGAGGGAGTCAGCACCCGATCACACTAAGAGCAACCACATCAGCCGAGACAAGACCAGTATGAGTAGGGAACAGCTCACAACATAACCCTCTGAGCTGCAGTCAGGGCAACTGTGAAAACATGGGGGCAAATGGACTAATTTAGTCCCAACCTGTATTAGTTTCTGACTTATAATTAGAAGCAATAGTATTTGTCTGTCTGACATATGTATGTTTTTCTCTGATAGCTCTAAGTGCTCTTTGTTCCATGAATGAGACACGTGTCTTCTGGCAGTGGGGACAGAAGCAATAGTCACAGTCTGGGCTGACACCAATGTGCACCTTCAAGAGACATAAAAGTTTGTCAGATCTCTTCAGTCAAGCAATTCCAGAGGCCACAAGCCAGCAAAGACCTCAAATATTGCAGCAGTCCCACTCACTCCCTGTAACCACTGATCTATTTAAAAGAAATGCTGTGAACTCAAATCGTCCTACTGTTGGCAGCTCCCTTAACCTTGAACCAGCTGAACATTGGTGCCACACCAAAATAAATAAATAAATATTAATAATAATAAAAAAATAATAATCAAACACAAGAAACAGCTGGTGTCAGGCTTCAGCTCCCCCACAGATGCACGATGATTCTTGAAGCAGACTAAGAACAAGTTCTTTTCATCACGATCCTCCTTTACACAGTGTCTTTCATCTCGAGTCCTGTTCCAGAAACCATCTTCCAGGTAGAAGTAGCTGGCCTGTGGGTCAGCTTTACAGGGGTTATGAAGCCTATCTACCCCTTAAGCTTAATAGTTTGATAGGTCTAATTCCACACAAAACCTCCAGAGATGCTTCTGGGGACAATAGGAACTTGAAGTATCTGATGAGTCTTGCTACCAGTAGGCTCCTTTGGTACGGGAGGTGGATCTATCATTTATTCTACTTCAGTACTTTCCTAGATGAGAGTGCTACAGCTCAGTCAGAACTGCCAGGTAACAACAACACTCATAGTACTAGGACAGCACAATATTTATCTATTTATCTATTTATTTTTTTGTAGCTTGGGAGAATTTTTCTGTTTTCATAGTAATGTTTTATTATTACATCTGGTGAAGGTGGGGACAAGTGTACTGATTCCAAAGGACCTGCTGTTCCTTCTGAGGAACAGTAAGCTCAGGAACTTGGGGGAGAGATTAAACTTTGCATAATCAAACATTGCAAGAGCTTACGGACTCAGGACATGTTGATTTACTTCCCAACATCTAGAAATGAAAACAGAAAAACAGCAAAATGCATCACACTAAAACAAGCTCAAAACATGCATGAATTTAGCTTGTCACTCCTCAAAAGTAATGATTGAGTATGACTCATTACACCCAAGTATTCTAGCTCATTTTCTACAGATAATTAACCTTGCAGGCAATAATTTGCCCAACAGGCACCAACGCTAGAGGGGAACACTATTCCCAGGAGGAAGGCTCTGCCTCTTCGGAACAGATTGGAATAATAGACCGCAGGAATGAGGACGCAACAGCTTACCATGGTTTGGCCAAGGAGCACTGCTGTCCTTTCTCTCCTGAATTTGCTGTTTATAGGACAGGGACAGTCTGAGAAGACTTATTTAGGCAAGAAATGGAGAATTCTCTGTGCCAGTGAGCAACATGTGCTCAATTCAAATGCAGTCTCCTAGGGAGCAGAGAAGATACAGAGCTGGGTGATCACTGCCACAGCCACCAAAGGGCAACAAACACTCATCCTTGTCACAGCTGAGCTGAGCTAAACTAGGCAGGAGAGCAGCGGGTAGGAAGAGAGATAACAAGACACACATCCCGGAGCAGCAGAAGAGGCACACTGAGCGGTGCTCCCAGGGCTGCGGGTCGTGGGTCTGCCCTATCCGTAGGGAGCCAGGGGCTCACAGGTTGCATAGCAGCTTGTAGCTTGGGCAAGGTTTTTAGTCTTTCTCTTGGTCCCTTGTATTTCCTGCTAGGTTTACACATCCTCTCAGCTTCTCATGTATATTTAATTTGAAGAACACAATTAAAATGCCAAGGAGGCTTTCAAGACAATTGTTTTGTTATATTAAACCAAATTCAATCCCAAACCCTGCTTCTGTGAAATTACTCACTGGGCAGGACAATTAAAACCTGAATTACCAACCAAATGCCATTGTCACTGTCAGGAGAATGCTGTTTTCATAGGTCAACCACAGCAGGAAAGAATTTTAACAAGATGCTGCCTGACCCCAGGGATCTCCATGCAGCCCCTTCTGCATCAGGCACCTCACTGTAATACAAAGACATCCACCCTTCACTGCGAAAGTCATCTCCTTCACAAAGTACCAGTGCTGAGACCCGAGTACTGCTGCAGGTCTGAAACACCAAATGCCTCCGTGTGCATTTCACTGGCATGCACTCACCCCGCAGATGCTTCAGAGGATCTGTACGAGAGCCGCAGCCCGAGTGTCACCCGGTGAAACCCAAGAGCTGCATCCATTTTTAGAACAGGCCTGCCTGAAGATATGTTGCATTATCTCAGCAACACGTAAGGGAACAAAATGAACTGCAGCTCCCCCTGCCACTTATTTACCTTCTGTTTAAACAGAGTCTCTTCAGCCCGCTCTGTTCCCCTCCTGAGCACCCATTTACTCGGCACCTCTCGCAGGGCTGGCTGGTCTATTTTTAAAAACATGCTGCTGGCTTTTATCTTAAGCTGCTTTTTTTTTTTTTTTTTTTTTTTTTTTTTAGCTCTTGTACTCTTTAAACTTATTTAAAACACGTTGGCAGACAAAAGCAGTGAAGGGGGATGTAGCAAATGCTTCGCGGTTGGCATTGCAAGTTGAGAATTAAGGCAAGAGATAATAACAAAACAGATTAAAAATAAATACCTGAACTCAATCGTTATGGCCAAACAGCTGCAGTCCTCGCTTGGGAATATCTCCCATGTACTCAAAGGGGGGTTATCTGAATCTAGGCTTTAGGTTTTGCTCTGGTCCAGCTCATGGCAGCAAACACACTTGGGTGCTCGCAGCTGGGAGAGCAGCAGACTGGCAGCTGCAAGGAGAGGCTTTCTGCTGACCTCCAGTAAAAGGATGTGATCCCCCACCTGTAAGCAATTTTGAAGTTGTATCAGTTCTGCTGGTTCCACTTCTGATACGTGATCTCTGAAGCCAGTGGACTTGTAAAGTCACACAAGTGGAGGACCAGGGTGGGACACAACCGACAGGAGGTTTGGGCAGGACATTCCTGCAGGTATGACTCCAAACCTGGACGGATTTCACACTCTTGACCGGACAGTGTTCAAGCTAAAACCCTCAGCAACTCTCAAGAGGTGAACAACGAGGGAGTTTTGAGGCCACGAGTACTGGCATGGCCAGATGCTGTATACAAGGATAATGGGTTGACTACACTCACACATCATTAGCATCATAAGCACTATGAGAAACCACTCCAAAACTACCTCAGCCTCGTTAGAGCTATTAATCCATTTTTTCCTGGAAGAACTGAGAGTTTTTCTTTCAAATTTTTGTGACTCCCTTTGCCAGGTTCATTTCTGTCCTACTTCTATCAAATTTTGAGTAATGATATTTTGATTGCATTTTGGTTTCTATCAGTTTGATGCCATCCATTACCTTGCTTTTCTCTACATCTGAAAATTCTGGGGAAAATATATGCTCATGTATCATATACATATTTGGCTTCCTATAGTGCATATTCTGGGGGAATGCTACTTTAGGCTGACCATGAGTTGGGATTTAGTTTCTTTTTTTTGTTTGTTTGTTTATTTTCTTTTGTTTTTCCAGAGCGACAACAAGGGAATGGGCTGGGTGCAGACACTGCTGCTGCTACAGAGAGGATGATAACATATTTGGGGTGGCCAGGCTGAAAACTGGGAATTTCCTCGCAATCTCCCAGGATGGGGAGACAGGGAATTACTGACACCCAGTTGCAAGCTTTGCATTTTGGCAGCTTGGAGATTTTTCTAGCCCATGCCTTGGATCTAGATTTTTTTTTTCTCAATACTCAGGTGCCAGGCTCTCCCTACAGAGCTGCCCTGTGCACCCTACTGATGTTCCTGTAGCGACCAGACGCCTATAGCTGCCTCTGTTATACTGTGTACGTCCCAGGCTGAGCTCAGCTCCATTTCTGATTCAGGACATCTCTGAGAACTGGTTGAAACGAGGACTCACTAAAGCTTCCATCAGATGCTGACGGGCCTCTTTGTGCCAGGAAAACGGATGTGTGCAACAACAGCAAAAGTGCCTGGAAGCATCCCAAAGCCTGAGTGAAATGAGGGAATTTTGAGTGGCACCAAACAAAAGGAGCAGTGATTTAATCTCCACAGATGGGGAGGGGGGAGCAGCGTCAGGAAAAGCAGGAGGATGAGATTAGCTAGGCAATAAAATGAAAATGAGCAAGAGGTGGAGCAAACTGTGCTGAGATAAGAGGAGGTGGATTACAGAGCTGGCAGATGGAAGGGGAGCAGGCAGCCAAACAGGGAACAAAAAAACAGGTAATAAATCCGTAAAAATCTCAATCAACAACTTTAAATACCATTTCCAACCCATTTTCTCCAGGGAGCTAAGTGACTGTGGCAGATGTACGGCCTCCCTGCGTGCCCCCCTCAGGGTGCCCTGGGCCTGCCCCGTGCTGCTGCAGGGCAGGCGACTGTGAGTGGCCAGCAA